>NW_023270854.1:1794006-1840934 GCF_011800145.1 Mirounga leonina | reverse complement strand
GGCCTGTGGACAAACAGCCGAAGTCTCCCTTTGAGGCCAGAACTGAGAACCAAAATATCCTTACGTGGTGTATGGAAAGGTTGTTAAACACATTGTCTTATAGAATATAAATAAACACACTCACGCGCAGGTGCTGTAGGACGACAAGAAATAGCAAAGGGAAACGGAGGTCTGAGGAGGCCAGGGTCACATCTCACGTGTTATCTGGAGGCTAGCGAGGTGTCTTGAACTGAAGAAGGAGGGAAGTTAGGGAAATATGTTTAGCTTGGCATCTGAGGCAGTGGGTTTTAGTGCTTTTATTTAGTTTTGAAAGGATTTTTTAACATAAAGACTGTGACGTGAGTTCTGACGGCTGGTGCCGGAGGGAGAGGCGTCTGAGTGAGCGAAGAGCGGGAGATGCTGGATGGGGGTGACAGGTGCAGAGGCACTGAGCAGAGGCAGAGGGGGGTCCGAGGCCAGTCCATGCGTTCTGGCTGCCTCACCGTGACCACACGGGGAGGCACCTGTGTCCCTCAGACGCCACATGGGGGCAGTGAGTAGGAAGGCGGTCTGCTCGCTTTTTCACCGTTTCTGGTGTTTGATGGTGTTGGGAAATAGCGTCGAGGAGAAAGATCTCAAGGTTCCTCTGTGTAGACACATCTGCTTCAGAGTAGTACGGACTTTCAGGGTAATTCAGGGAACCTGAGGGAAAAATGAACTGTGTCCATGTTTTGTAGCTTTCGCTGAAGTACCTACTGGAGAATTGGGTCAAAATGACGTCACTAGGAGGTAGATCTATGCATCTAGCCAAGAGCGAGCCAAGGGCTATTACGTACAGTCAAGTCAAAGCACCTTCTCCTGCCTGTTTGTCCCCTGGTGCTTCTCACCATCAAATGTGTAACATGACTCACATTTCGTGCTGCCTGTCTTCCTCCAACAGAACCTGAGAGTCTGGAGGACAGGACTTTTCTCCTTTGTGCCCAGCTGTGTCCCAAACACAGAGAACACCCCTTCACAAATATTTGTAAAATGGATTGGTTCTTTTCAAAGAGCCTTCAATAACACCCTGCAGTCATTCGCATTAAAGCACTTTCATTTGTAAATGGTGGTACGCTCAGTGGTGAATGATAAAGCATAGGAAAAAAATAAATGACATAGGGAAAGTCCCCTGTTTCCTGGGCTCAAAATCTAGCAAAGGTGGAGATTATGTGAGTAACTCTGTTATGAGACAGACAGAAAATGTGGATGCCAGGGGCTCCTGAGAGTTGCCCATGTCCACGGCCAAGTGTGTGGAATAAACCCCTGACCGGCCACTACTCATGATGATGCTATAATAAATACTCTGAGGTACAGCAGGAACAAAGCAATAAGAGGAGGCCGTGTGGAGAGCTGCGTGTTGTAGTGTTCATCCCAAATTATTCAGGATATTTACATGTGGTCAGCAAACACATCTACGGGTCAGAAAATTGAGGGGCACCTGGGTGGTTGGTTAAGCATCTGCCTTCGGGTCATGATCTTGGGCTCGTGGGATCGAGTCCCACATCGGGCTCCCTGCTCAGTGGAGAGCCTTCTTCTCCCTTTTCCTCTGCCCACGGGGCTCAAGCTCTCTCACTCTTGCTCTCTCTATCTCAAATAAATAAATAAAATCTTAAAAAAAAAAAAAGAAAATTGATTATCAGCCTGGCTAGCTGGTAGCATTTCCAAAGTCTTATATTCAGGTTTTTCCCCTTATAATATGCAGAGAGTTGCAGATATCCTGAAGTTGTGAGATTGGGAAAACATTAAAATATATGACCTACACAATGCCTTCATTTAAAAGGTATTTTAAATCATCATCTTTGAAGATGAGGAAATTCTCAGCAAAGGAACAATTGTAAAATAGCAGGATTGAGTATAGGAATAGCACAAAATAAAAATATTTATTGAGTATTGAAAGTTTAGAATATATATATTTGTACACTCTAGGAAAAAGCACAGAAAAAGGTGCTTTTTTGTAGACCTAGAAACAGAACTAGTTCTCAAGACCCTGGATTTAACAGAGTCATTGATCATGCTGGAAGATATATTTTAAAAGTTTGGGGTCACTAAGCTTTCTAATGCTGGTAGAAGACATTTGCCCGAGGGTCTTGAAAGGGTTAATATATCTCTTCAATCCCCCACCCTCAGAAGAGCTATTTGCTCCTTTCCCTGGAAGACCATTAGGCTCACACTGTCTTCTTTCATGTATTTTCAGATAGTCCCCAAAGGGGCGACTCAATAGATCTAAAAACACTAAAAACCAAACTTATGAAATGCCTTTTAAGCAGAAGTGCGCTCTTCATTCCCCCTAAAACATCTGCTCTTCTAAGTGCACTGTACATTCTCTCACCGTCTAGCTATCTCTGTGTTCATAAGCAACACAAATTAGAGTTATAATTTCCAAGGCAAGCCTGATATTCTGGGCAGTATTGTTTTTGAACAGTAATGTATTTTCCTTTTTTTCTGAGTTGTCAAGCATTGATGTTCCTAGTGGTGGTCAATCATGCGTTACTATGATGTATTGATTATAATTTGACCAGCTGGGGATTTATGCCCTTTGATGGCAAATTAGGACAATCATAACTTGGATATTTTCTAATAGTGCTAACATTTCAAAATGTATATTTCAAATTTTTATAATGTCGGTAGTAAGTGTGGTTTACTATAACAGTATAGTTATATTTGCCTGCTTCTGTGAATATTAAAATTATTTATAGCAGAATTTAAAATATTCTCTTTATTATATTCAATTGAATTCGATTCAAGTCAACAGACTTATTAAGACCTGTAACCTACTTTTTTTCCAGAGCCGGGTGTGGACTCCCCAGTGCAAGGCAGACGTGGGACTTGAGCACACACTCGAAGGGGAAAGGTAAACAGTTTCTTTTAATACATAATGTCGACATGTTTTTTCCCTCTAACCATGACCTAGCAGAACACATCAGTGTCTTTCAAAAACCAGAAAGGAGAACAAAATTTAAAGTGAATGTATAGAAATTAAAATAACGAACCAACTCAAACACAGATGACTTGCTGCATTCATTTTTTTTTTCTCAAAGCAGACATAATTCTTGTTGGATGACCATCTGTAAAACCAATTGACAATTCTTATTATATTTAAAACAAACAAACAAACAAACCAAGAGTAATAGTGTCCAAGACCAAGGCAGGCTGAAAAAATGCTCTTTCTAGGCCCACATTATTTTTGCTTTGATGTGTAACTGTGGAGAAGTTGTCTGCCTGTTTCCTTAGATTCACCATCAGGAAAGGGGGAAAATTAGCACTCATAGATCCACTGCTCATTTTAGCTGCTATGATAAACACTCAGATACATGCTCTTTTGTTTACCAAGAACTCTTGTTCTGTCTTTTAGGTCGAGTAGTGTTCTCCCTAATTTTTATGGTAAGAATATAAAAATTCTGAATGATTAATAATGTGCACCTTGTTTTGGTATGTGTCCGTGCTGAATGTTGGGAGCCCAGGACTTTTTGTTCCAAAGACCAATAAAGAGTAAAATAATGATATTTCTCACCTCTTCCGTGTGGTTCCGGGAGTACATGAGGTCAGAGTGAAGAGTTTATTCTTCATAGTATCATGCCCTAAATAATATACTGAATTCTTGAAAAAAGCAGACAGACTTGATTAGATGTTGACTTTAAAATATTGCCTGCTAATGTTACAGAAATATCAGTTACTGAAGTTGATTTTAGATCAACGTTTTGAGAATTTTTCCTTTCATGTTTATAATACGTATTTCCCTTCTCACTGTCATCCACTGCGTGTTTGTACATTTTCTAAAAAATTCAGAATGTTTAGCACCTCAGAGGATATGGACTTTGTAATTCCATTCTCTCATTCACAGGGGGTTCAGAGGCAGGTAAGCAGAACAAAATGGTGGCCGGTCTCCACTCCTTCCCTGCCTGAGCCCATCCGTCCCACAGGACAGTGGTTACAAACAAAAGGCAGGCGCTCATTAGAGGCATTGTCAGAAACGACAAAGCTTTCACTTACTTAGTTTCTTAGACCGTGACCTTCCTCAGTCTTTTATAACCACCCAGCCGCAGACACCAGCACCACGACTGTCTGCAACAACACCAACAGCATCACCACTAACACCAACGCCCAACCATCCACGTGGCCAACACCACCATCAGCAACGCGACCAGCAGGAAAACCACCACCACCACCACGACCACCCAGTACCACCAACACCACAACCAACATCACATCAGCAACACTACCATCATCAACACCAACACACCCACATGAGCATGACCAACACCATCAACCAGGACCACCCAACGACTGAAGCGACGATGGGAGGCCTTCACTTAACACCAGAGCTTCATTCTGCACCATATGAACCACTAATGTCCTCCCTTAGTGCCACGCTCCCTCTCTGTCCACACATCTTATACTAAATTTGTGGGTGGCAAATGTATTTATTATGCATTTATTGTGAATGTTCACTAACTATCTTTTAGTTAAGTGACTTTGTTGTACCACTTAGTCTGTTGGGTTTGTTTTACTTCTCTGCAAAATACACTTAACCCGTCCCTCTTAGCTCTGCAATTAAGATTTGTACTTATCATGTGTCCCAACAATATCTTCGGCTCTGTGAAGACTATAAATTAAAATTATCCAGTCCATTACAATGTCTCCAGGCACTTTTAAAGTACTTTTAAAGTACTTCTGAAGAATTATATTACACTAAAACAATGGCCAATCCAATTAATTGATGTAAATTATATTGGCACTTCAAAGTTATTAATTGTGTTGTACATATGCCCATTTTTGTGATAAACTGAATTAGAGATTTATTTGGAATTACTTTTCTAAAAAGTATGGAACTTTTTTCCTGAGAATGCACAGCTCATCACATGCATCTCCTAGAGCTAATCCATGTGCGCATGCACACACACACACACACACACACACCCACACCCTTGTGTTCTGACAAAGGGTAGATGTAGCCAAAGACCATAGGTGCTCACACTTTGAAAAGGTCGTTGTTGGCCATGTCTCCCTAGCCTCGTGGTGAAGGCACAGCGGGACTCTGAGGGGTCACGTGGTTGGTGTATGTTCCGGCATTTAAGCAGTGCTCTCCACCTAATGTGAATCCCGATGTATGGCATGTAAATGCATCCTGATTTGCACAGGTAAATTGTGTGTTTAGATGAGGTCACTGGGATTTTGCTCTTTCGTTTGCAGCTCTGGAAGAGCCAAGAGCACACCGAGGAGTTGTTTAATAGTTACGTGGCGTCCCCACTTGTCTTCAAATCCTGTGATTTAGATGGAACTCTAATGCAGCAGAGCAACTTGTCCCTGGAGCATTTTTCAGAATATAAATTAAGTGATATTATAACAGAAGCCCTCTCTTAGCTCAGCATAATGAATATGAACCATCATGTACTCCTGACCAAGGTCATGGTATGAGAATGAATTACTCTATTAACATCTCTTTTAAGTAGCATTAGTGATAATAAATGGAGAGATTTGATGTAATACTGATAATATTATTCATGCAAAAATAGCATACTTTATCTTGTTAAAACAATTAAAATGTGCTTTGAGGATATTTTACACCACAGAAATATGATGCTTGAGAGTGCTTATCGCATGTTACTGAATACATCAGCATTAGCCAGTAATGCAGATAATCTGATAAAAATCGAAAAGCTGATTTGTATGCTATGCTAATTCAGGATCATCTTCTTGGCCCTAGGTACTACCCAAATGCTGCCTAAGATTGCAGCAAGCTTTAGTGGTGATATTAGATTAAATTCAATCCTTTTGCTTATAATTTTTTCAAAGAAATTACAACCAGCATTCTTCAGCCTAAACCCTCTTTAGCTGCTAAGCAGTCTGTAATATTGCATTGTAAGCCTGGTCTATTGCTGTTTGCTTCCTAGACATATTTAAGCTTTCTTGTCAGTTATAGATCATCTTATCCCAATCATGTAAATCCGTAAAAAGCAAAGATCACTAATGTCTTTTGATAGTGACCTTATTCTCAGTACAATGTTAAAACTGACTCTGTGTGACTCTCAGATCAAGAATCCTCGTGAATGCAGCAGAATGTTTTTATACCACAGCTTGTTGTTCAGTGGAGTATTTTGTAGATAAATCGTATTCACCCTGAAGAAAATTCCAAACAAAAGTTAGAGGGGAGGGGGTGGGGGGATGGGTGAGCCCAGTGATGGGTATTAAGGAGGGCACGTTCTGCATGGAGCACTGGGTGTTATACGAAAACAATGGATCATGGATCACCACATCAAGAACTAATGATGTATTGTATGGTGACTAACGTAACATAATAAAATTAAAAAAAAAAAAAACAAAAGTAAGCTGGTTAATGGGTATGGGCTTGCCTTCAGGGGCGATGGAGTGTTCTGGACCCAGACCATGGTGATGCCTGCACAACACCACGGATGGAATAAGGCCACTGATTTGGACTCTTGGGTGGTTCAGAAGGTGGGTCTTCTTTTATGTGGATTTTGTCACAGGTAGGCCCCGACACCACCTCCTTTCCCCAGGACCGCGACCCTCCCCACCATCAGCATGTTACTGACTGGTGATAGACCTTGGTAGATCCCTGGTGATGAAGCCCCCCTTCCCGGAGGGTGGGGCGGCTAACTGACGCGTCGACCTTTCTTCACAGCCTCTGTTCCTCCCCAGCACTGCCCCTTCCACGTAGCTGCGGGGCACAGATATTTTCAGCTTCGGCTCAGGAGGAATTCCAGTATTCTTCATAAATGTGCCAGGCCAGGGCTGGGTCTAAATAATTTTTCTTAAAAGAGGGGAGTAATAAATAATATCGTTATGATTGCACGATAAGATTATTCTTTTTATTCTCATAGAAAACTGTGCAACTTGGAAGAAACAATTATCTTTAAAATCTCACGAACATGTTACACTTGGGAAATTTTCCTGTTTTATTAAGACGGTGGGGAAGCTGAGTGAGGGAATGGCAGGGTCCGACCCGTCTCTACCAGCTCTTTAGTGATGCTTGGCACGGTTGCTTCTACCCGATCCCAGATACATTTTGCACGTAAATGGGAGTTTCTAGAGCAAGATCAGGCTTTGCATTACTGACCAAACACATATTTACATGAGCGAGCCTTCTCGACTGTACGTAATTAGTCCTGGGACAGGAGGCGAGTGGGATCCTCAGAGCGAGGACTTAAAGTATTACTTTCTCATATTTATGATTAATGCTTTGCTTATCAGCCCGAGGCCCCAAACAGGACCATATAAAGCATGTTGGGTTAAATCACTCTTTGTTTCAAAGTACAGACATTACACCTCCATGAAGCCCAGAGGAAAAGCTTGACTTTGCATCTCCACTTCCATCAGAGAGAAGCCAATTTGGAGCCAGAAACGTTGCTTTTTATTATTTATACTTTAAATGTCTTCCTCAGGGTTTGACACTCTTAGAATACGTGCTTCCCATTAGCTGAAGGCAAATTACCATGCAGATGTTCACCTCAGTATCATTTTCTACAGTAGCTTACAGGTGCATTTTTCTTTACAGCCCCGCTTATCCATTTATTGGTTAATAAAAGGCTCCCGTAGGTCATACACAAATAATAAGTGTCATAAGGTAATCAATGTGCACACTGTACGTCCTCCATTGCTACGAGTTTTATTGGATAAATGGAATTCATATTTGGCATCAATAAACGGCAAATGTCCCCCGAGGGGCAAAATCACCAGATTAAGAACAAACTGAATTAGACTGTTTCAAGAGGTTCCCAAACTTTCTCAGTTCATGGTGCCCTCAGTGTCTCCGCATTTTTCTTCAAAATGCCCCTCGGCCAGAAGAAACCGTGACCAGTTCAGTGTATTACGTAGATCCAAAGAACCTCATGAGTATTTGCCTCCTAATACCTTTGTAGCTGTTTGAAAATAAAGCAAACATGAGAAAAGGAAAAAATCAAAACGTGATTTCATTGTTGCATAACGTCAAATACTAACAGATGGGGCTGTTGCACCTGTCGCGCACTGCACGACATCTTGAGCCTCCACCTCGGTTCAGACATCGCCACCCTCCTCTCCTAATGACAGTGATTTTCAGGAGGCACTCTTTCCTCAGCTCAGTGGCCACCAAAACCCTGCTCCCTCAAAATACGGCATCGCTGGCAAGAACGAAGTGCTGAGTCACCTCTAGCTTAGTGTCTGCATGGAGTGTGACGTATGCTAAGTATTTTTGTGTTTCCTTCAGAAACTAAGCGTACCCCTGGTGCCTCGGCACCTGCTGTGGGACCTGCGGGGCTGAAGCATCTCCAAGGAACCATGTAGTCCCTAGGAGCCATCACGTCCGTGCGTCCCAGCGTTCTGCCATTGCTGGGTATCCGCTGGGTGTAGGTACGGCAGGGGCACGATGGACCCCGCCTGCAGAGGACTCACAGCAGCCTCTTGGGGTGTGCACGCCTGCTCCTGTGCTGGAACACATCACAGTCCCGTCCGTGTGTGGCTTAGAGCCCCCAGGCTGGCTTCTTTCCAGAGCCTGCCTTTCCCCCACCCTCCCAGACTACCATCTTAATATGCCATGGGCTACGGGAAGATCAGGTAAACTGAGGAATAAACAGAGATCAATAAATCAAGATTGTGTTAGGAAAAAAAAAAGTAATAGATCAGGCTGTCCATAAAGGAAAGGGCCACAGCACAGGTAGCTTTGCTCACCTTCCGATACACGCTCAGCACCTTGCAGCAGCGAAACAAAACCTAAATACCTTTCTGTCAAACGAATTCACTGATACCAGGTCACGGATGCTTCACGCAAGTCCTCACGACGAGGTAAACAAGTCCTGGAGCTTGAGGAGCCTGTCCGCTCCCCTGCGGTCACGCGGCAAGGGGCTGGCAACCTCGGGTGGGTCTGATTTCAGCATTTATTCTCCTAAGGACCCCGAACCATGACACCACCTGGGCAGTGGGCACAGCCTGACCCCTGGCACTTTACAGAAGAAAATCATATGTCTCTAAAATATTTAACTTCTACTATAACGAAAGAAGTCCAAATTTAGCCAAAAGGTTGACTTTTCAAAGGGTTTACATGCCCAGTGCAGTTATTTTACAGGAAATACATAGTCAGAGGTGAGCAGGAACCTGCCGTATGAGTTTATGAGTTTATACAAGATTTTCAGTGGACTGGTTGGTAATAGATACCTATCAGGGCCTTAAAAATGGGAATACTCTGTCAGCCAGCATTTCCACTTGCAATATAGTGCTTTCCACCTCAGCATCACCCATAATCAGAGATTGTTTGAAAAATGGAGCGATCTAAGTGGGATAGGAGAGGTAAAGACACTGCAGTTTCTGTTTGAATACACTAAACACGCACACAGGATTCGTGATCTGATGTTAAGTGGAGAATTAAAGTTAGGAAAAATGTGACCTTCGATTTGTGAGAAAAAGATTGTCTCGTTCTGAAATAAGAAGTTTATATCAAAATGTTGTTAATTATTTTCTTTCTAGGTCCGCTCTGGGGTGGCGGGGTGGTCGGTGAGGGTCTGAGTGGCAGATGAGACAGGCAGTCCACACCGCGTCTTGTGATTTCTGGGTGAAGAAGGGATGGCGGGCTGGCTGGAGGGAGGTGAGTCGTCTAAAGAAAGCGTGTGGTTGTTACTGCTGTCAGGAGCGAGGCCTCACGTGGCACCATATGCCATTAAGAGCAGCGCGAGGGATCCCTGGGAAATGCAACGTCTCACTGGGACCTGGATAATTACCCCTGGGCCAGGCTCCTGAGTCCCATAACAGGAAGGGCAGACTGTCGATGCCCGAGCAGTCTCTGGGCCATCAAGGATGGCTCCCGTAGTCTAAAAGCCCATTAGCAGAGTTAAAGGATCCGTAATCTATAACTTCAGCCATTGACCACAGGGGTAGAAGGGTCGGTTTGGAGAAAGTTAGAAACGACTAGGACGGTGCACACTGTTGTTCTAGCGAAGGTGAGGATGGGCTGCGCCACAAATACACAGCTGAGCAGTCAGACCCCAGACACAGGTCGGAACTTAGTTCCATAGTGAAAATGAAACTATATGGAAGCCCACAAAATGAAGTGTTCACTATTTCTGCATGAAAAAGAAATTGAGAGAAAGTTAAAGTTGCATCAGGGCCAAGTTTCTTGAAGTCTGTTTGCGATGATCTAATCTGGTTAGGGGGTAGAAAGGTGCGTACTACCAGGATTGTTCTGTGAATTGTTATTGAAATACTCTCATCTTTAATATAAAAATATCAGACCTCAAATTTCAAAAATAAACATCTATGACTTGTAACACAGGAGGGCAAAAATGTCAATGACACACTTCCAGAAGATGACTTGATTCATTAAAATTATGTCTTTAAGAAGATAACGTAGCTGAATCTCTGTTCTCCATTTTTCATAGGGGATTTTGAGAGTCAAAAATCAGGGAGGAAGATATAAATAATCTCATCCTTCTTAAACCCTTCTGCTCACAGCAGAGGGGGAGCGGGGGGAGAGAGGGGCGGACCCACCATCTTGTGCTGTAGGAACCTTAGGGTAGCAAGTTGAATAAAAATCAACCCTGTTTTGAGAGACAGGGGCTTGGACTGGGGGCCAGGCTTCCCTAGAGGGTCTGAGCGCCGTCCAGGGATGGTTGGGCTGAGGTGGCTGCCGCGATCCATCCTGCTGCGTGAGGTGATACGTGAGAGCCAAGCTCACTCGTGCATCCAGGCGTCTGGGGTCCCTGTACCAGAGGCCCCAGAGAAACCCCAAGCCTCCCCAAGAGGAGGAAGAGGAGAAAGGTAAGAAGGTAGGAGAGCTAAAGGCATCCTTCACCTCCAGTCTACACACCCAACATTCCTCCTCCCTTCCCCCTGTCTGCCGCGAACGGTGCATCATGCGGCTGCCTGCGCGTGTCGGGGAGATGGGCTGGGCTGTGAATAAAGTCATGGCGAGTTCAGAAACTATCCTTCAGTGAAATACTTCTCAGATTCTCACACTGTACCAACGTATCTTTAAACATGAGCGTGGTCTAACTGATGATTCACTGAACTCAACATCTGAAACCAATGATCCACTCTATGTTAACTAATTGAATTTAAATAAAATAAGATAAAAAATGAATGTGGTCTAGTAAAAATCGGCTTGTGTGCTCAGCGTACGACAGATTGTCCACACACCGTTGCCTTAGTGTTTTTCTACTTTGTGTGTGTATATGGTCTAATCCAGTCCCTTTCCTCTCCATGTCTGGCCTGCTGGTTACATGTTCCACATCGTCACTTAGTTGCCCAGGGAATAGTTCTACCAGTCATTACCATGCTACTGTGTATCCCACGAGTGGTGGGATTTGTAGACTTTTTTGACAGCATCCTGTGTGCATGGTGCTGATGGGGAAGGCTGTGGGTCGCAGGGGTGCGGCTGTGCCTCTGGGGCTGAGCCCCTCTGTGGGGCGTCAGGCTGAGGGCTGGCTGTGTAGCACCCGAGGGAGGGCAGGCTCCAGGCGGCAGAAAAGCAGGAATGCTAGTGCTGCCCTGTTGAATCGTGGCCCCCCGAATCCACCAGCCGGAGCCCTAACCCCCAGGACCTCAAAATGTGGCTGTGTTTGAAGACAGGGTCTTTACAAAGGTGACTGAGTAGAAGGAGGTCAGTGGGGTAGGCTCTAATCCAATCCCGACTGGCATCTGGAGGAGAAGCGATTAGGACGCAGGATCCGCGTGCTCCTGGGGACAGGCCCTTCCAGGAGGCCGTGGGAAGGCAGCGCGGGCCCTCCTGGGAGAGACCAGCCCGCCCGCACGGGGGCTCGGACCCCAGCCTGTGGACTGTGAGCAACAGAGGCCTGCTGCCCGGCCGCCCAGCAGGGGAGCTCGGTTTCGGGCCTTCGGGATCGCCCAGGCATGGCCACTTCCCAGGCAAGTGCGCCTCCGCCCCGCCGGCCCCTTCGGAGCTCCAGGGGCGTCCACACGCACCGCTCCGCGGCCGGACTTGGAGGCACAGCCTCTCCCCCACAGCCCTGCTCCCACGGCAGGCTGGACGTTGGACGGTGTCTCCTGTGTGGACACCTCGGGGGACCCGCATGCCCGTCCTGTGCCCCCGTCCCCGGCACAGCCTTCCCAGGGGGGATGGCTCTCTGCTCCTGGGGCGCCCGAGCCTCTGCTCTCAGAAGGACACGGCTGGTCTGGGGTGCTGAGCGGGCAGAGAAGCGCCCGGGCCCAACTGCAGCCTGGGCAGAGGTGGTGGCCGGCGGGGCCCGCGGCGTGGACACGCCTGGCCTGCGGACTCCCACCAGCGGTCCTGGGCGGCAGTCTCCCTGTTGGCTTACTGTCTTTTAACAGCCTGTTTCCACTTACACCGCAGGCCCCGGTTTCTGTTGTTGGCACCTACAGATCCCGGGTGAAGCCGGCCAGGGCTACGGCTGCCCGTTTTATTCTACTGCAGAGGCTGCATCATGCAACCGGTTTCTGAAACTCAGGGCGTCCAGGGCGGTCTTGCTGGTGACACAGCTTTGTCTTCACTCACGTATTGGTAGGATTCGCAGGCCGCCTTTGTGAGCATCTGTCCCAGCGTTAGTGATTCCAGCGTCTCATTATCGATGCAGACACCACAACCCTGCCGTTTCCAAGTGCTCACTAATGACCCTTCCGAGGACTCTCCCAGAGGCCCCGTGGGAAGAGCGGGCGCGACACCATCCCTCCGCCTGCCGGGTGGTATGTGCACGGCTCGCCACCCTTCTGCAGGTGTGGACACTGGGCTGAGCTTGGGGCCTTAGAGGGCCTCGTCCACCCACGGAGCCGGCGCCCTTCCCGTCTCCATCCTAGTAGGGCGCAGACACTGCCGCGCAGGGGGTGAGGTTTGCAAGCACTTTGCTTCAAAAACATCTCTGAATCAAGATCCCTGCGGTCCATCGGAGCTTTCCTGAGATTGTGTCCCTCTAAATTTTCAGGGAGAAGTCATTCTTCCAGATTTGAAAAACTGAACACTTGCTTATTTTTTTCTGAGGACAGCAACTTGGCAAGATTCGGGCACGCTTAACCAAACCACATACAATATTTTGCACAAAGAAAGAGTAATTAGGGCAGCATGTATTCTCACATGAAATACTAGATTACCCGGGAAGCCAGAGGGGTCCTATGTCTATCAGCATTGATTTGATGTGTCAAGGAGAAACAATGTCGTGTAGAAAATGCAATGAGGCAGAGCACATAGTTATGTATTTAAAGCATGCTTAGTTATTTGCCGTTGGAAATTTCTGTTTGGGATGCCAAGGACATTATCGGGTGGCAGTTGACTAAGTCGCAATGTGACCCCCACCTCCCTTCCTGTCCTTGGCTGAGTCTGCACCACCGTTCCATTTATGAAAACAAAAGTGACTTTAATGTGAGGGGGTAAAAGATAAAAGAGATCCTGCCAAATAATGGAAACAAAAAAAAACAAAAGCAAGCTCGTTTGGTGCCTGATGAGTTGGGTTACATCCCAGCTAGCAGAGTCAGAAATCCTGAATTCGGTCCTGGAGCCCAGAATTTATATTTGGAAATGTCCTCTTCAATCGGCACGTTGGGGTTAGACACAAAGGGAAAAGCAGGACTAATGAATCATTCTCTGTGTTTTTCCATACATGCTTTATATTAAAACAGACACAATGAACTTTGAGCTTTTATATCAAATAATTGGAAGCATGTGTTTATGATAGATTCTAGAACACAGGACTAGAAGAGATGGGCACCATTACTCAGCCCAGCGAAGGAGAAATCCCACATGTGGAAGGAACTCGCTCGTCAGACCATCCTTGGAAATCCAAGGAAGCGAATCCTCACTTTTACATCTTTGGGACCATCTTTCATTCCTTTGTATACATTTAAACACTTGCAGAAGATATACCAAATGCGGGATTATAACTGATTTGATGAACAAGCTTTCATAGCAAGCCCTGTTCACCATAAACTGACACCAGAAGCTCACTAAAAGCCGACAACATGTTTAGAAGAAGACAGTCGCCAAGTTTCACTAGAGGGAAAAGAGACATCTGCACCGTAAACACGGTGTGCATTTCAAATAAGGAAGCGACGTTCCTGACACGGGGTGGCGGCACATCAGCCCCGGGGTGAGGTGAGGTGCAGTTGGGTTTAGGGCGCAGCCGGCCCCCGGCTAGAGAGATGAGGGAGTTCGAGGAGGTGGTGCTGCGGCCCTGGGGACAGAGACGGGGCCACACCCACGTGAGGTCAGGGCATGTGCTCTCTCCTTTATCACCCCTTCCATCTCTGTCCAAACTTTGGCCACACTTTCTTCTCTCCAGCATGCGATTTTTAAATGTATTTTTTAAAGAATTGGGATTCTAGTCCGCTTGCCCATGTTGAGGATGTGGTTTCGGCTTTGCCTTTCTTTCTGCCTTTGTTCTATGTCTCACCAGCTGAGTCCTGGGCTTCCCTTCTCCTGCCCAGGCTGGGCTGGACCGCGGCGTCTGCGGGGTGACACCCGAGCTTTGTCCGTGCGGACGGCCCGTGACCAGGAGGCGGCCCTTCTTTGGTTTCTTGTCTTCGGCTGATATGTCACCGAGAACAGCAGTGAGTCTGCAGTTCTCTTCTGTGTTATTTGTTTCCAGCTCTTTGCCGACGTGGCTCTGCCTCAGCCGGAGCTGAAACCCCGCGCGGTATTTGCTGGCGCCTCGCAGACCAACAGGACCCTGGCTCCACCCGCGCTCGGATTTCCATTTCTTTCCCGTTTCTGCTCCATGAGCAGACGTGTCTCTGCTCTGAGTCTTTTTATGTCTCATCTCGTTTACCCTCATTTTGTTTAGGGGCACAGAATACATCGGAGCCAGAATTTACTGTTCTGACTTGACTATGCTTTAGAAACAAAAATATTAATCTAATTCTATAATACAAACATTCAATTTTAGCACTGGGTTGTTATGTCACTCTGTCTCAAAGCTGGAATGGAGACAAACATCCCAACTGTCCTTTCCAAGTGTTACCGAGAGAAGGCACACTTCAGAATTTCTAGTTTTCTTCCTTCGAGAACAATTTATTAGAGAAAAACAATGTTCCGCTCACTAATTGAAACTGTGATCCAGTGTCAAAGTCTCCACCTTGGAAATCACACCTGTTTGTGTCCACGACTCCATGAGGGCAGGACGCACGCAGCATGGGGGAGGTCCCCCCCAGGGCACGTGGTGGTTCTGATCCCCGAGGTGGCCGCCGATGGCCCGTTGTACTGCATGCGTGCACACGTCTTCCTTCTGGTCAGATGATGCTGGTTGACATTGGAGACAATAGACGTGATGCATGTTTTTAAGTCAGAGAGAAACCAGGACTGGTACACTCTCTTGGAAAGCATTGCTTGAATAGAGACTATTTGGGGACAAAGAATAGCACAGTTGGTTTAGTAGCTGCTCCACAAAGCTTTTGACTTTTTGAAGTGTCAATCTCCCGTGCTTGAGAGGCTGAAGAAGCTAACCACATACATTTAATGTAATAATTCGGTGTTTCCAAATGCCGATGGAGACAGGCAGGTGTGCTGATGGGCGTATCTGTTTCTGCTGGTGATCTGGTGCTGCCGTGGAGAGTCTCCGTAATGCAGTTCCTCTCGCTCGCACTGGACTTGCGTTGGTAACAGACAGGCTTGCCACAGTTTGATCTCTTGTGGCCCAATCATTGGAGGGAGTGTCCACTTCATAGAGGCGAAACATAGCAAACATAAAAAGCACTTATAAATAGTAAATGAATCCCTAATCCATGTTTGGTTTCAAGGAAAAGGTAATTTCTAAATAGCACAGCATGAAAACAAAGCAAAAGCAAAGAAAAAAAAACCCAAAAAACGCTGAAATAGTTTTAGAATGCTGCTTAGTTGAAATGTAAATAAACATGATTATTATAATTCATGAAAAAGGTTTGAGAGCAATTTTCAAGAGGGGTGGCATGGACGGCACAGTGTGATAGGCTTGGTTCAGGTTGGACAGCTTTCGGGGACCAGGGTCAGTGCGTCCATGAGGAAGAGCTCTCTGGGTCTCTGGGTGCCCGCAGCTGTGTTCAGGGGCTGCCCTGGGACTGGGGCAGTGGACTCCACCTGCCTTCCATGCTCACAGAGGCCTCAAGTCAAGGCTGTCCTCCGAGAAATGGCAAGCAGCAAGCATATGGAGCTGGCCCAGGGCACCCCCGGGGAGCCTGGCATGACCCCAGGACCAGAGCATCATGCAGCCGGGATACGTTTGGGAGCTCATGGTTCCCGAAGCCACTCCTCTACATCTTATGCTGGTGGTACTTTCTTGTGAAAATCCTAAACCTGTCTACAGAAGTTAAACAAATAACAAAACAGATAGTGGATGGTGGGATCCAGGCATGTCACTGTGGAGTGGGGGGCTACAGAAAAGACCGATGGTAGACGGGTGGATGACAAATAGAGGCATAGAAGTAGTTCACGTGCATCTTTCCCTTGCTCTTTCTGCTGAGCGGACATGGGAACATGGCCACCCCGGCGGGAGCAACGGCGTCCAGCGCCTCGGCCCTGGCCATAAGGTGCTCCTGCGGCATCTTGCAGTGGCTGAGCGGTGAGGAAGACAAGCGCCCCAGTGACGGGCGTGTGTTAGGGGTCACAGGAACCACTGAATGAGCTCCCAGCAGCCAAAGCCGGGACAACTTGGGCAACAACATAAATAACATGGTATTGGATTATAAACCAAAGTATAAAATTACTCTCCATGAGTTTATACTGAAATACAAAACATAATTGAATAAATAAATGGGGGAAAGGAGAAAAATTTCCAAAACAGAATTCCAAATGATTTATGTAGCTACTCCCGCTGGAGTATGACTCCCCACCCGTGAAGGGTGGCCTGTGTGTAGTAAGTTGTCCCCAAAAAGAGCAGCATGGAAAGGGGGCGGGGCACCTGACCCACACACGGCCAGCTGATGGAGGTCCGCGTCAGGGACACGGCCTGTAGATAGGATGACAATGGCGCTGTACCACCGTAGTCTTCCTCCCAAAGCCCAAACGTCCTAATCATGAGAAAAACTTCAGACAAGTTCCACTGGAGAGACATCCTATGTGGTACATGCCCCGTCCACGTGGGACTGCCGTGGTCATGGACGCCAGGTGCGGTCTGAGAAACACTCCCAGAGGAGCCAAGGGGCCATGGTGACCGCGCATGATGCAGTGTCCTGGAGGCGGTCCTGGGACAGGACAGACATTAGGGAAGTCCAAATAAGGGATGGAGTATAGTTCATAGTACTGTGTCCGTGCTGGACCCTGAGTTGTGACAAACACATCCTAGTAATGCTGGTTGTTCACACCAGGGAGACAGGGGAAGGTAACCAGGAACTCTTCGTAGTATCTTTGCAAATTTTGCAAATCTAACATTGTTCTTCAATTTAAAAAAAAAAATTTACTTAAATATGAGAAAGTAAAACCAAAAAGGAAGTCTGCCCTCAGAGATGGGTCTTCCTCTCTCCCTTTCGCTGTGAGATTCTCTCTCCCTGGTTCTATCGACACAGCGACAATTGGGGTGAGGCTGCTTCCCCCTCCTGGTCCCTGAGCCATGCAAAGGAAAGGTGCCTGTCCATGCCTTTCTCGATTCCTACCTCTCCAGCAGAAGGGGCAACACCTTCCTGATGCCCACCCTGGGCGCTGGAGTCCAGCGGCCACGAGCACAAGTCTGTTCCGACAGATCCAGGCTCTCGTGCTGGATCAGAGCAGAGCTTCACGGCAGTTCATACAAAAGCAGTAATCATTCCCTTTTCCAACAGACATGACACCAGGATATTTCACTTCTGCCTCAAAAATACTCTGTTTATAATTCTCAGGGCTGTGTTTTAATTTTATTTCACGTTGGATGAGAGCTAGTGTTCTCTTTCTTTGTAACTTTCTAAAGGGTTTAGTTACAGCAGGCTTATCCTGAAAAATGAGAGACGGGAAACATTCTTGCTTGTAACAGGAGGGAAAACGGTTAATTTCAGTCCCGATGACAGTTTTCCAGCGAACAATGGTCTCCGCGAGCTGACACGGGGCAGTGATGAGCGGGTGCGGGAGAACTGAGTCACAGCGGTGCAGGGCAATCACAGAGAACATCGACTCTCTCCCAGCCAAAATTCTATTAATACGTGTGTCAGCCCGAGAGCGGATCTCAGAGTGCACGTCGGAACAGTGCAGCAGAGAAAATGAGGACTCTCCTCGGGGACAGACTTCTCTTTTTCTCCGCGAGAGTCTTCATTATTCAGGCATTGTGATACTTCTCCTTTATTTGTGTAAAGATTAAATTGCACATGATTTCTAATGTTTCCGCTACTCCAACTGTCATAGGTCGATGACCTTCATGCAAGCCAGATAATAGATACATCGTCTACGGCTTGGGGACCACTGTCCTTACACAGCTCACTACTTCCCCATTGTTATAAGTCGAAAGCAATTAAATAAAAATACAGGTTAAGGCATCTCAAGGATCCCGAGAATCTCATATGTATCCCTACATGGCTGTATTTTAGCACTAATACGTGCCGTTATCTGGTGGAACGTGAGAACCAGGCACGCACGCAAGGACCTGCGCTGGGGGAGACACGGGACGTTGAAGAGGGTTCTGGGGAAGGAGCTCCATAATGCGGCCTCGAGAAACAAGCTCTCCGCACATGTGAACCCGCGCATCAAGAGGCTTCATGATCTCCATGTGTTGGGGATCTACTCTCTACTTTGCTCCATCTCCTACTGCCCCTGTCCACACATAAATTGAATTAATATTTGATAAGCCCATCCTAGAAAAAAAATACTGCATTATTCCATCCTTTTTTATGGTTGCTCCAGTGGTAGAGATCTACCGGTTAATACTTAAGGAGACTTGTCCTAGCTGATTGTACGTACGACCGCACACCTGCCTGGAGAATATCCACACGGCCGCCAGTCCGGATCGCCACACCAGCCACCTTCCCGCGGCTCATGTCCCGGCAAGAACATGTGTGTGTATGCACACACACACACACACACACACTCCAGCCCCCACACCAAGGCCCACACTACAGATCACCCAGGTCACCAGCCTCTGAGAGTGCTCCCAGTGACCCCACCCTTGGCCTCCGTGTCATGTACGGTACGCAGCCCCGCTCCCACAGCCGGTACGGCCCACCGAGGGTCTAACGGGTTGTTGTGGGAATCAGCGAGCACCACTTCTGAGACAAGGTAGCAGAGCACGCCAGCGCCGCCTGGCACTCTGTTGGCTGAAGCCCCGAGGGCGGCCATGGGGCTGGGAGGGCCCTCAAGCCCCGCTGCGGGGTGGAGGCAAGCCGCCGCGTGGGGTTGACCTCTCAGGCCCAGTGTGCCTTCCCGTGACTGCGCACCTCCCGGCTGCAGTGTGGAGACAGCTTCTGCTCAGGAATCAGCTGCTGAGCTGCTCCCTGATCCCTGAGACACGGAGCGTGGGGGTTTCGGGACGTCCCACGGGGGCAGCATGCCTACTGCGGCACAGACCTGGCCCTTCTGGGCGCGCACATCGAAGCCCACAACAGGCCAGCCCTCTAGGGCCCCCGCGCTCCTGGATGCCCACCTCCACGGGCCCGGGTCCCTCACGTGCTCCCAGCCCCGGCGTCATTCTAATTTGGAACTCACGGACTTTAGCTTACTGCATGCCTTCCCCTAAATACCCTTCAGCTTCTTGATCTAACTGAGCCCTGGTCCTCAGCCGGCAGTGCGGCTTCCCTGCTCATTCATGGGACGGACCTCCCTGATCCTCCCTCTCCCATTGTCCTTCCTTCTCTGCAAACCTCCGCCTGGAAAACCAGGCCACTGAGCTATGCCACCTGCTGGATCACATGTCTTCCTGAAGATGGGACCCGCTTCAGTGACCTTTCTCCTGTGTCCCTGTTGTAACAATGTGTGGCGCTTGCCCCATTCACACGCATGGGTCTTCCTCGCCTCGGGTTACAGCCACAGATAATTCTAAAACTTAAATCATTGTTGACACTTATTTTGCATATTAACTTTGAAATAACACGGTGTACATAAGGTCACCCCAGGGGTTTGATTTATAAAGCAGAATTTGAAATACAAGGAAGCGTCCACAATAACCGCAAGCACAACAGTCTGTACTTGGGCACCGTTTGAAGAGTTCCCCCAGCCGTGCACTCACACACACACACACACACACACACACGCCCGTGTGGATGCAGATCTCACACTAACATGCCTGCATCTTCACAGAGCAGAGGACCAGTGGTAGGCATATGATGGGACATCAGGGTGTTACACCACGCGTGTACATGGCCTTGGGCGAGCCCTTCACAATTCTGCTCCCCAGTCCAGGCCTGACCTCTCTGGGCAGCAGGACCATCCTTGATTTTATTTCTCAAAGAAGTCTAGTTGGCACCAGCTCTTAGGATCATCTGCACCTATGTCCTGAGTTGCTTCTGTGTTGTTTTTTGCTGAGAAGCCCAGGAGTAAAGGAGATAACGAAGTACTGAGTGAGTGAGCGGGTGAGCAGCCTGCATGACCGAAATGCTGGAAGCCATCCGCATGAGTTCTAGATCCAAGATTAGGATCCGCACACCATTAGGGCCACTGCTTATGGAGAATGGGAAGAGGGCACAATATTTTTACAGGAAACCACCCCATCCAGGACACTAGGTGATGTCTGGGGGCCTTGGAGACATCTGGGGGAAAGTGATGCTAGAATCTAGTAGAGGGGAGTAAGAGGTGTCCCCTATAATATACGGGACAGCTCCCGCCACAAAGAATTATTTGGCTCCAAATGTCAATAGAGCTGAGACAGAGAAACCTTGATCTAGCCTAAAATTTAAGGAAGAACCTAAGAAGATTTCTTTTGAAGCTGTCCTGGGAGGGCTTCGAATGTGAGGAAGCATTTGAGCTCATCCTTGACGCGGGAATGGGTCTGGGACTACGGGGTTGGTGGGGGGCATGAGATCGAGAACAGACCAGGAGCAGAGGTGTCCAGGCAGGAAGTTGTGGGGTGTGCAAATGGGGAGGTGTCATTCCCTGGGAAAATGGGAGACGTGAAGCAGCACAGGGATGGTAAATCTGGAAGAAGGACAGACTGAGGACAGGAGTTCAAAGCCTTATGGGTGTCCTATTGTTTAAACTCTTCTCACTGAACTCTAACTCAACAAGTTCTAGAAGATTCCAGCATCACTAATTATCAAAAATGCAAATCAAAACTGCAATGAGATATCACCTTGTACCTAACAGAATGTTCACTATCAAGAACAAATAAGCAAAAAGGGCAATTGCTGGTGAGGATGTGGAGAAATGAGACCCTTGTGCACTGTGGGGCAAATATAAGGTGGTGTGGCCACCGTGGAAAGCATATTGTGGTTCCTTAAAAAATAACAATCAGGTTACCATGTGACTCAGAAATCCCACTTCTGGGTATTTATCCAAAAGAACTGAAAGCAGGGTCTGGTGGAGGTCACTGCACACCTGCGTTCCGAGCAGTGTTATCCACAATATTCAAGCAGTGGAGGCAGCAAGTGTCCATCGATGATGAACAGGTGGAGAAAGTCTGGTAAATCCATGCAGTGGAATGTTATTCAGCCTTAAAAGTAAAGAAATTCTGTTTCATGCGACCACATGGTTAACCGTGAGCACATGACGCTGAGTGAAAGAAGCCAGCCACAAAGCACAAATACCTGTGATTCCCCTTACATGACGCCCCTAGAGGGGTCACATTCACAGAGATGGAATGTGGAATGGGGGTCCCCACGGACTGGGGGGGAGGGAAGAGGGAGACTGGTGTTTAATGGGCATGCACTTTCAGATTTGTCACTTGAAAATCTTATGGAGGTCTCTTCCACAAATTGTGAATATACTGAGCACGGAAGAAGTGTAGGCTTAGAAATAATTAAGACATCAAGTTCCGTGTTGTGTTTTTACACAATAATAATTTGTAAAAAGTTCTTCATTTGACATTAATGACCAAGAACATGGAGGAGCCAGGACACATTAGGCATGAGCATAACCCTGTGGTCAAATGTCCTGGGATTTAATCATTCATTTACTCACTCAACAAATATTCATAAAGTGCTAACAGATTGAGGACACTGTGTCCCACCCTAGAGATGCCATTTCAACTAGAAGAGGCTTGTTTCTATTTGGAGAGCTCATTGTCCAGGAAGGAATAGGAGGAGCAGGAAGTTGGTCTAACCATCACCCAAGTGTGGAATCTACATGGGGGTCAGGCCTGAGTAAAAGGTCTTGTAGTGGGGAGACGGGGTCAGGCAGGAGCCTTGGGGCAGCCCTGTGTGTTGAGATTTGGAGGATTACTGGGGAGGCAGTGCATGGAAGCATGGCGGGAGAGGACCCCAGATAGAGGAGTGAACATGCAAAGTTGTAGAGCAGAGAAGACACTGTTCTCAGTGTGGGAATGAAGGGGGACCATACTGCTGAAGGAGGGGAGTGAGGAGATAAACCTGCTGGGTAAGAAGCACCTGCTCATGCAAGGTCTTCAGCTCTGTCAAAAACTTTGGTCTCTACCCTAAGGAATTGGGAAGCCACTGAAGGTTCTTGCAATGGACTGAACATTTGTGCTCCTCAAAATTCCTTTGTTGAAATTCTAACCCCCGAGGTGATGGTATTAGGAGGTGGGGCCTTTGGGAGGTCATGAGGTCATGAGGGTGGAATCCGAATCACGGGATTAGTGCCCTAGTGAAGAGACGGGGGCTCTGTTGCCTTCCTTTGGCCGCGTGGAGGTAGAAAGAGGAGTAGGACATCTGCAACTCAGGGGGGGCCTCCCCAGAACCCAACCACGCAGGCAGCCAGAATTTGGACTTCCAGCCAGAACGGTGAGAACTAATTTGCTCTTGCTTGTAAGCACCCAATGTGTGGTACTTCGCTATAGCATCCAGAGACTGCTCCAACCGTGGCCCGACCGACCACGCTCTTGAGTGACGGGCACCGCATGCCGAGGGACAGCAAGGACACCGCCGTGTCCCCGCCCAGGTCCGCTGCACGCTGCGAGGCCGGGTCAGCGTTTCACGTTTGAATGAGCTTTGGCGCTCCTTCTAGAAGGGTGGGCAATGCCGCGTTTCCCTGAGGGTGCTCTTGTACCAAGAGGCCCGTGTGAGGAGCAGCGGGGTAGGGACCCGGGCCTTGGGGCCAGAGGAGGACGCTGACGGCAGAGCCCTGGGCATCTGTGCCTCGCTCTGAGGCCTCCCCCAGGGTTTTGCTGGTGTGTCTGCCACGGGGTCCTGTCCAGTCTCTCGTGTCCGTGTCGAAGACGCAGCCAGCGGAGGGTGGGCGCTGAAGGGCAGGGAGGGCTGGGAGGTGTGCTGGCCAGAATTTGAGATGCTTGGGTGGCCGAGGCCACTGCAGACAACGGTGGTGCCCTGGGCAGGCCTGGGCCACCATCGCTGGGATGCTTTCTTTGGTTCGAAATGGAAGGTGACTGCATCCTCACCAAAAGTCTGTTTGGACATGGAAGCTTCCGTTCAGACTCCCTTTCCATGTTCTTATGTGGGTTATTCTCCTTCTGTTGCTCGCGCTGGTCTTCTACCAGAGAACTGCACAAACCAGGAGGGTATGATGGGTGGGTGCCGTCCTCCACAGAGTCTGCACCTCTGGATGCTGGAACACGCTTCCCACACCCGCCTCTCTCTGGGGTCACCTGCACCCCTCTGGGAGCCTGCACGGTGCCTGGTGGAGCATTTTGAAGGTGAGGCTTCTGCTCCTGATTTTTCTATCCCCACTGCATGACCTGAATGGGCATGTCATGCAGCTTTTTAAAAATAAAATAAAAATCCAGGGGCATCCAGGTCGCTCAGTCGGTTGCTCAGTCCATGCTGGGCATGGAGCCTACTTAAAAAAAAATTTAAAAAAAAATTAAAAAAACTTAAAAACTAACGAATTGGAAGACATCAAGGCCTAGCACAAAGTCTGGTAACTCTCCACACCTGATGCTTATTTTTAACAATTACTGACAGTCATCACACTCTTATGATGTCAGGAGACTGGACATCCTTCCCCACCCCATGCAAACTTATAGTGTGCTTGCCCTGCCCCCCAGTGCATAAACTCCACCTGCCAGTGTCCTCAGTCATCTGCGCTGAAAGCCTTGCTCACCTCCTCAGAACACATGAGCACTTACTCCAACCAAATGACCGCAGAAACACGCTGAACGCAGGCCCACTCCCTGCCAGGTGACCATTTCTCTGGAGCATTGTAATGCTAACGATTTTGAACAGTAACACATTTTCCAAAAGAGCTATTAAAAGACAGTAATTTGTGCTTTTGGACACTACCAAGATCGACCCCCTCCCCCAGGGAAGCTCACTTGCGAAGGCTGGACTGGGAGCGGCGAAGGGCGGGCCGCCTGTGTTATGGGTGGCAACTCGCGTCACTGAGGCCCGAGCCCGCAGAGCTGTGGTCACCCTCCTTCACGTGCACGCACGTGGCAGGGCCCTGCTCTCCCGTGCGACACCCGCAGGGGCTGACGGTGAGGAAGCCCACGGCCTGCGGCGGGACCCCGGCCACCCAGCCCCGTCCTCTGCAGCACAGAGCCACGTGTCCGATCACGACGGAAAACAGCTGAAAATAATAGAAAATTCAAGGTATATCCCGCTAGCTGTTGGCGGTCTATTTCCCTAAGCAAGGTTACATTCAATGACACATTAAACAGATTCAGTAAATGACTTTGTTATAATTAACGGCAAATGGAAAGTTGCAGGATTCCTTATAATTCACGACGTCCACTCGGACTTGACTGGGAAGATTTTTACTATATTCTCTGTGTGTGTGTGTCTGTGTGTGTCCTTGTGTGGATGTGGATGTGTGTTTGCCTGGGTTTGTTTGTGTGTCTGTGCTTGTCTGGGCCTGTGTGTCTCTGTGTGTGTGTGTCTCTACGTGTGTGTGGCTGTTTGTGTGTGTGTCCTTGTGTGTCTCTGCATGCATGAGTGTCTCTGTGTGTGAGACAGAGCTCTGAGCCTGAATCCCACACCCATTGATCCGTCTCCCCTCCTGTGGTCTCAGACCCTTGCTTGTCCCTGTCCTGAGGCACCTGTCTCCACTCTGGTTTCCACGGGCTTACTTCATTACTGTAAATCATCCGGTACACAGTCAAACCTGATAAATTAAAGACCCCAAAATAAGAGCAGAGAAGTGGCTGGCTGGGTTCTTCCTTGTTGAATTACAATCAGCAAATAGATGAATAGATGACCCTTCATTGTTCCTATCATCAGAAAAAGGACTCTGGCCACTCGGAGGATTTTTCGTTAATCAGTAATATCCATCGTAGCCTTTGTCTGGCCCGCCCGCACACTGTCCTCTCCTCGGTGAGCGTGTTTATCGTGCTCTCCCGAAAGCCCAGAAGCCCACAGGTCAGAGAACAGGGTTTTGATGGATTATGGGATTGTAACTGTCCCTGCCGGTTGACAGCTTTTATTGGCTGGGAGGCTGAGCCTGTAAACCTTTATATAATTATTGTATTAAAGGCGCTGTGCCTCTCTGTTGCTGGCGCTTGTTCAGGGATCAATGGGAAGATAATTTCAAAAATGAATAGTAAGTATTGATCGTCCCGTGGTGGAGCCTTATCGAGGGCTGAGGCCGGCGACGGCAGATTATAACTTCAATGTCATTTATGACGATATGATACGTATTGTGGAGGAGCAATTTAAACAAAGGGCTGATTTAATTCACAGTGGATTTTTGTAGTGTGATGGGTAATAAATCACAATCTATGTAATTTTTAGAAATGAACACATGTTGGCAGTGGTTCAGGGCAGTCCCTGAGAGATCTGAGAATGACCGGGGAGGGGGCCAGCCGCCGAGAGCCCCTTCTGAATGATTGGGCTCTTCTTGATTCTGGCATTCACATGACCTTGGGGTCCTTGCTGGCAGCTGCTGGTTAATTTTCTTCACTGAGGACACAGTTTAACTTTCTATCTGTCTGCCAATTACCTGACATTTCCAACTTATCACCTCCTATTTTTTAAATGATTGGAGGCACATCCACATTTTGACATTTTTTTAAAGCAAGTATTCATTTTGTTTGCTGCTGTAGCATTCCTCTGTCACTCTGCTATAGGATCTCTTTTTTCTAAAAAAGAAAGAAAGAAAGAAAGAAAGAAATTAGCACCGGTTTACATAACCACATAAAGACAAAATCCAGCCATGTTTTGTTGCTGTTTCTCGCACGTCCTCGGCTGGGTGTCGGCGGCATCCAAACTCCCACCGTTAGCCCAGGGCGTGTGCCTGAGGACTCACAGGCAGCTGCTCCGGAAAATCATACTTACGAGCGCTGGTTTGAAGAGGATTTACTCCTTAAAAACAAACCATTGTAAAGTAAATCATTGAGGAATTTTGGAACAACATGAACAGATTGATTAAGCCCTCTAAAAGTACAAAAATTGGAACACCCACCGGGAATTGCAAGTCGTTGATTTCTGTTGTTATAATACTAGCGACTTAGTTTACACCCGTCCCCCTCAGAGGAGGGGAATCTGGGTATTTCAAGGCTGTGGGCTGCAGATCCTGGGAAGGAATATTAAAGGAGTAGAAAGTGGAGATGGAATCCAGGCTGGGTGTGCAAGAGGCAAGAGCGCGCCTGCATCCACACTGTGGATGCGCATGGAGACCGCAGCGGGGCAAGCGCTCATCTGGCCGCGCCCTCGGCCCGGACTCTGCCCGTGCGTCGGTCCCCTTGGAGGACCCAGGGCACGAGGTCATGTATGCCCAGGGCCCACTTTTGTCGTAAATGACTCAGACCCCATGAACAAGGACATGCTCCTGGCGAAGGGTTTTCTCAGTTCCTCGATCTTCGGCGGTGGCCCCGGGAGCCTGGCCGGCGCCGCCCCGGAGAGCCGGCAACGGGAAGAGCTCGGATGCAGCACTACGTCTTCACTGTTCACCTCTTTATTCACAGCTTCGATCCCCTCTATTTTGTAAAGGTTGTAATGAAGCCCTAAACTTTCCCTTTTCACATCGGCTCACGGTGAAAAACCTGGTTTTATTTTACATCATTTAACGATACTGGTTTTATCACGGCTGTGAGTCTGCAAACTGTTTGTGCACGTCCACACGACGTTTCGTGCTTGCAGACACTATTCATCGCTCAGACAACCCCACACACGTCCTCTACCTGAGTCTTGCAAGGCTGCCTTCCCCCCTTTCCTCGTACCTCGCCGAGAGCCCTTGGCTGTCTCACCTTTCCTCACGGGCCTCCCGAATTTTATCAGACAAAGCATCACCTCCCCCCCCTCCCCCCCACTGCACCGAATCTCATGGAAGGACCTGGAGGGGTTCCCTGCAGTCTTCAGGATCACTTGTCCTTGTGCCTGTGATGCGTGGCTTCCGTCCCAGGTCTAACCGGGGCTGCGCCCGGCTCCTGGGGCACGAGGTCCCCGCCCTGGGGCCCTGCCATCCTGGGCCATGTGGCCGCCAGGCACTCCTTCCTGAGGACACCTGCAGCTCTCCCCTCTGAAGATACTTGCAGGGCAAGGCCGTTCTCCCTACACAATAAGCCTTGTGCCCTCCAGCTTTGATTTTTGACTTACACTATAGAGTTTGGCTCTTTATCATAAGAAACGTTGACATAAATTTACTTCGGCAGACGTTTATGGAGTCCTTGCAGCATGCTGGGCAGGATGCCGAATCGCAGAGCTGCAGAAGCAAGCCTCAGTCCGTCTTGGGGGAGCTGCCGTCGCAGCAGGTGGGAGGTGCGCCACGGCGGCCGGCCTGCCGCGGGCGCTTTGGCAGAAGCATGGCGCAAGTGCTGGTGCATGGGCCGGCCGGGCGGAGGCAGCTCGGGCTCTCGGAGAAGGGGGCGCACGATGGGCAGACGGAGGGACAGGCGTGTGGTCTGGGTGGGTGAAACGGTACGGAGCGTGGGGAGGGCAGCCACAGTCCAGGGCCGCGCCCAGGACGGCTGAGAACCACACCCACACCCACAAGCCAGGAAGCCGCGGGGATACCTTTTATGGACCGGGGTTCCTTTAATCCCGCGGTTTCTCTAGTCTGTTGTTCTGATGCATTATCCATTCAGTAGCTTTGTAAGCAATCATTTCGGGAAGTTATACCAATAAAATACTACAGTCTTTAAATTTTCCCCAATTTTAGGCCTCATTACCTCCCGTAATAAGGATACAGTTACATTTGTGGGCTGTACTGTACGTAAGAACCAAGGCACAGTTAATGAGGAGAGCGTCTTTGACTCACGACATTTCTCATGTTTTCTAGCGTTTCATTTCTAATAGTAATAGGAGTAGAAAGGTAACGAACTGACTTTTCAACCTGCATGCTGTAGTCCCTCTCTAAAACTAGAAATGTGAATGATGTGAAAAGACCCCGCTGTTGGATCTTCCGTAGGTGCGGTTCGTCCATCACCTGGGTGTCAGGATGTTCTTGGAAATCTTGTCCTGGAGAACACGTGGCCGGAACCTACGGGGCCTGGAGGCTCAGTGTGATTTCAACAATTATAATAACTAAATCTCAAAGCATGACCATAAGAAAGAAAAGGCCTAACTGTTTGAAGTGACTTAGCTTGTTTTCATAATAATCATATTTGTATCATAGTTTATGGTTTTAAATGTTGCTTGCTCTTACCTAGTTATTTTATTATTGTCCCTACTATTAATAAAAGGACTCGTCCCCCTTTATTGGGCACTTAAATATAAACCAGCACTGGGAGCGATCTCACAGACCTCTCCACTGGGCCATCGTGACCGGCACTTGGCCGAAGACAAGACAAAACACATGCAGTTGGGCGGCCTGCCCGACTCCAAAGTTAGTGTTTCCAAAAAATTCAAAGCCTCCAAAGGCATTGTTTTTCCTCTAGGTGATTACAACCTAAGTGATTTTAGAGAAATAGGAATTTATCTGATCTTCTGAGGCCTTGAGCAAAGGAGATACCATTCTATCTCTCCGTGATCTACTCTGAAAATACCAGCGCTCCTGGCTGGGAAAAAGGACGACAAAGTTTTACCTTATGTTTGAATGAGTGGGTTAAATACAGACCCTCCGAAGTCCCATTCTGTGTTTCATTGGTCCCCCTGACTCATCACACAGAATAGTTTGCAGCCAAACTTAGCCCAAACTTCTGTCCTCCCGCCAGGTTCCGAGGCTGGACGTGCCCTGAGGCTGAGCCAACACACGCCGGCCCCTGAGAAGCTACTGACCTCAAGATGAGACGTTCCCGGAGCCCCGCCGCCCTCCTGCCAGCCCCACTCACCCCTACCCCACGCCTGGCCCTCCCCAGCCCTCGTGCTCCTCCTTCCCAGAGAAACCCCCCGGCCTGACCCTAAGGTGCTTGGGGGTCCCCTAGCCAGAGCAGGACCCACCTGCCACGGCCCCTCGGTGCCCCGTTCCTTTGCCCCCTGCAGTCACCTCTCCAGATACAGTCTCTCCTTGCCAGGCTTGGACTGGTTTTTATCGGAAACACCGATCTTTATCAATAGAATAAATGCTGCTCAAATAATGCAACTTCCTTTAAGCGAGCTGCTTCCTCTGATGGCTGAGTGACCCCAATTCTGCCAGCATGGTGTCCACGTACACGGATGCCCCGATCCTCCCCTCCAAAGCGCCTACCAGGCATCAATTTAGTAGTTTTGGAAGATTTAGAAACAATTATTTTAAATGGAACAGATTTTACACATGGAAAGATAATAAAGCAGGTGGCTTTGAAGCCCAATGCTAAAGCTCTACACCATTAAATAAGCGGCCGTACTGTGTTCTCTCTAACTGTTCACCAGGGCGGGTTTGGGGAACAATGAGGAGAGCAGACACTCTAACCCAGAGAACAGAGGCTGAATGCAAGTTATCAGACAAATGACACTGTCCAGCCACCACCTAAAACCGAAATGAAATGCCCTGCATATATGTGAGCATGCACGCGTGTGGTTCCTGCTCATTTGTGTTAGTGGAAGGGGTCAGAGATGCGGATAAATCAATGTATCCGACTATTCTAAAATAATTACTATTGATCTATGGAAGACTGGAATTCTTGCCTTTATATTTGAATATCGATATATATGACACCCCAGAAATCCAGAGTCTTTGAAGCAAAGTGATGATGACACCTTCTAAAAATACTGATCAGCAGCGTAGTTGTAAAACCCCTGGTTTCTGATTCCTCTCTCATCTCCTGTCTCTCCCCCACCCCGCAGAATGGACCACCTCCTAGAACGTGCTGGAACTTTATAGGTCATCTTTCTTGCTAGAAAAACAGGGCTCTTGGGGCGCCTGGGTGGCTCAGTTGGTTAAGCGACTGCCTTTGGCTCAGGTCATGATCCTGGAGTCCCGGGATCGAGTCCCGCATTGGGCTCCCTGCTTGGCAGGGAGTCTGCTTCTCCCTCTGACCCTCCCCCCTCTCATGTGCTCTCTCTCATTCTCTCTGTCTCAAATAAATAAATAAAATCTTTAAAAAAAAAAAAAAAAGAAAAAAAAAGAAAAACAGGGCTCATTCAAACAGGGCAGTTTGAGGGGGGCTGTCCACACAGGTATTCCAGGGAGAGGCGTAGACAAGGGACAGCTCATCATGGGCTAACGGTAACAGGTGCAGTCTTCCTTCCAGATCTGTAAAGCCAAGTAAGGCAAGAACTCACAAGACCCGTACAGAGTGATGGAGAGGAGGTCAGCCTTCAGGGGCTGTGGTTTCAGTGAAGGGGCTCTGGTGCCTTGTTTCCCCCAGGAGGGAGCTGAGGAACAAGCACCCTGACTCTACCCTCCTCGCTCCCAGGGTCCCCATCTGCTGGGTCCCACTGAAGGACACATTTAGTGCACAGACGAAGCCCCTCCGCTCAGCCTGTCTGGGCAAGAGAGGTGGGGAAGAGCCAAGAATGACCCCGATCAACTGGGGAGAGGAAGGTGGCCAGGTAGGGATGACGCACAGGTAAATTGTAGGACTTCCATGAAATGAAGCAATGGCACGATCCCAAGATGTAAGGGCTTACAACAAAACAAAGGAGAGCTTCCTGTGTGCGCGTAACGTGATGCAAGGATGCCCAACTGCACGGTGAGCATACACACAAGGCTGACTGGTCACGTGAGAGATCGGGGACGTCTTCATGGAGAAGGTGGACTCTGGGGGGGGACAGAGCGGGTGTGCTTCCAACAGACATCAGTGGGACACTCACACCAGCTGAGGGTGCTAAAGAAACACCTGCTGAGTGACCGAAAGTAGGAAATTGTGTGGTTGGCGAGCTCATGGAAGGCCCATAGAGCCACATCTGTGGGCAAGAAAGGAGCCCCAAGTCTCCTTCCGACAGAAGGATGGCTGTCTCCCTTTAGGGACGAGGTAACAGGAGGGGTTCAGGGCGAGTGAAGCCGGAGGCACTAGTCCGAGGGACATAAGTGACAGAGGAAAGAAAAACTCCAGGTGAGGTGAAGCCCATGACCACTGGAGACCTTCCAGAAGAGAGCACAGGGTTGGTGACCAATGGGACATGGACTTCAGGGAGGGGAGGGGGGCAGAAGTGGCAATGTTCTTATCGATGAGCCACTAACCAAAAGTAGGGGAGAGGAATTGGATGAGGAACGCTTTTGAGGGAAGTATGCGTGAGTTTCAAACTTTATTGCTTTTGTTTCTGATTATACAACAAACACACATTTTATGTGATCTGCAATATATAGCAAAGCACAAACAAGAAATTAAAAAATGACCATAAATGACCATAACCATAACTTCTAAGAGATAACCACTGGTTTTTACTATTTCTAATACATTCATTGGATATTAAATATTATGTATTTGTTTGTTGCACATATAATTTTCTATGTAGGAACTGCGTAACACAATATTTGATACCTAAAAGGTACCAAGTAACTTTTATTGTATAAATAAATTTCCTTTGCAGAAATGCAGATAATATATAAACTTAGATTATATATAAATTTAGATTATATATACAATATATGTTTTGCAAAGGCAATTTACCTATATGACCTAAATATATGTGAGATATATACTAAATTATTACCAAAAAATATCGTAAATTTTCCCCATGCCAGTTAATATTCTCCTATACATTCATTTAATACCCCATAATATTCTACAATAGGTGTTTACCATAATTTTTAAACATTCTTCCCTCTTGCAGATTTTAAATGATTTGTACTTGTCATCATTATAGATACAATAAATATTTTATGCAGGAGCCCTGGTGCATCTGTGGTGTTTCGCTCCGTGGAAATTGAAATCTGTGGACATGCTGAACTTCAGCGTAGCTGTGCAGACAGGATTGTCCAACGGATGGTGAAAACTGTTGAAATACTAAAGCTGCATCTCCGGGCGCCTGGGTGGCTCAGTCATTAGGTGTCTGCCTTCAGCTCAGGTCATGATCCCAGGGTCCTGGGATCGAGTCCCCCATCGGGCTCCCTGCTCCTCGGGAAGCCTGCTTCTCCCTCTCCCATTCCCCCTGCTTGTGTTCCCTCTCTGTGTGCCTCTCTCTGTCAAATAAATAAATAAAATCTTAAAAAAAAAAAAAAAAAAAGGAAAAAGCCTTTAAAAAAAAATAAAGCTGCATCTGCTAGTCCTAGGCTCCCCATCGCTATCTTTCTTTTCTTGAAGAGAGTCCAGGGAAGCCCAGAGAACGGCTAGCTTCCGGACGGAGGTGTGTGGATAGAGAGGAATGGCGGGAGGCGTTGGAGAGTGCAGCTTGTCTTGGTGGAAGGAGCATGGGGAGCAGAGCAAGAGGAGAAGACGGTGTTTCTACGGGTGGCGGGAAAGCCACACACATGACAGGGCTTTATCTCCTCCCTGAAAACGTTGAACTGGTTTTGCTTCCTTCCCCTCTCGGGTCAAGGTCTGGGCTGGAAAGCCTGCTTCAGGGTGCAGGGCTGTGGGCACTGGTTGGAGCCAGAGCTGGGTGACCCCGCTCACCACGCAGGTGCAGGGTGGGGAGAGGTGACTCCAGGGTGGAACCAGAGCAGTGGCCGGGAAGGGCCACAGGAACAGAAGCCAAGGATCAAAGGCCATTTGATTAAGTATTTCCAGGCTTAGAGTATTTTTACCTGCAAGATATCCCCCCACACACACACACACAAGGCATTTTTAACACTTGTAGGTGCACTGATTTCCAAAATAGTGCTTCGGAGACAGTTGGGTCGCTGTGCTGTCCTGCCCGTTGATGGACAGTGCACGGACACTGCCTGAAAGCCCCCTCTCCCGTGGGCACCGCGGCGGACAAACAGGAGGCAGGGTCTTGGCAAGCGAGGTGGGCAAGACGCAAACTGGGGAAGTATGTTGAGAAGCTCCCACCGCACACCCGCTCACTTGTCTGCTTAAATCTCAAGTGAGGAGCGAGTTCACCGAAGCTCTAAAAACAGTATTTCCTGCTGCCAAGACTTGAAAGAGCTAATTGTGTTTTAAATAGTTCACCTTACAAAGAATTTTCTTTCTTTATGTGAAAAGGGCTGTGATTTATTAATTTTCCTTTCTATTATTTGCTATAGACTTTCTCTAGCATCTTCTTCATAAATCACCTCTCTATTGAAACGAATCCTGAAATCACGATGCAATTAGTGTAGATTGTGGGACATGCGTGAAATAAAACAAGCACATTTGAAATATCTCAGCAGCACCCTTTCAGGAGGCGACGTAAGGACCCGTCACCGAGGGCCCTGGGACGGCATCTCTCACCCTGGCAGACAATCCAACATGAAGGCTGACATACTGGGCAGCAGGCATTTCTGGGAGACGCTACAAAGAACTAAATTAGTAAAGGAAACTTAATTATCTTGCCTCCAGGCTTCCTCTGGTCAGTATCCCGATTGAACAGAGACAAAACTCAGCATTTTTATAAATGTACTGCTCCAGACTCAGAATGATTCTTTTCTTAACCATCTGTCGAGAAATGTCCCGGCCATTTTTCCCTTTTCTTTAGATTTTAGAAACAGTATCACACCACATTCATTAAGATATAAATATCCACACTCCTCCTCCTTTTAAAGCAGCCGATTTTGACTTTTTTTTTTCCTAACTTAAAAAACCAGGAACAAAGAAACTTTTTAAAGAAATAAATTACATAGTGTGGGCTCTAACTGACTTAGATACATATCAAAATACTGCCGAAGGCTCTGTGAAGCTGCCTGCCCGCTCTATTCCTCGCAAGCACACCCCACGTGTGTGTGTCCTAATGTAGACAGGAGAGAACATTTCTCAGGCCAAGGGTATAAATCGTATGTATCGAGGGACAGAAAATGGGATTAAAGTCATTTCTGGAAAACATACATTCGTGACAAAAGATATTTAAAGAGGAGGAAGCTCCTTTTCTTTGAGATTATAAATCTTCTATTTTATAGTATTTTCAAATTGTCTTAAACCTCACTTACATGGGAAGGGAAGAAATCCAACAAAATTTACCTTTCACTACTGTTGGTTCTGTTTTCCCCCGACATCTTTGCTCAACTTTGAACTAAAGTTGGTAGAATCTGAGATTTTTAACAATGTTACTTATAACCTGGAGAAAAGCAAAGTCAATTTGTTGGGAAATTATCTGTAGCAGACTCTTTTTTTCCACTTAATTTGGGCCATGTATTCACGGTAATCAGTGGATGCAGGCAGATCGGGGGTAATTTTCTGTAGGAAGGGTCTGTGGTGAGCAGTGGGGGCCCGGGGGATGGTCAGGAAGGAGCCAGGGAACTCGGTCCAGGCTCGGAAACGTCGGGGACTCTGTTTTTGCCGGTTGTCCTATGAGTTGTGGAAGCAGGATGGCATGCTTTCATTCCCTTGCCATTCCAGGTTTTTCACTATTAGTCAAATGTATGATTTTCAGTTCTTCAGTTACAACGGACCCCATGACAAACAGTATGAAAAGAGCCAGTGACGATGGGGTCTGGTGAGGAGAGCAAGCCAGGGCTTGGAGAACATGTCGACCTCTTAATTAGCCAGCCTAATGATGGAAGGGCGGTGATATGGATTGATGAATTGATTACTTAAGAAGAAAGTATTAGTTTCAATGGTTGGAAGAATGTTTATTAGGAAGAGTACTACTGATCTCCTTCGTCTTTTCTTTTTAAGCTTGATGTGGCTTCTGAAATCTGATAATTCACTTGTATGTCATATATCTGAGACAGTAGTTGTACTCCGAAAATCATGATATGCCTCGAGGCAAAAAAAAAAAAATCATGACTGTGAAAATCGAAACAGTAAAAAATACAGCAAAGAATTTTTTACTAGTACGTGTACAGTGGATGGCTTTGTGCAGAGCTCTGTGCAGAGCACAGGTTTGGTATCGTGAACGTCACGCATAGACAGATGGATCCACACCCTTGTTGCAGTTTTGCAAATGTATTATCTACCTGACTCGCTGCCCTGTTAGCGTCCGTGTATGTATTACTGTATATTTCATGCACAAATCACACGAGCGCACAGACACATATGCCAATCCCAAATGCAGCTTGGTTGGTCTTCAAATGTAGTATTTATCTGTCTGCAGACCTAACTATGTGCTTGCCATATCATTACTAGCTCAGGGGGAATCATTCAAACCAATGCAATTTACTCAATATTGGTCAGTTTGACTCCTGACCCTGGTCCCCCAGCAGCGTATCCTTGGCAACCTCGCCGTGTGTAAAGTCAGGATGTGCTCATTGGTCTCATCTGTGACAGCTTGCTAAAGGCTGCTCAACATAGCCTGGGCTTTTCACAGAAAATTAGAAATCCAATAATATACTATATTCTGATCAGATTGGTATTTACACCAGGAAAGCCGCAGTCGTGGGGCTGCCTTCCAGGCACTGCGGTGGGAGACACAGAACCTTTGGTTAGTTTCTTGCCTATATCATGCAAGGGGGGTTATTTCCTTTGTTTTATTTTGGGGGGAGGGGAAGGATTTAGAAAATGTCTTATCACCTGTTTGTGAGATCAGGGCATCAGAAATGTACAAACTGATCTGAATATTGGCAGAATGAATCAGGAAATTTCATGGAAAATACCTCTCAGAAAATATAGGATGTTTTCATTTTTGTATTTTAAACAAGCATAATTACAGAGAAGGCAGGCGATATGTATGTGTATAACTAAGAAAGTGCAAAAGTGGGCAATCTATAAATGCAGGATGGAATGCCTGGACTGACAAAAAATTCTGAAAATACCATTTCTATAGAGGCTTTTGTTGCAAATAACAACTCCAACTCATTGTGGTCCGTCTGTAGCTGTAACACATTTCCTAGCAAACCGTGGGGAGGTTAGAGGTGGTGAATTACTGTAGAATGAATACTTTGACTTGAGCTACAGAGAATGACTCATTGTCTCACACATATCCCCCAAATTTCATGCAGGAGAGACATCACTTGGCTGCCATTGAAACATTATTTTCATTTTATGCTTTATTTCCTTTTTTTAAGATTTAGAAATAGCGATGTTCATTTTCCTATAAGACAAACGAGCACTGAGGACTATCTCTAGAGTCCTGATGAAAAAAAGTAACACATCCTCCCACGTTCAAGAGCAGAACATGGCTCCCAGACAGTGGTCTGTCCCAGGGAAAAAGTTCAGAAGTAAGGAGAGAAACCCAGCAGAGGACAGACAGAGGGAGGGAGGGAGGTGGGCTCTTCTCAAAGTGCCAACTGCACCTTCATACGCGGATTCTCCAGTGAAAAGGATTCTAAACTCTCCACAAAGGGAGGAAATGTGTCCCTGTCCCAGAGCAGCACGGATGATGACCAGAAGGATGCCGTGATGGAAAGACCCTCATGTCAAAGAATGTGATTTGAGGGAATTCGTCTTGTGTTTAGAAAATCTAGTTGCTATTTAATTGTTGTGAACCCTACCATTTTGATTCTCTGCTGAGGGGCCGAGGCTTGCATGAATTTGACCAGCGTGCACACCTTTTGGTTATGCCCAACAGACGTAAAATGTCAGAACTATGAAGTCAGGAGATCCTCACGTGGCCAAATCATGAACATTTAAATGTGGCCCCAGATCGGCACGCTGACTTTTACTTTCGTCATTCTCACTTCTTTTTTTATTTAAGATTTTATTTATTTATTTATTTGAGAGAACGAGAATAAGAGACATAGAGAGAGAGCACATGAGACGGGGGAGGGTCAGAGGGAGAAGCAGGCTCCCTGCTGAGCAAGGAGCCCGATGCGGGGCTTGATCCCAGGACCCTGGGATCACGACCTGAGCCAAAGGCAGTGGCTTAACCAACTGAGCCATGCAGGCGCCCTCGTCATTCTCACTTCTGATGCTTCGCGTGTCTGTGCTCTGCTCCGTCTTGTCCCGTCATCCTGCCCCACTTCTAGCAACACAAAATGAAGAATGGAGTGTGCATACTCCGAATGCAGCATGTTTCCCTGGAGACTCTCCGGCCAGCCAGCGAGGGAGGCTCACCCTGGTGCAGGGTCTGGCTGCACCTTCGGGGGTCTCTGCCCGTGGGTTCTACAGTCCCCCTCACTCTGCCCCACTCCTCCCCCAGCCCACAGCTGCCACCTCAGCCTGGGACATCATCCCCAGCCCTGTCCCCTGGTCCCCTGTCTTTTCTCAGCTCTGCTCAGGAGGCACATCTTCGGGAAGTCAGCCCTGACTCCTGAGCTTAACAACCCTCCCCCCTCACTCTCCATAATGTGCTTCCTGTTGACCTTGTGGCACCAACATTGTGCTTTTTCTTTCTAAGATACCTGACCGAGATCCTGTGCACCTGTCTTCTCACGACGGAATAGACCATTGGGTCCCCCAACCGGTTGAATGATACCCAGAAACCACTATGACAGAGGACAGAAGAGACTGTCAGGCAAATGCTCCATGCATCCCATTTTCATTCCTCCTCTTGTCCTTCTCTATCTCCCCCAGTGCAGTTTCCACTCCGGCGTAGTTTCTGTTTTGGAAGAACTGCACCTTGACGGACACACGGCCACGATGCTACTCAGAGCGGCGCTCTGGCCCGCGTTGTCTGCCTTCATGTTCGTTGTTGAAGGCGTTGTGCTCTGCATTTCTGAGCTCAACCTCCTGAGCTGGAATGAGATCGCACGGGGGGTTTGGACGGGGTGGGGCGGGGCCCCCTGGCTTCCCCTCGCTCAGGGAGGGGCCACGGTCAGGAAGGCTGGTCCTGGGAGGGGCAGTGGTTGTGCCAGACTTTCTACCAACACCTACCTACCCCCGGGCCAGGTGGGGACTAGTGTGTCCATCAGGGACTTAAACCACTTTATGAACACGGTCATTACTTGTTTTATGATGAAAATAAAGTGTATATGTAACTTACATGATATATACAATATGATATGATATGTAAATTTTATGATACATATATCACATAAAATGAGAACTTTTCAAACAAAAATGGCTTCCCGTGTGTAAATAGTACATTATGCTCTGTTTCCTTAGGAGAACTGTTTTTCCAGCCATATTTTATTACTGTTATCAGGATTCAGTAAGAAAACAAGTAGATTTTGGAGTTTCTACTTTAAAGAAGGCCATGGGAGTTACAGTGAAGAAAGCATGCCTCTTGCCCTCGAGTTGCTGATATTTTTACTATAAATAATTTTACTTTTCCATTACTTTATTTTATCCATTACTCTCACATGGGGGGAGAATTAAAAAAAAAAATCTCTAAAAACCTTATGTTGTTCATAAATTTCCGTGGTTGAAACAAATTTCACAGTTATCAAATACATGTTTTTGGCATGATCTAATTGCTTTGAAAACTGAGCCTTTTAACTAAGGGTACAGGAAGTGACAGGTGTCCTGTTTTAGCCTCCCTACAAAGCAGTCACCAAAAAAACAACAAAATTACACATTATCCATAAAATTTCAGAAATTATCTGTAAAATCAAACATGTGTGGATCATATACAAATCCCTACACATATAAAACTTGCTCGTAGAGGGTGCACAATCCATTTATTTACAAAGGAAAATGGCCCCAGCCCTCAACCCTCCCCTAGACTTGCTATCACCACTGTGTCCCTGGTTATGGAACCATGACTACCTCGGTGAGAGCTAAGTCACTGGAACACAAGTGGTAGAATTTGTAGTCTGTTACATCAGGGAAGGACTTTATAAATCTTTTGGTGCTGTTGTGGGCATGAAGACTTTTGGTATGCGACCTCTGATGCAAGCATTGATCAGAACTTTCAATTTCAGGCAGTAAAAACAAGGCTGTGCTCTGGCTCTCCATTAGTTCCAACTTCTTCCTTAAAACGGGTCAGAACTGCACGTTTTCCCGGCTGGAGCCATGCCTTTCTACCATCACACTTAGGAGACAGGTATTCCCATTTGACATGCTGATTCATTTTTAAACGACAGTAACAGAAATCACGAGAACATTTAAAACTTGGAGAGAAAAGCAGGGCATAGAAAAGGACTAAACCTGAAGCACTTGCAGACAGAGAGATTTTATTGTGGAATGAAGACGCAGATGATGCATCTTCATTCCAGACCTAGTTCATATATAAACGAGAGACCCTGCAGTAAGGAGGCTGCTCCCTAGCTTCACAGGAGCTCCACGAACCAGCATGTTACTTATACTTTGTGATTCATATATGAACCTACCTAAGTATCTGAAGATGATACCTAGCTTATTCCAGAATCTCTGCATGTGTGTGTGTGGGGGGGGGGGGGTTCAATGTATCTTCTTGATAACCTTATCCAGCACTAGGTTAGGAGATATTTCTTTAGGTATTAATAACAAGAGCCTCCTACGGTTTGCTCAGTGCATAATCTCTTTACAGCCCTGTTCCTTAAAATCTTAGTTATTAAAAAAAAAGAAAGAAATTCTTGATCCTTTCCCATGTGTTCAAATTAACTAAAAGCATTGTGTATTCAACTTTTATAAATTATTAAATATTTTTATTTTATCCAGTAGATTTCTAGAACTCTGATCTAAGAAATGTTCAGATTTATGTTTTTATATAGCTGGACTTGGTGAGTTATTTGTTTCACGGTCTAAATTAATTTTTTTCATTGATGACCAAATTAAATGTAATGGTCATTGGGATAATATAACCCATCATTGTATTATGTATTTTAATACAGAATGTTAGGATAGAAATTCTATAGCTATTAGACACATTTTGTGTGTATTTATGACTGGGCAGAGTTTAAATTAATTGGATCTTTTATAAATCATTCTAAAACCAGATGCATGTGTATAGATACATAATTTTTGTTACACAGAGTTGGAAGCAAACTTGAAAACCTACGACGACAATATTTTTGCATTGTTTCAGCTAAGAAGAAATACCAACAGGGTGCTGGCTCAGTTGATTCTTTGTTCAGTACTGTCCAAATGAATTCACAATAAAATAAGATTGCCTTTAACAATTCTAACTTGTCTAAGGAGATTGAACTGGGGAGATTACCTTTTCATCACGCATGCACATTCTCTCTGTCGGCCACCCAGACACACACACAAAAACAAACTTGTAATGAGCGGGCACTTTGTCAAGCGTTCTCTCCATCCTTCATTAGACGACAGAAAATTGCTCCTTGCCGGATTGTCAATGCCGCCTGACCTCCCAGAGCCCATTTGTTTTACATGTGAGCACCCAATATTGCAGGGATTTGCAGATTTTAAGTGACAAATTGTGCCCAAGTTTGCGTTGCTCTCAGAGTTGTATTTTGTCTGGCTCATGTGGGTTTGGTTTTGCATGGTTTTTAGTGAGGGGCGGCCGTCCACGAGAGAAGACTCATGCTTGTGGTGTCCAGCAGGTTCTGCGGACTCTATAGCACTGTTTCCCTGTGGCATCTTTTTCCTCTTGAAAAGTGTATTTAAAAGGCTCTTAAAAAAAAAAAAGCTCTTTGCCCCCCAAACAATCTCCATGCAAGGTGTAATATATGTGGCTAGTTTAGACTAAAAGCACAAACAAAATGGGAAATGTGTTCTTTCATGGCATTCCTTCTGTTCTTCATTAAATCTTATTGAATTTGTCATCTTTTTTAATTGCACTTCCTGGTAATGGTGCTGAAAGGATTTTTTTTTTAATGAGTTAAAAACTTAACAATTTGACCCCCTCTCAGAGAACAAGTCTTCTGGAGCTTTCCAGACAAGGGGGAACTTAGAAATAACAGCAACAGTGTAGCCCTGTCAGGACAACACTTGGATGTGCAGGGTGAGAATCAATGTGGGTTATTGAGCTTTGCTCCTGCAGAACATGGAGGGGATAATGTATGGGCCGGGGCTCATGTGAACACTCATTATTTATTCATACCAAAAGATTAACCACACGACGTAATTGTTGAAATTCTATCACAAAGGTGGATGAATGGGCGCAACTTCCAGTTGACTTGGGGATCTACGTGGAGAGAAGATGATAGCTTTCAATAAAGACATAGCGGGGCTCATTGCAACATTTACTTAGGTTCTGAATGTCCACCCAAACAAATGGAGACGATTTTCAGGACTGAGCCTGCAGGGGACCCAGCCCTTTAACGCCATTTACATAGCAGAGAATCATTAATTTCTAATTCACCTATTATTCACTCTCTTTAGTACGCCGTGTCGATGTCTGGGCCAGTGAAATAAATGTGGTTTCCACATGGCTTCAGCGACCTACCATTTTGTGATTTTTTTTGGGGGGGGGGGGGGGGGGGGGGGGTTGCTTTTTTGACCTTAACAGACTACTTTCTATGTAGAGCAAGCTTAAGGCTCTTGTTTAGATATGATTTATGATGCTACATTAACCCTTCATTGACCTAGAAATGCCCTAATATTAAAACAGTTTGACACATAGAAAATCAAAAGCCCTTTTATTGAAAGTGCTATTGTCCGCATCCTAAGTTTCTCCAACGTGATGCCAGAGCCACGCCATCCATTTCCTACTGCTATCGAGCACTGTATTGAAAACCTAATGGACAGAATCCTTTGTCATTTCTGTCCCAGTGACCAGCAAATAGCTCAGAGAATGTCTCTGCCAGCATATCACTTCAGGCATTTCTAAATGACACGTTCAAGAGAACACGTTAGCGTCTCGGGAAGAAAGCCTTCCCGGGGGTTGTGGGGATGAGGCCTGGGGGCCTCCCTGTCTACTCCCGTGCGTGAGGCTTGGTGCTTCTTCCTTCTTGCCATAGAGCTCACGGAAATGGCGGGCCAGCCGGAGACACCCTACAAAGTACGTAGCTGGCTTCTGCACACACAGTCTTTGGAGCCTGAGCGGGAATATTTTTAGAAACCAACGTGATTTTTTTCCCCTTTTACTTTTTAAATGAGGACATAAATCCACATATTTCAATAACTCTGACACTTTTATAGAAATCTCATGTTTGCTTAGAATGGATTTTTGATGAATGCCTTACTAACAGAACACCCTACAGGACCGTCTCTGTAAGGAACGGTACAGAGAGGAGGCATCTTCGGAAGAGATGTCTTCATAAAACCATGGCATCATCACACTGTCCATATGGGCATTCAAATAGAGAGGGAGAAGGAGACATATATTTTATGAATGTGCACATATAAAAAAATGAAACTCATATGTGAGCAAGCAGAAACAACACTACCTCAGGTGCTGGTGTCCAGAGACGGGGCAACCATGATGCTCGGGAATGAACTCTTCAGGCGGCACTGGACTCCGATCACAGCTGTCAGAATCTGACCATTGCATCTGGCCGAGACTTGCCAAGCCTGAGCCCTGATGGTCACACCAGCTTCTGCCGTCTGGGTGGCCGGCATGTCCCCAACTTTGCCTTCATGACCAAGTGCTTCTATAATGTCCCTTCGCGTCCATAAACATCATTAAAGGTCTTCTGGACTTGAGTGGAAAAAGACCTTTCTTCGCCATCTGTGCCCCGGGCCCCATGCCTTCGGCACTCACCCTCCGCTTTGTCTGCTGGTGTTACCATGACCTTCATTTGCCAGTTTTCTGGTCAACAAAGCAGAAGTCATTTTAGTGCCTTTAATACATGAGAACATCTACCAACTTTAGAGTAATTACTATCTCTTGGGAGAAAGGGTGGGATTTCTGGCGGGATAGGACTTCAGTAGATCTGTGGCAATTTCCTTCATGTGAAAACTGAAGTGAATGTGCAAAGTGTGTATTTGTTGATGGCTAGTACTCACTTAGTAGGATCCAGTATGAGCCTCCCTGTTCTTAAAATATTAAAGTGACCGTGGATTCCTAAGCCTCCCTCCTTTCCCTGGCCCGCTCTGCACCCAGACCCTCAGAAAAGGCTGAGTGCTGCCCAGCAGGGGCCAGGGTCAAAGTGGAATTTTAACTGAACGTATTTGATAGATACATGGGAACTACTGTATTATTGTCTTTCCTTTTCTGTTGGCCTACATTTTCCCACAGTGGTAAGAACAGATTTTAAATTTCAAAAGGGGAGTCTTAGATTTTCAAGTCAACTTTCAAATGCAACAAAACACCCCAGCGCACACATCAGTGATGACGCGGGGTCCATACACCTGTCCCAGCACGTGGAGCCCCTGTGCTTCCTGTCATCTCGCGCAGGGAGCCCTGCATCCTTTACGGGGGCCACCGACACAAGCAGCCCACGGCAGCTTGCGTACCCTGTGGGCATATTCCTGGAGCCAGCCCTTGTGAGTAATTCCACCCGGGCCCAGGGCTGGGGCCACATGGCTCCTGGAAGCAGTGAGACCCAGGGCATTCAAGGTTTACTAACGCCTTTCCTGTGTGGTTCAGGTCCCAGCCACGGAGACTTTCTGTGGCAGAGAGCAAGCCTTCCCCGTGTGCAGCCTTGGGTGGTAGAATGCACCCCGAGATGTAGTCATGGGCAAGTTTCTCCCAACACGGTGGGTGGGAGGCAGACGGGCTCTGTGCCGAGCAAGAAGTAAGGAGGGAAGGAGGGACCATCCCTGTGGCCAGGGGCACCCACTTGGAACAAATCATGTACACACAGAAGATCAGTAGGTTTAATGAACATTAAATAAACACTTGACTGAAAACATGCTGTCAATAGGTCAAAGTCCAGAGGATAACACAACATCGTAAGATAAAAAGACTGGGTTAGATGAGAAGTCTGCGTAAAGGCGACGCTCCCCCAAGAGCCTGAGCCGCCAGAGGTGAGCTGTGCGTGGCTGGCCCGCAACCTCTCCTCCCACCAATGGGGCAGATACAGGCCCCCTTGTATCTGCTCGGTCAGGTATAATATGCAAATGTTCAGGGTGAAAGAGCACTTTAAGTCCTCAGGCATGAAATTTAAAATTGAATCCTGTCAAATCATAGGAACTCAAGTGTAATTCTTATTGTGTAGATGACAGCGAGCTAATTAGTAATACTGGAGAGAGGTGCCCTTCACCTCTGGGGTCACAAGGCGGTGTACTACCCCTTGTTTATTAGCTTAACACAAAGGGTCATTATGGTAATCCCACCTCCGTGGGCTTTTCCCTTCTGTCCCTCTTCCTCTCTTCCTTTTTCTCTTTTTTTTTCTTTTTCTTTTGTCTCACTTTGATTCTGGTTAAATAAAGCTTTGTGAATAAATGTCTATGAAATATTTTTCAATTATAATATAGCTTCAGGTTCTGCAATCTTTTAATTCATATTTATAATGTCTTTGAAAGTATTTGCACATGAAAATTACCAAGATGGCACTTCACAAAATCCCATAGATAGCTCTGCTCTTGCCTCCTGTTCGGAAGAGAGACAGAGAGACAGAGAGACAGAGACAGAGACAGAGACAGAACGAGAACAGGATGAAACCCATTCTTAATTCCCTAGTTATTGTTTCCGTTCAAAAATGAGAGTCTCCAAGTATAATTACTTCTCTGTATATCTTCTGGCTGAACATTATTTTTTTTTCTGTACTATACTAAACTGCCTTAGCTATTTTATAAAAGCTAAGTATTTCACTAAGCTCTTGCAATATTGAGAGAATCTATATTCTCCGAATTTGAAAACATGTCAGCCCACCTAAATTACATATTGATCAGGTTTAATTGCATGCCACCCATCAGTATTAGGTTTGAAAATTCATAAAAGAGAAATAATGTACTCTTTGTGGATGATTACTTCTGGGGCATTTAAATGAATTCCATCACTTAACCTGGGCCGCGACAGATTATTGAGTCTTGCCACCCAGCCATTCAAAGACCGACGCAGTAGAACAGCTGCTCACCAACTACCAGAGAACAGCAGAGTGCAAACAATATAAATTTATATAGATTTTCTTTTAAGGAAAATAGCAAAGTAAAACATTAAAAGTAAACATTCATTTTTCAATCGCTTCCTGAATCACCCTCCTCATCGTCTCCTTATAGAAGCATTCATTTTTAATTCTTTTTGGATCTCAGGCATTCTTTTATTTTAAGTAGTAATTCACATCCTAATTAATATATGGTAATCAAAGAGATAAGCAAAGATAAATGATTCGCAGCTTGGTTTTATTTGTTAAGGTTAATTTTTGCACAAGTGCATGAAAGGATTTTAATGCTGATTCTTTAGTGGACAAACCATTTGATTTCCTTAAAAAAAATACTCCAAAGTTTTGTATTGTCCGTGGTAAATGCTCTTTAAAAGCTGTCTTCTCATGAAGGTCACATTGGCTAAGAAAATGAGTTCATCATTAGTTTCCAGGACGTTCTTTACATTTAGAAATTATGTTTGTTGGTATTGGTTGTGTTTTGAGAAATTGTGCTTATGTATGTTTTTCTTTACAGATTATCAATACAAAGTAAAAAGAACCAGTTAAAATCATTGGGCTTACTTGGATAATAGTTTAAGAGCTACATTTTATTTAGACACTTTGAGGTAATAAATATCTGTGAGCATAATTAACTGTCTTTATCTAGGGCTAGTCCTGGAGATGCTGCTTTAGGACCTTCTGCATTGTCTCGCTTCAATGCTAATGGTCAGTTTTTCCTTGAGAGTTATTTGGGTCTGTGAGGTATGCTAACAGGATTTGTTTTTAAATAGTGGTTTATTATATGGAGACACTGAACAGATGCATCACTTTGTCTCATGCTTGGCACAAACAAAGCTTCGTGTTTTATTCTTTATGAAGCAAAGGTAATGCTGTGTAAATGAACTCTCTTGACAAGTCTGACTTCATTGTTTATTTGGCTGAAATTACAGTTGTGGTGGGCAGAAAGTAATGGTCCACAGCGGCCAAGGGGCACAGTTATATCTTGAGTCTTCACTTAGGTCACAACTGCATCAGGATCCTCTAGGAGAATCAACTATCAAATCTAAGACAACTTGGAACACAATAAATACCTTAAAATATTGGTGCTTCTACCTCTTGGTCAAAGGCAAACACCAGTTCTCTCAGCCTGTATTTACCCTCACGTTGCATGAATACTGTGTTCATATGGGAGTAGATATGGGTGTGTGTTATTGTTTTGTGATATTCTTCAGGAGAAAATGAGGGGATGAGAGGGAAAGATATCACAATCGGCAATTCCCCTGTAGGAGACATTTTCCTATGCTTTCCATGCACAGAGGTAGGCTGACCACGCAATCAGATAAACCAAATTTACTAAAATTTCACCAACTTTTTATGAAAAAACAATGATTTTACTAATCTGTTACTTACCAATTACTTATGTTGTAATAGAACAAATCTAAGTTGTCCACCTTTTTCCAAGTCTCTATGAAAAAGTAGGGAAGAGTTTATAGGCAGGGAAAATTCGAACTTTCTCTAGAAAACTTAAAATCCTTCCCTGATGGATTGTCATTATGAGTCAAGGAAGAATTGATTTTACTTTTGGCTATCGAAGAGCAGAGCACAAAATGAAGTGTCCATAGAAAGAAATTGTCTTAGAGCATAATCATGAGGGATGGGGAGTAGAGCGAGAGGACATTCTCTTAATAATGAGGAGAAGGAGCTTGAAATGTGCAAAATAAAATTGACTCAAAGAACTGAGAGAGAACAGGTTAACACTTAAATAAATTAGGCTGTATATAAATGATACTAAAATAAAATAAAAATATGATGAGGGACCTGGAGTGTTCCTCAAATTGTTCATACCCTGGAAAAGGAGGTTATAAATGAAACAGCACCTGCTGCTCATGGAGTTGAATCTGATTTGAAATATGAGTCCATACAGCTTAAGGCTGTGCCAGGAAGCCACCAGAATGTTGTTGTGGCAGACATAGCTAAGGAGGTGATGGTGTGATGGTGGTGATGGTGGTGGTTGGTGGTGGAGGAAGTAGTCATGGTTGTG
>NW_023270854.1:1792682-1793906 GCF_011800145.1 Mirounga leonina | reverse complement strand
GGTGGTGTTGGTGGTGATGGTGGTTGTGATGGTGGTGTTGGTGGTGATGGTGGTAGTGATGGTGGTGTTGGTGGTGATGGTGGTTGTGATGGTGGTGTTGTTGGTGGTGGTTGTGATGGTGGTGTTGTTGGTGATGGTGGTTGTGATGGAGGTGTTGGTGGTGATGGTAATGGTGTTTGATGGTGGTAGTAATGGAGGTGTTGGTGGTGATGGTAATGGTGTTTGATGGTGGTAGTAATGGTGGTGATGGTCGTGTTGGTGTTCATGGTCATGGTGGTGATGTTGATGGTGGAGGTGATGGTGGTAACGGTGCTCTTGGTGGTAGAGGTGATAATAGTAATGGGAATCATAGTGGACATGGTGATTATGAATGGATTCTTAAGAAGCAGAAATGAGAAGAAGCATACAGAACTGACACAGAGAACCTTACAGAGAAAGTCTTCGGTATAGATGGGACAACCAACTTGAAAAAGAATCTATTGGGGCACCTGGGTGGCTCAGTCGTTAAGCATCTGCCTTTGGCTCAGGTCATGATCCCAGAGTCCTGGGATCGAGCCCCACATTGGGCTCCCTGCTCGGCGGGGAGCCTGCTTCTCCCTCTCCCACTCCCTCTGCTTGTGTTCCCTCTCTCCCTGTCTCTCTCTGTCAAATAAATAAATAAAATCTTTAAAAAAAAAAAAAAAGAAAAAGAATCTGTTGGTAGAATCTTGAGTCTTAAAATAGCTTCTAACTGTTTGGCATACTATACACTTCAGAAAATTAATAATCATCCCAATTGGGAATATAACATAAAGGAATGTCAAAAGCATGTGCTTTGACCCAAGAAAACAAGTTCAAGACCTGGCTTTTATTAACTGTGTGAGCCTTGTCAAGTTACTTACAACTCTGTGTTCCTCATTTGTAACCACAGTCTTAATGCTTGGCCAAGTTTATCATTTGGGCTAAAAAAGGATAATATATATAAATCACATAGCCTAATGTTGATGCATATTATGCACTTAATAAATATTTCCTTTCTTAACTATCTACTGAGATGTTTATAAAATGTATCACAGACACTAGATTTTGGGATGTATTACAGAAATAATGATTTTTTTCCATTCTCTATAAATACATCAAGAATTAGTTTGTGGTACAAGGATGGGGAAATCAAAACCAAAGAAATTTCATCATACTTTAATTTCCATCTCATTTTCCTTTGGTCCTGGGAAACAATAATATGCC
>NW_023270854.1:1776359-1792672 GCF_011800145.1 Mirounga leonina | reverse complement strand
TACTTTTTTTTTGGTACCTTGTACTTAATAATTGAACCAATGAAATATTATAAAAGTATATTTGCACTAATTGCAAGATATGGCAGACAAATTATTATGAAATTTCACTTTGCTCAGTTTCTTTTCCACATTTAAAATTCTTTAACTCTAAAATACCAAAAAAGTAATGTCCTTATGTAATTTGTGCAATGATTTAAAGATACTTCTTATAATATGTCATTTAGAGTAAAATGATTCACATATATTGTGCACAGTTTTATTTACCATTGACTTATTTGTTTATAAATGAGGGAGGCCCAACTCAAACTAGCTTTGTAAGAAAGTTGGCTTAATTAGCTCAAGTAACCAAGCCACAGAACATTTCAAAGGCGGAGTTCAGATGCAGAGGATGGAACATTTCTGTCTTCCACCTTTTTTTGGAGTGTGGTGGAATCAGAACTCAATTTTGCCCTTTTGAGTGGAGCAGGATATCTTTCCTTTTGGGTGGAGGGAAAAAGCCCAAACAATCGCCCCTAGAAGCTCCTGGCTGGAGTGTGGAGGGATTGGTTTCACATAGGAACTGCCCGCCAGTGGAGACAAAATAACACCACCTTCTAAATGTGGATTGTTACCTTCTGCTCCACAAGAATCACCAAACCAACTATTGCCTAGTTATTACAAATACAAATGCTGAATTATAGTATCATCATTCAAGAAGATGCAGGTGCATTTGAGATTTTGTACTATAACTTTAAAGAAATGTGGCCAAATATTTAAGACTCAGGGAAATGTTCAAATTTGTCTCAACAACTATCCATTATTTATTCTCAGTGTTCCTGGTCTTTATCCTTGAAGTTCTTGGTGTTGTGGGGTTTCACAGTAACAATCTTCTTTATCTAGTGGATAAATCAATAAAAATCACTTATTCCTTAGTACCTGAGGAACAGAGTCTGCAGAAGTCCTAATGTGCTTTTTGGTGTACCAAATTAAAGTGTGTCCACAATAAATCATTCCCAACTGTTCTCTGATGAATTCTGAAGTGGCTGATGCCTTCAGTATACTTTAAATATTTCTCCTCTTGCATGGCTATCTTTGGTAAATGTCCTTCTGTCTTCAGACCAGCCACAGAGACATGCTTGTAGTAAATCTCTGACCACTACTTCATTGCAAATCCTCATAAAGGCTACATTTGGAAAAAAATCATAAAATACTTTACCTTTGGGGAATAGGGAAAAATAGAAATAAATGAAAGTAAAATAGTGTAGCTAATTATTAAATGGGCAATTAATAACTACTTTTTGCCTCATTAAAATTTCTGTTATGCGTTGAATCATTTTCCTCTAAAAAGGTATGTTTGAGTCCTAGACCTCAATACCCAAGACTGTGACCTCATTTTGAGATAAGGGCTTTATAGAGGTAATCAAGTTAAAATGAGGTCATGAGGGTGGACCCAATTCCGATATGGCTGGCATCTTTACTAAGGGGAAATTTGGATAGAGATAGACATATATAGAGATAGGCAGAGGGAAGAAGACAGTAATTATATATATATATATTATATATAGTCATTATTATTATTTTTAATTTCCCATTGGATTAAGATTTGGTGGAAGAGGAGAGGGCAATGTCCGTGTTCCTTATCTGTCTTGAACCCAGTCATTTATTATGTTTCAAAACTTCACAATGTTTTTAAATCATATGAACTGAGTACCTCAGGTTGAGTTTAGAGCAGACTGAGTTTTCACGCCCTTGATTCAAATCCTATTTCCACAGTGAAGGCATGAGCATTGTCACTTTAGATAAAAGCTTGACATATCTATCAAATAATCATAACTAAAGTGAAAGATAATTTATATAAAGTGCTTAGCATATGTTTTATGTCATATAAAAAGCTATAAATAAATATCACTTATTTTTATTATCAAACTCACAATTTTATAATCATAACAAATTTCAAGAGATAACTTTTTATGATCATTTTATAATCAAATTAACTTTAAAGGTAACACCTTTGACTACCTAAAACCAAAACCTGACTTCTTAGAAAAGGTAACGTTCGCATACCTAATGGCATCATATGACCTATTTACTGATACAGTCTAGTAGGACTTGAAAAACAGTGAGATCAAACAAATAATCTCTATAATATAGGCTTTGGGATAAACAAAAAGAAGAATAGAGCAATGTCTGTAATGTGAGGTATGGAACACTAATATTCTGGATACAGTCTCAGGTGCCAGGCTATGATACGTGGATGGCCCAGTAGGTGGGGAACAGCATGGGAAAGAGCTGGGGTGTCCAGGAAAGGGTAGAATTCTCTAACTCAGTGGTTCCAACTGGGGGTGATTTTGCTCCCCCGAGGACAGTAATGTCTAGAGACATTTTTGATTGTCACAACTGCAGGGAGGGCATGCTACTGGACAGAGATACAGCTGAGCATCCTGTCAGGCACAGGATGGTCCCCACACTGCCACCCACCCAGGAACTATGGGCCAAAACTGTCAGGAGTGCCTGACTGAGAAATCCCTTCTAACTCTGTTATGCGTTATTGGTTCAACTCCATTATTTCTTAGGCTTTGTATCATGGAACTTTCAACAAACATAGAGTGAACAGATGAAATCATGGCCAACCATAGGTCTCATTGCCTTGATCCATTTCAGCTCCACCTACTGCTACCCCATCCCTGCTTTGCAAATAAGGAAAACAAAATGCTAACCTGTTAAGAGACCTGCTCATAGTCCTACTATACAACCAGTTAGAGTCATGACTAGTAAAGAGCCAACCAGAACTAGGGCAGAAATAACCTATCAGTCCAGGGCACTTCCCATGAGGCAAAATGGAAAACATGATCTCCATTCTTACTGTAACTCCTGCAAATAGAAAGTATAATCTGAATATATAATTCATTGTTTATGCTCTATCTAGAAACAGAAATTATTCAAAGTGGCTTTATTAGGAGGAAAAGTTTAGTTACCGATTCAAAGAATGAAGGCCCTTATTCAATATGCCCACCTCTCACTCCCGTAGGATGGCACGCGGGCGTTGTGGCAGACGCTGACAGCCCCCTACAGTATACAGCAAGCCTCTCCAGGGAAGAGGACTTACAGACCCCACCTGGATAATGTCAGCGGCCCCCCTGCAGGAAGAGCTCTAGGTAGACGGAGCCCAAGTAAAATGGGCCACTCAAAACCCCATCAGCAAGGAATGGAGCACTGATTCATGCTCCAACATGGATGGGCTTTGAAGACCCGATACTGAGCCAAAGAAACCAAGTACAAAAGGCCATATTCTGTTTGGTCCCCTTTATATGAAACATCCAGAAGAGGCAAATCCCTAGAGACAGGAAACAGATGAGTGGTTCCATAGTGCTGGGGAGGAAGACGAACACACCTAACAGATTCGAGGCTCTTTTTGGGGTGATGGAAGCAAGCTGGTGGGGGGGGGATGCTTGTAATGTGGAGAGCAAATGCAGAAGGAAATGTAGAGCAAATTAAATGTCCTATAACCTGCAGCTCATTGACAAATACTTGAGGCAAACAGAGTAGAACAGTGCTCCAGAAAGCTCCCAAATGTCTTCAGGTTGATGCTTTGCTGGAGGGAAAAACAACCTTAGCTTGACAATAGCCAGGCCTCCAGCATCCTGTCAGTCTTCTTCAGAATATGAAAGTCCTTTTGGAAACCTCCCTGTGTGTTTATCCCCCCAACTCCGAAGTCTATAATTAGTCATTCCTCATAACCCCGGTGCATCTGTCCTTTCTGCCCATGGGTCCTGAACCCGTGCTTTAATAAACCACAGTTTTGCACCAAAGACTTCTCCAGAATTCTTTCTCGGCCATTGGCTCTGGACCCCAACAACACTTCTCCAAAAGCTACATCACTTGCAGGGTCTTGTGAATATGATAAAACTCCCAAACTGTACATTTTAAAAGGGTGAATTTTATGGGTTTTGAATTGCACTCGATAAAGCAAAAATCCCCCATCAGCACTGCAGTCCTATACTAATGGTTCTATTCCTGAGAAGACTTAGGGTGTCCCTCACACAGACGAGGTGATTAACACATCCTGACTCCTGATCACTCATCTATTTTGCCCTCGGGACTGAACAGCCTCCAGAGAGCCACAGTGCCTGTCTTTGTTCTGCCCCTGGGAACCGCCCTGTGACCTCTGAGCTGCCCCGACCTCGTGTCGGCCGTGTGCACCGCCATGGAGGAAACGGCGCGTGGTTGCTTAAAATGTGGATATTACCCGAGCTTTGGGAGTCACCTGTGGAAGCAAGCTGGGGAAGAATCCCTGTGAGTAACTTCAAACACTGGAATGGCACGAGGTGATGACAGAGAAGCAGTTAAGAGGGGGCTGTAGCGAATTTATTCAAATCTTCTATGAGAACTATTCCAGAGAATAAGAGCTACAAAAAGCCTATAGGAGAAACAGTTAAAGGTTGGATAAAATAGCATATGGATACTTCTTTCTGGCGAAAGACAAAGAGCCCACTCTGATAAAGTGACCCTATTATATTCTAAGATGGGATGGAATTTGAATGCATTTGCACATAAATTAAGCTTCCCCTCACCATTAATGAGTCTAACCTTCTTTGGTGAAGGTTTTGGTAACTAGGAGACATTCTTTTAACAGCATCTATTCAGCGGCCAACATAGCGGACTATACATTTGAGAGAATGAATTACATCCTGGTAATGATGGAATGCTTGCAAATGAGGCTTTTGTGTGTTTTGTTCTTTCTTAACTTGTGAACCACCAAGACTAGCTTCAGTCTTGGCAAATGGCTTGTAATTCACGAATAAGAATGCTCTGGAACCCAATACCTACACACTTTCTGGAAAACATGGGTATTTCCTTCAAGGAGACAGAGTTCTAATTACAGAGTCCATATTATCCTGGGGATTGGTTTGAGGAACAGTGGTGTCTGAGAAAGAAGTTGGGGGTCATCAGAACGTCCCAGGAAAGGCATTATGGGGACATGAAGGGACCGAAAGTCCCAAAGAGCGAGTCTGGACGGTTTCCCTCCTGTGATTAGGTGGTATTCTAAGCACATCCCCATTCACCCTGAATAGTACCAGATGGCGGAAGACGAGAGACTCACACTGGCTGACAAGGCGGACAGCAGTGTCTTAGTCACTTAATGCTCGGCCGGAGGAGGGCCCCGCACACCACCCAGGGCTGCACATGGGGCTGCACATGGACCGCGGAGCGGTGGTAACTGGAGTGTGGAGGAGGGCGGGGGAATGACTGGTTCGTCTGGCCGCAAGGCTGGCATGGAGGCGAACCCTGTTAGGCTGACGGATGGGGGGTTCAGCTGATGGGGTGGGTGGGTGGGGCCCAGCTGCTTGGAGTGGGGAGCTCACCCCCCGGGGGCTCACAGACATAAAGGCCGCACACGAATCCCACGCGGGCAGTACAGCAGGCAGGTGCCTCTGCTCAGGGAGCACCGAGAGTGGGTGTCGATGGCAGCAGGCCCCCCTGTCCTGGAGCAACGGTGTGTGTGCATCTGTCCCTCCCCGAGTCAGGTTCAGGAAGAGCCTGGACACAGTTCTGGGCAATCTTTGTTCCTAGTATCTGTCGAAGTAAATGAAGAAACGAAACTTCCCAACGAACCCCAGCCCCTGACCCTACCCCTGCATATTCAAAGCCATTATTCCAAGACTGGAGGGAGGAGACCAGGAGGCCGGCAGTCCCTTTCCCTCTGAGAGTCCGAGAGTCCATGGATTAAACGTGTATTTTGATTGCAACTCTGAAAATTGTTCCCCGAAACAGACCCTGGGGTGTCCTTTCTTTACCACCCCACAGCATAAGCGGTGTTGTCCTAAATACAGGAATTAGGAAATGCTCAATGGGATGCTGCTATTTAAATTTCCATTTTTTAATAAAGTGCATAATTTAACTTCACACTTCCAATAGCCTCTGTCCAGCACGGGCATTGCCAACACAAGACCATCCAAAATTTCAAACACATGATAACCAGATTATTTTTCTGCATTCATCTCTGCTTTTGCTCCAACTACTTAGATTATGAAGACAAACGTGCATTCCATAGTAATTAATTTCCTGAATTTCCGAGACAACTCCATGGGAGAGGCCTGGCTGAAGGGACGCACTGGCTGACAAGGGCAGCGTCTCTTCGAAATGAGAACAGGTGTGATCAGCTTGGTGACCAGCCAGCGCCGGCCATGCTCTCAGCAAAAACAATTTAGGTTAGTCTGTATTTTTATCTTCCTTTTTCCTCTAGATTTTTAATTTTTAATAAGAATAGGAGTGTTGTGGAGGAAACCAAGTGGTGTCTGCCAGGAGCCCGGGGGCTGAGCCAGGAGCTCTGCCCCAGCTGGACGGGGGAGCCTTGCGGTCCGACTCCCTGTGTCTCCAACCTCTGTCCCCCAGCTCTGAAGTGAAGGAGCTGCAGGTCGTGTGGCTTTTCCATAACGCCCTTCCACACCCTTCATTGTTCAAAACAGAGCTTTCTTGCACTCTTGGGCTACTCAAGCCCTCGTCTGTCCTTCGCTGCAAACGTGCTTTCTGGGTAAGGTTCGTCTTACGGAAAAATTCAGATTTTGTTAGATAGCAGCGTGGCCACAAAATGCATTGTGTTATGTCTCCGAGATCGAAGTGAATGTAGCATTAATAATTCTTGTTCTTGCTTGTGTAACCCTCTTACTCCATGACTGCTGCCAGATACACAGTCCAGGAAATCGGTATGATTCTGCCAGCCAGAGTGCTCATCAAAGGCAGCCAAGTTCTGCACGTACGTCTCATATGGTCTGAATTCACATGGAAATTGCCCTTCTATGGCACCAAGGGCAGGAATCACAACTACGCTTTGATCTTCCCCCCAAAGCAAGATCGTAATAGGTGGAAGTTGTCAAGATTCGGGTGTAGGATGGAGGGTATCATTCTGAAACCATTCAGAACATAATTGTTATGACCATGGAAATGTTAAATTTCTTATCTTCATAAAGTTTTACTAAATTAGTTGTAGGGGAATATGCCCTTGGCAGCCTTTCTATGACTGGCCTCAGTAGAGCTAATGTGCCCACTTATTTTTGTATGTAGGGCTTGTCCTATCTTGTGTGTTCAGTGATAAATACAAGGCCATTAAGAAATTCTGAATTTCCTCTGAAATCTTTGTAACTCTAAGACTCATTTTAAATTTACCTTGTAATGCTTTGGGGGCATCAAGTGCTTTAAATTTTCCAGAATCATGTTTCTCCAGCTCTTTTAATAATATTAAAGATGTCTATTTCATGAGAACTTAACAGGAGACAACAATGTCTTTTAAACAGTTCATAGTCAGTACCGTGGCCTGAGATTAGGGGTACCCCACAAGCACTCCTCACATGGGTTCCAGACGAGATACAGTAAAGAAGAAGATAAAACAGGACTCGGAAAGAAGTAAGACTTTACATACCTTTCTCCCTTCACTACCTCTGAACTTCAAATTTGAATGTGTGGCCTGATGGGGAGAAGAACGGATTTGGGATCACACAGCTTGCCGTGGAATCTAAACCTCCTATCTACACAGAGTACAACCCTACGGTGTCACTTCAGGTGAGTAATTTCCGGAAGCCTCCAGTTAGGTGACAATTCATCAGACATGATGGTGTCAAATATAAAGCAGACGCATGGCTGCTAGTTAGCGGATGTTTGTTGAGAAAATAAATGAGCACAGAAATATAAACTACAAATACCACAGACTTCTGTAATCTCTTACAAACTCAGTGCTGATGGGTTTAGCATTAGACGAGAGAAAATCAAGCCCACGAGCCATGAAGCCATGCAGATACTCACACTCCATATGCCACATTTGTAAGAAACATGCCCTTTATCCCCAGTTGCCCGGTTGCCCCGGCCGCCAGCTTGTGTTTGTTTTCTTGCTCTTTTTTGTTTTTTCTTGAGTTTTATAATGTTTTGCCTTAGAGACTGGGCAATGCATCAGGACTCTCTAAACTGTGGATTCATCTTTGAGCCAGAGAAGGAGGGGTGGTGACAGGGAACAGGATACAAATAAGGCTCCAGCAACTCCAAGAAGCCAAGCCAGGAAGCTCCCTCCCGGCCCGTGCACACTCCTTGATAACGGATGAACGGAATGGTCTTCTGTACCCCATCTCCTCCATTTCTCCTGAAGCAGCCACTTTGTTTAAGTTTTATAGAACTTGCGCATCACTCTGGCGCCGAGGGGAGCACACCTCACCCAACCAGTGCTCTGTTGGTTGAACGCACATCTCTCTCTGTGCGTGTCAACCACTATTGGAAGTAGTCATAAGTGGCCAAAAAAAAATCAATGTAAGAGTGATAGAAGACAAATGGAAAAGTGTGACAAAATACCCATAACATGGTTAATCCTGGTGAGAAGTCTAGCAGCAATATTCTCAAGTGCTTTCTCCTATATTCAGCGTCACTGCATGTAAAGCAACACAACTAGAAAATGTTATTTCAGGTGCTTCTTGCAGGGAAAGGATTGACTTTTTGCCTGTTCTTTTCTCCACCATAAATGTTCATATTTTCTTGTGTTTTTGTAAAGATTTTTAGAAAATGACTAGTAGTTAAAGACATCATGGAAGAGAACAGGTACTTTTGATTTGGGACTGTTTGAGGTTGGGTGAATAAGGATGACTGCCTGATATGGCCCTACAATGAATACTTTTATTACATACCATGGAATTAAGTTTTGTTCTGGTTTGTGTACTTGTGTGATCAAACTGGGACCCTGGTCACACAAGCATCACCAATAAAGTGATGTGTGTTTGTTGTGGGTTTGAGGACATGCACCTTTTCATCACCTTCTGCCCTTCACCTCATTACCCAGTGGCCATGTGGACTCTGTGGACATGCTCTTACCAGCAGGGGAATGGGATTTGCCACTATTGTTCCTACAGCAACCCAGATGATGAGATATCCGGACATGTGTGACCGTCCCATCACCTTGTAGGACCGGTTCCCACAAAGCAAGATGCATTTCACACAGTAGTTTAGAAAACGGTCCCATTTCCAATGGAGGGGCAGGACCATCATCCCCTGCCCGTTAATGCTGTGTCCTCTTCATTCAGTCATCATTCATTATTATTAATTTTAGTATGATGACTAAAAATTGCTCACACTTTTCTTATTCTTCTGCACAAGGATAGAACATATAAACTCTACAGACAGCCCCCTCCCTGAGATCTTAAATCTTGGAAAAGTTTGTGAAATTCTCATGAATTCCAATTTATTAAAGAACTCCCTGGCCCTTGCAGCATTGCTCAGGACATCATTAAATAATATTAAACAATAATAAGCTCTATAGTTTCTCATTCTGGAAAATGAAACCTAGAAGACCATTGCCATTCTACTCCAACTCCTAGAGTTGGGTCCACATTGAGTCCACACACTGAGCCACACAAGGACCAGTTTGAAACCAGCAAATATCTTCCTGGCCATGAAGTATTTAATCAGTACTGTGTATTCATCATTATTGCATGCCCACATTGCATCATGCACTTTACTAAGTACAGGTATGCAGCAGTGGTCTTCACTTATATATCAGACATTAGGGAGGGCCAAGTGGCCTTCTGCCCTGGGTGGCTTTACATCTCTGTCTGTCTCACCTACCAGTCACTGCTACAGTTAGATAGTTAACTTCAGGAGAAAATGTTAGTGGTTTAAGGATCAGGGTACCCAAAGAAGCCACTCCTTCCAGTCATCCGCCTGGTAAAATGCCAAATCTTCTCTACCTGTAAGTAGAGCTGACAAGTTCAAAATGGAGCCTGAGGTCTTGCTGGTCATTTTCACCTAGGCATTGGTCTTCAAAAATTTGCTCAAATACCTCCTACTTCCTACCTCCTTCAAGGGTGTCTGGGAGGCTCAGTCTGTTAAAGGTCAGACTCTTGACTTTGGCTCAGGTCCTGATCTCAAGGTCATGAGACTGAGCCCTGTGTAAGGCTCCATGCTCAGCGGGGTATCTGCTTGAGATTCTCTCTCTCCCTCTGCCTCTCCCCACCCTCTCTCTAAAAATAAATAAATAAATGAATAATTAAAAAAAAGAAAATATATTTAAGCCCACCTATCCCCCAAATTTTAATTTTGAATCCCAAATTTCATGATCTATTAAAATAGTTACAAAAATATAATTTCTTTTCCTGACCCCAATATTTTAATATATAGTTACCGCAACCTCTCAGCTGCCCTGAATGTGGAAGTCCCTCTCTCCAGGGCAGTCTTGCCATCCACGCAGAATTTCATGTGGCTCCAGACTGCAAGGACAATCTTAAATATATTTGCCCAACACAGCCTCCAAATTCAATAGAAATTCATCAAGTGTTGTCAATGGCACAGTGATTTACGCCTTCCTGGTGAACAGATGCCTCGTGTTAATATGGGCAATGACAATGATGTGTCTTCTGTTTCTGTTTCGTGGCTTTAGAAAACAATCAGTAGGAATCTGGAAGATGTGGAGTCTTTCTTTTGCCCCGATCTGGGAAGGATCCTGATAAGATATGTGTTCTTTCTGAAGTGTACAGGTGAGATCCACCCCTTCTGTTTGGGTGGTGCTCAGTTTAACAGAGATAAATGTAAAGTGATCACAACAAAGAAAAGTAGAAAAAAGAACCTTGAAGTCCAACTCATGGAGTAATCCATTCCATGATAAGTGAAACATTTTAGGTGGTATTAAATGAAACTACTTTTTGAAGAATTTCCAAGTCCTCATATCTCAATGAGAGAAAATGGAAGAATCGTAAGAAACCTTTATTCAATGCTTGCTATGTGTGAACCAATGTGTTTAGTAATCTCATCCATCTTTGCTTAATCTGATGAACCAGGTCCCCCATTTTACAGATTAGGACACTGAGACCTTGGCAGGCCAAGAAAATTTTCCAAGGCAAGTGGTAAGTCCAGAATCTTAACATAATGATCTGACAGGAGCCCCTACTCTTTACCACAATCGTGGTATCATGGTCCTTTAGATTTTATTGTTTATTGTACTCATGTAAGTCTTGATTCTCTAAAGCTACCAAAATGAGGCAGCATGATTTTACACAAGGAGGGGAAAAAACTTATTTTCAATCATTCACATGTCTCACAAATGACCTATTAACATGTGAGTCTAAAAGATCTGGATCAATGGTGCATGGATTTCTCCAGAAAACTCTTCCTGGATTCCCACATATGGAAATTGTCTTTCCAGGGCCAATTGCAACTCTGAGTGCCCAGAGTACACACCGTTAGAACATTAATCACTGATGTTAATATCCTTTCTCACCTTCCCTCCCCTCTCCCCACACCAACTTCAATTCAGAAAAATCTAATAAATTTAACAATTACAAAGAAATTCTTTTCCCCCTTTCTCTTTTCTGAGAAAGAAATATCAGGATGAAAATCACCAAGCACAAAACACAAAGCTTCCTTGGAGATAAGAAATTTGTGTTGAAATGCAAACCTGTTTAGAACATGAGGAAAATGCGTGTTATTTGATGGGTGACCTTGACTCAAGTCAGTGTGCTTTCAGGAGCAGAGAGTCTGCCTTAGTGTCAGTGACTGATGGGTCAGTAGGCATGGATGTGGACCACATCTTAAGCAGGTGACCTCAGGGCAGAGCCAACAGACTGAGGATGGTCTCTGAGCACCTCAAAGAGCCAAAAGCACCTAATGGTGTGTCAGGATAGAAAAGCCACTCTGGGGCGCCTGGGTGGCTCAGTGGGTTGGGCGACTGCCTTCGGCTCAGGTCATGATCCTGGAGTCCCGGGATCGAGTCCCGCATCGGGCTCCCTGCTCGGCGGGGAGTCTGCTTCTCCCTCTGACCCTCCCCCCTCTCATGTGCTCTCTCTCAAATAAATAAATAAAATCTTTAAAAAAAAAAAAAAAAGAAAGAAAAGCCGCTCTGCCCCGCCGGCCTCTGCCGGCCCCTACTCAGGACGCTGTCTCTCACCACAACTGGCAGGAGTGTGAGAATCTTCTTGCCTAGAAGCTTTCTCACTCAGTTCAAGAGTCTTTAAAATAGTAGTCCTAGGAATTATAAAAATAAAAGCAGCTGACCCTTACTGAGTGCCCAACATGTCTGAGGTGCTGGGCAGAAGTTCCCGGAGGATCAGCTCATTCCCTCCTCTCGGGGACCTTCTAACAGCTGTCCTGCTACTTTAAAGACAGTGAGACTGGGGCTGTGAGAGATCAAAGGAATTGCTCAGTGAGAAGAGGGGCCCACAGGGTTGCAAACCAAACCCCCATCAGAGCCACACCCTTGGTTCTAAAGCTGCAGCTGACTCCAAGGTCCACCCCACTTTTAAAAGTAGTTACTCTATATAAAAATTAAATTTGATGGATTTACCATGACCATTTATATGCAGTCTAAGTATGTAAAGTTTTACATATTTCATGGGAAATATCTTAAAGTGAGCAGTGTAGTCTATATGAGTGTATATATGCATACACATAGACACACAAGCATCTGGGGGAATTCTCCAATAAGCAAAACAACACAGCATATATATTTTTTATTTTTTTAATTTAAATTCAATTAACTAACATATACTGTATTATTAGTTTCAGAAGTAGAGGTCAGTGATTCATCAGTTGCATATAATACCCAGTGCTCATTCCATCACGTGCCCTCTTGAATGCCCATCACCCAGTGACCGCATCCCCCCACCTCTCTCCCCTCCAGCAACCCTCAGTTTGTTTCCTATGATTAAGAGTTGTTTATGGTTTGTCTCCCTCTCTGATTTTGTCTTGTTTCATTTTTCCCTCTCTTACCCTATGATCTTCTGTTTTGTTTCTAAAATTCCACATATCAGTGAGATTATGTGATAATTATCTTTCTCTGATTGACTTATTTCGCTTAGCATAGTACCCTATAGTTCCATCCATGTCGTTGCAAATGGCAAGATTTCTTTTTTTTTTGGATGGCTGACTAGTATTCCATTGTGTGTATGTATATATACCTCTTCTTTATCCATTCATCTGTCAAGGGACATCTGGGCTCTTTCCATAGTTTGGCTGTTGTGGGCATTGCTACTATAAACATTGGGGAGCAGATGCCCCTTCGGATCACTACATTTGTATCTTTGGGGTAAATAACTAGTAGTGTAATTACTGGGTTGTAGGGTAGCTCAATTTTCAGCTTTTTGAGGAAGCTCCATACTGTTTTCTGGAGCGGCTGCACCAGTTTGCATTCCCACCAATAGCATAAGAGGGTTCCCCTTTCTCCTCATCCTCACCAACATCTGTCATTTCCTGATTTGTTAATTTTAGCCATTCTGACTGGTGTGAGGTGGTATCTCATTGAGGTTTTGATTTGTATTTCCCTGATGCCAAGTGATGTTGAGCACTTTTTCATGTGTCTGTTAGCCATTTGGACGTCTTCTTTGCAGAAATGTCTGTTCAAGTCTTCTGCCCATTTCTTGATTGGATTATTTGTTCTTTGGGTGTTGAGTTTGATAAGTTCTTAATAAATTTTGGATACTAGCCCTTTATCTGATAAGACATTTGCAAATATCTTCTCCCATTCTGTCAGTTGTCTTTTGATTTTGTCAACTGTTTCCTTTGCTGTGCAAAAGCTTTTTATCTTGATGAAGTCCCAAGAGTTCATTTTTGCCCTTGCTTCCCTTGCCTTTGGAGACGTGTCTAGCAAGAAGTTGCTCCAGCTGAGATCACAGAGGTTGCTGCCTGTGTTCCTCTCGAGGATTTTGATGGATTCCCATTTAGGTCTTTCATCCCTTTTGAGTCTATTTTTGTGTATGGTGTAAAGAAATGGTCCAGTTTCATTCTTCTGCATGTGGCTGTCCAAATTTCCTAACAGCATTTGTTGAAGAGACTGTCTTTTATTTACGTTGGATATTTTTTCCTGCTTTGTTGAAGATTAGTTGACCATAGAGTTGAGGGTCCATTTCTGGGTTCTCTATTCTGTTCCATTGATCTGTGTGTCTGTTTTCGTGCCAGTACCATAGTGTCTTGATGGTTACAGCTTCATAGTAGAGCTTGAAGTCAGGAATTGTGATGCCACCAGCTTTGGTTTTTCTTTTTCAACATTCCTCTGGCTATTCAGGGTCTTTTCTGCTTCCTTACAAACTTTAGGATTATTTGTTCCAGCTCTGTGAAAAAAGTTGGTGGTATTTTGATAGGGATTGCATTGAATGTGTAGATTGCTCAAGGTAGCATAGTCATTTTAACAATATTTGTTCTTCCAATCCATGAGCATGGAACGTTTTTCGATTTCTTTTTTTTTTTAAGATTTTATTTATTTATTTAAGAGAGAGAGAGAGATCATGAACAGGGGGAGTGGCAGGTAGAGGGAGAAGCAGGCTCCCCGCTGAGCAAGGAGTGTGATGTGGGTCTCGATCCCAGGACCCTGGGATCATGACCTGAGCCGAAGGTATTTGTGTATTTGGGACCTTTCTTGTTTCTTGAGAAAGTCTTGTATTGCTATATACTTCCCTCTTAAAACTGTCTTTGCTGCATCCCAAAGGTTTTGAACAGTTGTGTTTACATTTTCATTTGTTTCCATGAATTTTTTTAAATTCTTCTTTAATTTCCTGGTTGACCCATCCGTTCTTTAATAGGATGCTCTTTCGCCTCCATGTATTTGAGTTTTTTTCCATATTTCCTCTTGTGATTGAGTTTCACGTTCAAAGCATTGTCATCTGAAAATATGCAGGGAATGATCCCAATCTTTTGGTACCAGTTGAGACCTGATTTGTGACCCAGTATGTGATCTATTCTGGAGAATGTTCCATGCACACTCGAGAAGAATGTGTATTCTGTTGCTTTAGGATGAATGCTCTGAATATATTTGTGAAGTCCATCTGGTCCAGTGTGTCATTCAAAGCCCTTGTTTCCTTGTTGATATTCTACTTACATAATCTGTCCATTACAGTGAGGGGGCTGTTAAGGTCCCCTACTATTACTGTATTATTATTAATGTGTTTCTTTAATTTTGTTATTAATTGGTCTATATAATTGGCTGCTCCCATGTTGGGGGCATAAATATTTACAATTGTTAGACCTTCTTATTGGATAGACCCTTCAGTTATGATGTAGTGTCCTTCTTCATCTCTTATTACAGTCTTTGGCTTAAAATCTAATTTGTCTGTTATAAGGATTGCTACCCCAGCTTTCTTTTGATGTCCATTAGCATGATAAATGGTTTTCTATCCCCTCATTTTCAATGTGGAGGTCTAAAATGAGTCTCATGCAGAAAGCATATTGATGGGTCTTGCTTTTTTTATCCAATCTGATACCCTGTCTTTTGATTGGGGCATTTAGCCCATTTCCATTCATAGTAACTATTGAAAGATATGAATTTAGTGCCATTGTAATACCTGTAAAGTCACTGTTTCTATATATTGTCTCTTTTCCTTTCTGGTCTATGTTATTTTTGTCTCTCTCTCTTCACTTAAACGATACCCTTTAATATTTCTGGCAGTGCTGATTTAGTGATCACAAATTCTTTTAGTTTCTATTTGTCTTGGAAGTTTGTTATCTCTCCTTCTATTTTGAATGACATCCTTGCTGGATAAAGTATTCTTGGATGCGTGTTTTCCTCATTTAGCACCCTGAATATATCATGCCAGTCCTTTCTGGCCTGCCAGGTCTCTGTGGATAGGTCTGCTGCCAATCTAATGTTTTTACCCTTATAGTTTATAGACCTCTTGTCCTGAGCTGCTTTCAGGATTTTCTCTTTGTCTCTGAGATTTGCAAGTTTCACTATTATATGTTGAGATTTGCAAGTTTCACTATTATATGTCAGGTATTGGCCTATTTTTATTGATTTTGAGGGGGGTTCCCTGTGCCTCTTGGACTTGAATGCCTGTTTCCTTCCACAGATTAGGGAAGTTCTCTAGTATAATTTGCTCCAATATAACTTCTGCCTCTCTCTCTCTCTCCTCCTCCCTTCCTCTCTTCTTCCTCTGAGATCCCAATTATTCTAATATTGTTTCACTTTATGGTATCGTTCATCTCTCAACTTCTTCCCTTGTGATCCAGTAGTTGTTTATTGCTTTTTCTAGCTTTTTTATTCTCCAACATTTTGTCTTCTATATCACTAATTCTTTCTTCTGTCTCATTTATCCTAACAGTTAGAGCCCTCATTTTTTATTTCCTCTCATTAATAGCCTTTTTGATCTTGACTTGATTAGATTTTAGTTCTTTTATTTCTCCAGAAAAGGATTCTCTAGTGTCTTGCATGTTTGTTTGTTTGTTTGTTTTTTAATACCAGCTAGGATCTTTATAATCATTATTCTGAACTCTAGTTACAACATCTTACTTTTCTCCATACTGATCATGTCTCAGTACTGCCTCTTGCCCCATCTTGTTATTCTGTCCAGAGTAGAATAGATGAATGAGAGAACAAAATACTG
>NW_023270854.1:1763859-1771359 GCF_011800145.1 Mirounga leonina | reverse complement strand
TTCTATAAGGCTGAAATGTTACAGTTTTGTAGATTCTTTCGGTTCTTTGTATAGAGTGACAGCAGATGTATAAATGCACATCTGTAAGAGTCCCGAGTGCCCCCTGTTAGATGTGGAACCTTGCCGGTTGCCTCCGGGACGCACAGCAGAGGCGGCTCACGGGGGCTGCTCTGCGGGCCGGACACCGGAGACCGTCTCTCCTGGGGACCAGGGCAGGTGCACCAGCAAAAACGCCCAGGAATCCCAGAGAGGGGTGAGGCTGCAGAGGAAAACAAGCTTGGGGGAGAAGCCCAAAGCGGGAGGGAGGGGGAGGAAATCCATTCTGGAGAGGTGACATCTGAGCACGCATTTCAAGAATGATGTGGAAAAGATGAGTTTTAAGGAAAAGTGTCTTTAGCAGAGGGAATAATAAGCACTTTGTGTTGCAAGAAACAAGGAGAAAGTGTGACTGGGGTATGGGGAGAGTGGGGGTGGGGCGAGTGGGGGAGGGGTAAGTGGTGGAGGGTGAATGGGGAGGGGTGAGAGGGAAAGGGGTGAGTAAAGGAGGGGAGGGGTTGGGAAGTGAGAGTGGAGGTGGGGTGAGTGGGGCAGAGAAGAGAGGGGGAGGAGTGAGGGAGGGAGGGTAAGTGGGAATGGGAGTGGTGGGAGGGTGGGGCGAGCGGGGGAGGGGAGGGGTGTGAGTGGTCAGAGGGGGAGGGCTGAGGGAAGGAGGGGAGGGTTGAGGAGTGGGGGGGTTCCTGGGGGGGAGGGGGCAGGTGGGTGGGGGAGGGAGAGGGTGTCCAGGGTGGAGTGGATCTCTTACTGCGCACAGGAAGGGCTTGCAGTTTTACATTGCCTCAGCTATTTTTCATTATCGTAATAAACAGACACAGTGGACTGCATAGCGCAGTGAGTTACTCTGAGACGCGTACCCCTGTAGCCTCTGTCCAGCCCTGCACCCACCTGCTCCCTTCTGACCCTGGAACTAGACACCCTCTCAGTTCTCAGGGTAGTCACTTGCTGGTGTTTCCCAGTGTCTCCTCATCAGAGAAGCCCTCCTGAACAGTTTATGGTATTTCTGCTCATTTTTAGGAATATGCCTCTCATCTCTAAATGGTGTGTTTTCATCCTTTCTTTCCCCTGTGATTAATTTCTTATGGGTTCAGGACATTTAGTGCCAGTTGTTTCCTGACTGTGGGGTTTAAACTGTTGTCCTTCCCTGTATCTTCCGTAAGCTGGTTATTTACAGAGAATTAATCAGATATAAGCTTTGTTTGGTTTTTTTGTTGATTTGTTTGTTGTTTTTTTTTTTGCAAGACTAATGATGGTAGTATTTTCTTTCTCCTCTTTGTGACATTAGCAGCCATGGGTGTTTGATGAAGATATCCATTAATTTGTCAGGTCTTGTCAAATAATAATATCCAGCATTTTCTTTTGTCCGTTCATTTGCTTGGATATGTCTATGAAGAGGTATTTCTTTGCTCTGTTGTTTGGATAACCAGTGGTAATGTCCACACCGGAAAGGCATGACAAGTGATGGATCCCCACTTTTCACTTATGGGTTTTCAATGTAATCAGTTGGTTCCACATCATCCTCCAAAAGACTGTACTCATTTCCTACTGTTGCTGTAATAAATTACTGCAGAATTCAGGGGTTTAAAACAGCACACACTTACCATTTCGCAGTTTTGGAGCTCACAGATCTACAACGGGTCCACAGGCTGTGTTCCTTCGGGCGGCTCTTGGAACATTTGAGCCACTGTCCTTTCCAGCCCCTGCACGCTGACTGCGTTCCTGGGCTCCTTGCTGGCGCCTCCCTCATCAGGGCCTGCAGAGCATCTTCCCGCTTCCCTGACCTCTTCTCCGACCTCCCATCCCTCTCACCGTGTCCCCGACTCTCCTGTCTCCCTCTTACAAGGATCCCGTGATTGCATCAGGCATCCCCAGATAATCCAGGAAGATCCCCCCAGCTAGAGATCCTTAAGTTCATCACATCTGGAAGGTGACCTTTGTCAGACAAGGTCACTGTTTTGGGAGATTAGGACATGGACATATTTCAGAGGACCAGTATTCTGCCTGCCACAGCGACCAATGATTTTCCATCCTAAGTTTTATTTTGAACATGTGGATTTAAACATATATGATGGGTTTCAATCAATTTTAATATCTTTATAAAATTCAAATCGTCCCTTCCCACCATTGGCCAGTAGACCCTGCATGTTTTGTACGTGACCATCGTAACCTCGTTTAGCTTCCCGGCTGCCTGGTGCAACCAGATACCTCCAAGAAGCTCTATTTTGTTTGTTGGTGTATGTGGAAAACTGTATTTCAAAACCACAATCTGCTCATCCTTACTGTATTAATTATTGTCCCTGGGAGTTACCAGCTCAAATTTAGAACAAAGGGTTTTAACTGAACTTTTCTACTTCACATTTGTCTCTATTTCCTTCTTTCCTTGTTAAACGCTCTACCTCCTGAGACACAGGAGGTGACAGAATTAGAATATTCTCCCGTTACTCACTTTCTCTTGTCTACACCGCACATCAAATGGTCTCACAATGGCAGCCCCTGTTCTCCCCAGCTCGCCTGGTGCAGCCCGTGGCCCCCTGTCCCCACCACAGGCTGCGCCTGTCACCACCATCAGGGCCTGAGTCACAACGCTCTCTTCCTTTAACACCCACTGTGGCTCCTGTCTACACGGAGGGATATATTGAATGCTGACCACCAGCACTCAAGTCAATGTTTTTCCAGTTATTTCAGTAATCTGCGGCTCATTATCCAGAGACCCCCAGGAAGGGTTTATGAAAGCAATATTCCTGAAGTTTTCGTATGTTGATTAGCATTTGTCTGCAGCCTTTATATTCCAAAGCAAATTATAATGGGTAAAAATTCTTGATTCAAATTCTCTTTCCTTGATTTTCTTAAATATGATACTCCCTTTGTTTTTGCAGACTAAGACTTGCTGTTAAAAATTTCATGACAGTCTATTTTTTTCCATTATAATTTACTTGGTCTTTTGACTGAGAACCCCAAATGATTTTTTCCCGCTTTGACTGGAATGTCGTAATGTTGGGCACCCTACATTAATATTTTCAGATATATGGTGTTAACTTCTCAGTATGTAGTTTCAAATCTTGTTATTTATTTGTTTATTTATTTATTTATTCATCTATTATTTTTTAAAGACTTATTTATTCACTTAAGAGAGAGTGAGAGAGATCACGAGCAAGGAGAGGGAGAGGGAGAAGCAGACTCCCTGCTGAGCAGGGAGCCTGACGACGTGGGACTCAATCCCAGGACCCCGGGATCATGACCTGAGCTGAAGGCAAATGCCTAACCTACTGAGCCATCCAGGAGTCCCTAGTTTCAAATGTTTTTAAAATAAAAATTATTTCAGAATAATTTTTTGGGTTATAGATTTTACTATTTGTTTTCTTTCTTTGCTTTGATTTACTTCTTTATGGACTCCTGTCATACATATGTTGGAATTTTCGTTTATTTCCAAACCGGTCCCTTTTCTTCTTGTCCTTTTTGTCTCTTTTTTCATTTCTTTTTGATTTTGTCTGTTTTTATTTTCTATGATCATGAAATTATTTGCTTTTCTAACTAGCTCCTTTGTGCATTGTAGTTTGGCATCTATTCTATAGTGACCTTTCTTCCATTTCTTTCCTTCTGGTTCGTCTACACCATGTTGCCTAATTTCTGAGTTTTTTCGTACAATTCTCATACATGTTATTTTTCACACTGTGTGCCTTCGTCTTAATACTTTTCACCTTGTTTTGAAATAGCACGTTATACTGTGAGTTTCTCTGGGAATGGTTTTCTGGACTATCCATAGGTGATTTTGTTGTCTTTTTTCTTAGTAGGAGAGCTGACTCTGGTACTTTCTGTTGTGCATTTTTATGCAAAATTAGTTTGCTTGAACTTTTAGGAAAGTCTTGGCTCTGTGGTTGGGATACATTTAGTTTATAATTCAGAGCCCCCTCACCCCTTGTTTGCAGGTAGCATTCTGAGTATGCTAATTGCTTTCCAAGACCTCTTGGCTTTCCCTTTCCACTTTCTTTTTTAATAATTTTTTTTTTATTTATTCATTTGAGACAGAGAGAGAGAGAGCAGGAGCAGTGGGGAGAGGCAGAGGGAGAGGGAGAAGCAGACTCCCTGCCGAGCAGGGAGCCCGATGTGGGGCTCGATCCCAGGACCCTGGGATCATGACCTGAGCTGAAGGCAGACGCTTAACCATCTGAGCCACCCAGGCACCACTTTCCCTTTCCACTTTTACCTAGAATTATTTGTTTTTATTTTCCCTGTCCCACTAAATTAGGATCCTGTGCCCAGAAATTCACCCTGGGTGCAGCATCTTGTCAGGAAGACAGATTTAATTGGTTAGTTTTAAAAGTTCCCAGAGCCCGCTCTTGCAGTCTCTTACGCTTCCCTGCACACTTTCCTCCTACCAGTGAGTGATGTGGCGACATCTTTCCCAGTTTCAGCTGCTCCTCTCAGACTCCCCACTGCCACGTCTGGCATCCCGCCTGAGTTTGCATTGGCTAATCCTGTCTGAGAGAAGCTTCTTCGACCCGGCCTCCTCCCAGCCAGGGCCTGCTGCACACGGATTGGGGGCGGGGGCGCGTGTGTCCGGAATCACCACTGGATTTCCTTGTGGGGATTGTCCCTGGGTTTGGCATTTGCTGTCTAGGGACCCCCTTGATGGTCTTCTTGTTTAGTGGTGCATTTGGGGAGGCTGAAAATGATGCTGACTTGGCTACCAGCTTCCCAGAATACCCAAGATGGTCCAGCACGGGGAATTTTGAGCAGGAAATGACTGGATCTGGCTTATGGTCTGGGACACCCTGGCTGTGGCAGAGGCCATTGGACGGGGCTGGAAGAGCAGAGCCATTCCCTCTGAGGTGGCTTGCCAGGTTGTAGGAGGAAGTAGAGGAGACGGGATTAGGGGTGAACATGGGCGGAATTTGTGGTCCTTCCCCGAGACTGGGAATGCTGGGGGCACATAGATCAGGGCTGGGAGTGGAAAAGCTGTTTAGGACACATTCTACCTGAGAGGCAGGTTAAGCACCCAAGTGGAAATGCTAAACAGGAGGCTGGCTATTTGAGTTTGGAGCCTGGATGGGAGCTCAAGCAGGTGCACAGTTATAAGCTGGGATCCCTTTATTTATGTGTAAAAGGAGCTGGCCCAGTACCTGAGCCCTGAGGTCAGCAAAGAAAAAAATTAATGATACAAAAGAAATGAGCTGTCAGTGAGTTTCATGTAGGAACAGTATAGGAGATAATTTTTTCTGGAAGCCACATGAAAATTGTATCTCAACTTATTTAGATGAGAGGTACTTGACGGAGGTCAATGAGGATGGGCATAGGAGGGCCAAGACAGATCCAGAGGTCGTTAGGAAGACAGTCGTTAGAGATTTGGAACTGGGTGGATTTTACTCGTGAGGAAGAGGAGGCCCAGGCATGATTTCTGTTCCCCTGGCGTCAGAGGCTCAGTGGAACCTGTGTCAGCCACCGAGCTGGACAGTAACGGAAGAGAGAGAGTGAGCCTTCACCGTCTTCCAAGAAAAGGCCAGGGGGTCAACTCTGCATTTCCAGATGGATCTTTTGCCCCCACTGAGGAAGGTGATAGGAACAGAAGCTTTAACTTGGTTGCATGTGTGTGTGTCCACTCGCTCTGTGAAAATTTCCCTGAATACAACACGGGTTATAGTTAAAAACTCATTGACTAGTGGTTGCTCAGGGTGTTGGAAACGTTCTCCCCATGGTGACACCACAGGTAATTACAATTGCCAAACTCATTAAACAGAACTCTTGATGTATGCATATTTTATTTTATGCTGATTATAACTCAGCAAAAATATCCACTATCCAACTGGAAGACACGAGCTACTGATTATGAATACTACCACTTCCACACGATCAGAGGATTCACCCTTCAGGAAATATCCTATACACGTGATACAGTTTCCAGGTGACAGTGTGGTTCCCCCACTATCCCTACCCTCACCTCTGTTGGGCAACTACTGATCCACAATATACACTCTCATAAACAAAGCCTGTCATAGAAATTGAGGAGGATGGATAGGATCCTTTGTTGGAAGCTGGACCTGGGATTAACAAGTTAAGTCGAGCCATGACTGAGGTAAGACGCAGGTGTAGGCGCTTTTTGTCCTTAAACTAAAGATGATGTCTCATTGAAGGAGTGAGAAATAACTCTCCCGGATGGGGGTCAGTCAGCGTTATGAAGGATAAGCATAGTTACGAACATTTAAATATAGGCAGAGATGGAAAGACTCTTAGATCAGATAGCCCAGAATCCAAAATAGTTCCCTGAGAAAGGAGTCAACACTGCTTCTTGAAAATATTTAAGTTACTAAAATATTATGAGACATTTATGACAGACTTAGTTACTATCCATATTCCCCAGAGACTTAGTGGTCTCTCACCAATAATAAAGCTTAAGCGACTGGGGTTGAGTTTGCTTTAAGGGTTACAGAGGTCACATATATAAAATGTTTAGTGCAAAGCTGATGCACATTTAGATTTAGCTCTTAATAAATGTTTGTAATGATCATCCACAAAATGGTCTGGCTGGGGTTTATACACACACAAAGAAATCCCCACCAGAGTCCACTGACTGGGCAGGAAAGAAACTGCGTGTATGTTGTCTATAAAATCTGTGCATAGAGTCATGGAGCATTGGGATGAAAATTACCCCCCAAATCACTGAATCCAGGCTTCTCATTCTCAATGAGAATAGTGCCCCTCGTGGCCAAGTCTCAGTTTGTTAACTGAGATGAAATTGAATGAGTGAATTGAGTGAGGACCACAGCCCTCACTTGTGTCCTTGGTCTGAGTTCTATCCCTAGGCATTACCCCCTTCTGTCTCCACAAACCTCAACCTCAACCTGAGACTGGGAGCTATTGCCCAGAGACAGCCTGCTGCCACTGCCACCCCCAACACCCCCAACACCTCCAACACACCCAACACCAATGCCATCACCAGCAATACCACCACCATCACCAGCAATACCATCACTAGCAACACCCCCAACACCCCCAACACCATCACCAGCAATACCACCACCATCACCAGCAATACCATCACCAGCAACACCCCCAACACCAACGCCATCACCAGCAATACCACCACCATCACCAGCAATACCATCACCAGAAACATCCCCAACACCCCCAACACCAACACCATCACCATGACCATCATCACCTGGCTGACAGGCCTTTTCCTTCTCACCCAACTCAATCTTAGAACTAGCCTATCTATATTGACACCATAATTAAAAAATAAACAAGGAAAGATATGGGGGTTAAGAAACAAAACTACCTTTTTAAGTAGACTCAGGGTCAAATATCTTTCCCATGTAATAAATACATTTCTGACATCATTGTTCCTAAGGCAGAAATCAAACTTCCCAAATTCACCTCCAATTTCCTCATAATTTCATCATTCTCTGACAAGCACTTCACACTACACTGTAAGACTTGACTCCCCTCTGT
>NW_023270854.1:1648859-1761359 GCF_011800145.1 Mirounga leonina | reverse complement strand
TATTAAACCCAATGGGAGCAAGAAGTCTCAGACTCGGTGTGTGACGTGGAGACTTTGTCTGGACAAGTTCTGTGGCTGACTCTTCTCTCCTCAGATCCTAGGATGCTAAATTCAGAAGAGGTCCTGAGCTGGACGAGGGACAAATGTCATAAAAGAGTGAGAAAAGTGGTAAAGATATATGCAACGTATGTAATCTGCATTCGCGAGAAAACAGCACATTTCACATTCACACACATGAACATATATGTTTGTGCACGAACATATATATTAGTCTGCTCCCTTCCACAGTGAATGTAGCAATGCCAAGCTGTTTTGGAGGGAGTCTGTTTGTTTGTTTAGATATGGACATTAATTTTCTTTTAGTCTATGATTCCAAAAACAAATGTGGGAAGATTTCTAATTCTGGAAAGATGGAGTTGGACATACCTCTCCCTGCTCTTCCCACTAGTACAGCTAATAATTCTGAGCATTATGCATTAAACACACATACAAGACCGAAAGGTGGAGAGAAGAAGGCAGACTGTCTAGGATTTCAGGGCCACGGATGGACATGGCGGTGAGTCCCTGGGTTTCTCTTCTGTCGCATAGATCCCAAACTTTGAGATAAAGAAGCCCTCACCCCAGAAATACCAAGAAGTGCAGATGAAGACCCAGCTCCAAAAACAGCCTGTTCTCCAGCCAAAGGGCTGGGAAAGGGGCAGCCTTCCAAGACAGACACATATTAGGCAGTAACCACTCTATGTCCACCAAGCACGACAGAACAGCCCTAGACTTGCACCCTCGTCCTAATGGGAGCTCACTGTCCCCATGGGCTGGCTTCAGGGAGCCTTTGCCAGCGCCCAGGGTAATGAGCACACCCCCTTCCTTGCGTCTGCGGGGGCTGTGGGAGCAGAAACTCACATCCTGCCCAGAATGAGGAACCCCCGCTTCCTCCATGGAGTCAGTGTCAACGAAGCCTGCCCAAACAGCACATTCAAATAGGATCTAGAATCCCTTAACACAGGTGCCCATTATGTCCAGAAGAACCAGAGGAGATTCCCAGAGTAAAAACACAGCATAAATGTTAAAAATTCAATAGATAAACTCGACAAAAGAAAAGTTGCAACGTGAATGGAGAAGAGGAGGAAAAATCACCCAGTGTGAGTAGAGGGGGAGCATGAACTGGACAGAGGGTGGGCTGGAAAGAAATTTGAAGAGATAATGGCTGAAAACTTCCCAAAGTTGGGAAAAGGCATAGATCTACAGGTTCAAGATGACAAACAAGCGACAGACAGAAAGAACCCTGAAGAAACGTGCCGTGACACACACATGAATCCTGAAGATCAAGGACAAAACTTCTCCTGAGTTACAAGATCTCCCAAGGCTCTAGGTCCCAATCCTCCAGTAAGGAGCCCCGCGGCCATGAGAGTTCAGTGCGTCCACCTACTGCAAGAACCCAACCCGGGCCTGACGTGGTGTATGTACTGAAAAAACATCAGTCATTTTCAAGAGTACAAACTTTTGGCGGTACGTCAGCCCATGGGACGCTGTTTCTTCCTCGACGGCTCAAAGCAGTGAAGGTTGCTTAGTGCTTGCATGGGACACCTTCTCCTCCTGACACTGACTCTGCCCTGTGTGTCCCTCTGTCCTGCAGGTGATCGGACGAGTACTTGCCGAATCTCATAGGACCTAATTCTTCAACAACAACAAAACCAAAAGTTACAAGATGTTGTAGTAATTAGATAATGGTGTTAAGACAGAAACCTGTGTCCTGCACACCGTTAGCTCATTATCGGGGCCATCGCGGTACCAAGAAAGCATGTACTGCAATGTGTTACCCTTGTCTGTGGCCTTAGCCATATCTGTGTGACATGAATCACTGGGACCGTTCTTTATAGCTCCAAGGCGTACTTCAAGACTATCCTCCTGCCTACTTTCCAGAACAAGCATATTCAGTGACCGAATCTATGCTTTGCCCTTTTGAAAAGTGTGAGACTAAGCAGGCACTAACGTGGACTTCGTTAATCAGTGTCCGGGTGAAGAGAGCATTGTAGCCATGTGTCCAGCCCTGAAACTCCAGCCGGGAGCCCCTGTCTGACCCGGAATGTTGGAGACTCTGCACATCACTGCCCATGCTCACAGTACGCACCAGTAGATCAGGAAAGCACAGCACAGTTCTCAGAGCTAACATCCCAGCACTACAGTCCTGAACTCATCTGCCAAATCTCTCTCTCTGGTCGCCATCATGCACAGCGCTGCTTACATTCCGGTGGCGGCCACACGATCATGGCACTCTGTGGTGGACAGTGTGTCCACGAGCATATGGGAGGACATTTGAAATACAATGCTGAAAATTAATCTCTCTGATAAATAAGGTTTATGCCAGCATGGGTTTAAAAATGTTTGTTGAGGGAAGCCTGGGTGGCTCAGTCAGTTAAGAGGCTGCCTTTGGCTCAGGTCATGATCCCAGGGTCCTGGGATCGAGTCCCACATCGGGCTCCTTACTCAGCAGGAAGCCTGTTTCTCCCTCTGCCTGCCACTCCCGCTGCTTGTGTTCTCTCTCTCTCTCTCTGACAAATAAATAAATAAAATCTTTAAAAAAAAAAATGTTTGTCGATATTTGAGATAAGAAGGTAAGTGAGGGACTAAAGTTTTGCTTTTATCTTTCTTGTTTTATTTCCTTAAAGAATTTTAGGATTCTGTGTGACATGAGCATTTCTTCTACACCTCCTTAGGGCACAGGCTATGGGAAACTGACCTCTCTGACAGAGCTTTCAGAGTTTTTATAGCTTAAAGTAAAGAATATTTCATATATATTTAATTTAAAAATATGAGCAGAGCTATTACTTACCAATCTTGAAAGAAAGGTACCACCCGGTGATTTTTATAGACAAACAACACTTCTTGAAGTGTCTGTTGAAGTACTATCAGAAGTCTAATTTCCTTAAATGTGTAAGAAGAATGTTATTTAGAGATTGGAATCGCAAGTGTCGCCTTGCTTTGAAACAGGTATTTTGAGTTTCGGTATGCGTTACCTTGACACCATATATATATGTGTGTACATGTGATGAGATTTGAATTGGTTCTGGATTTTCATTATGTAGTTTATTTCAGGAACACATAGGCAAAATGATATAGGATGATTTAATTTCGTTTTACTTTTTATTTTTTAAAAAATATTTTATTTATTTATTTGAGAGCCTGCCAGCATTGGGCAAAGGGAGAGGGAGAGAGAAACTCAAGCCGACTCCATGCTGAGCACAGAGCCAGACGCGGGGCTCAACCCCACGACCCTGAGGTCATGACCTTAGCTAAAACAAGAGCCAGACGCTCAACTGACTGGGCCACCCATGCACCCCTTAATTTCCTTTTAAAATATATTTCCAAGTCATGTTAGCTCTATTTCTAAATATGTTAATGAAATAAAAGCTGTATGATCGTGTCCAGTTTTCCAGAACATGCGTAAAATCTCTCTCTCCAAGAGACAAGACTAACAAAGACTTTAATCTTTCCTTCTAACAGAAGTGTCATGAGCTCCTGTATAGATCAAGGAAAGCACTTCAATCATTTATTACTGAAATGCTTTGAAACCATAAAAGCGATATTATATTCATCAGACATTCATTGAAAGCATCCTGTGTGCCAGGAATTATGCCAGGTGCGGAGAACGCAATGACAAATAAATTTAGAATCACATGTACAGTGACCCAATGTGGATCAGATAGAGGCAGGAAATCTGTAATCATAACATGGACAGAGTGAAAATACGGTCTGGCCAGGCCGCAGGGAGAGGCCGGAGAGGAGAGGAACTGGTTTGTTCGCTGTGTCAGGGACATGCTCGGCCAGTCCGTAAAGGGTTGGGTGGGTGGCCAAAGGTGGGCGTCACAGGGAGAAAGACTGTGAAGCCACAGAGAGCCCTTCTCGCTGCAGGCATCTCTCAGCATTTGCTGCGTCAGGAAACACAGCACCGCTGGGACGAGGTGGGAAGCCGGGCAGGGTCCAGAGCAGCGCTGAGTGAGTCGGCTGGGCCTTGCCAGCCAGACAGCCATGCGTAACTGCCAGCTCACCAGCACTCCACAGCCGCGCTCCACAAAGGGAATTCGTAATCAGACTCACCTTATGTAATAATCCATCCTTGATCTTGAGGATTTCCATGGTTATTCGGTATCTGGTAGGACAGATAAGAAACTTTAAATGACCAAGGCCCAAAGACTCTCGGAGTCGGGAAGGGGCAAGGCCCTGTTCTCCCGTGGGCAGCCCCTGCCCGCAGAGGTTGCCCCTGAGCTGGAGGAACAGAGGCCGGAGCCCGGGGCCCAGTGATGCCGCGTGGGGGCTGGGCGGGCGGGAGGAGTGGGGCAGCCCACACAGCCGTGGGGCCACGATGTCTCCGATGCGTCCCATGTGGCCGTGGGTGCTACCTTAACCACTCCTAAAGCTCCCCACAGGACCCTGCTATAAATCCGCAGGGTCTGTACCATGTCATGACAGGAGGAGAAAGTTGGGAAGACACTAATGTACTCTTTTAAAGTTAGAACAAAATTCTAGAAAAATAATCAAACACCACAAAAACAATGTACATGTAGAAGCAAACCTTTGTCTACACTGATTATGAAAGAATAGAGCCTTTTAAAGCGTATTTATTGAGGTATCATTGACATATAGAAAAGGTGTATACTTACGATGTGTGATGCGGTGTTTCGATCTACAGACACCTCATCCTGAGCCGTGATCTCCACAAGGAGGCTAATTAGCCTATGCGCCACCTCACATAGTTACCATTGTGTGTGTGTGGAGAACATAGACTTCAGATAAAAAGAAAAAAAAGAGGTATTTCTGTATTGGTAGACTGAGTATTCTGATCTAGATCCACTGGTTTTTAACACAGGTAGTCTCTTCCCTCTCTCAACACACATACACAGAAACACAGACCATCTTGCGTATACCCATTGGGCATATCTTTGCAAACCTAATCCTAACGATACTAATCTATTTACCTGAGAGTAGGAAAAAGAATAAATGTTACAACAGATTAGAATTTCTGCTCTCTCCATATATTTAACTGGGAACCAAATTAGTGAGAATCAGTTGGAGCAAATTCAGTATCTCAAAGGGTTATGCGGGATTTTTTTTTGTAAAACAGGGCACACGGAGATAGTATTTGAAACAAACATAAGGTATGGGATCCTGGAGTGTAGAGAAGAAGACCTATTTGTAATAATACCTTTTATTTAAAACATTCAGAAGGTACCAAGGCATTCCTTATGTGTGTACTGAATGCCAGGCATGGTAATTCATGTTTACATACGTGATCTCATAGTTAAAAAATCCTTTAATCTTCATGAACCCCAATGAGACAGACACTGTCATCCCCATTTTACTGTTAGAAGAAGTCTCTAGGAGGAGTGAGGATGGACATAGCCCGTGACCTTGGAGCTGGTCTTCAAATGCGTGTCTGTCTCTAAATCCCACGGTGAAGAATGCAGATGGCCAGTGATCACCGGTGAGGAGTGAGCATAGATCTTAGTTAAGAACAGAGGCCCTTGGCTCTCATACCTCGGTGGACTTCTTTATTCTCTCAAATACTCATTGTCTTCATGTCTAGAATGTGAAGAATAGAGATTTACTGTAGGATTAAATAAATAGGCATGCAAAACATAGTATCTCAAAAAATTAAGTATAATTATTAAGACAAATGTTTGATGCTTCTTATGACCTCACTATTTTTATCAGCTGAGTATTTTTTGCAGATATTTTATTTTGCCTGCAATTTTAGCTGCATTTTACAGCACTGGCCTCTGAGATTTCTGATTTAAGTCTTGGTCCCAGGGAAAGGGTAATAAAGACACTTTGGTGGGCCCAAGAATCTAGTAAAAAAAAAAATAATAAGACTTGTGCCCAGCTGTACACAGCTTTGTGACATTTTCGAGAACTCTAGGATTTATTTCTATTCAGAGCTATCTGAACTGAATATTTGCATAGATTTTTATTTCAGTGTGTTAGTAGTAACTTCCAGGATGGTTCTATTTGGGCAGAGGCAAAGGAAAAATAAACCAAGGGGTAAGACATAACACCTTTTTATGCCACGGCTAAAACCTCAACAGAAGTAGCCTAAGCTAATTTTTTTTCATGATAATTCTAAACCTTCGGTTTGAGTAAGATCATTAAAATTTTGCATTACTACCTATGTTTGCTTTTCCTTTCAAAGCAAAAATTGGTTGACTCCACAGGTTTGTATTCTCATAACCAAAAACAAGATCGGGTCTTCAGAAATGACTCCTTGCTCTACTTTTGAAATGTAAAGAACAGCTTGACTCTCGAGAGGCTACTTTTACCAAACGGGACTGAGCTGAGGCTCAGCGTTTCTGGGCACACGATAAATTTCTCGATTGGTGTCACTTATTTTAATGAGTTATTACATTGCAGACGAGTTCACAATAAGACAAATGCTGTTCCAGAACCCCAACGGCACATCTGCCACCACAGAATAGGGTGGATCAGGAGGAGGACAAGACTGAGGTGCCGTGGGTTCGTCCTAAACCTGCACCTTGTGGGGACCAGTGTCAGTAAACCTTCTCACAGCTTTTATGTCCTCGGCTTCAAAGTGACGGGCGTTTAATTCCCTCCTGGTAGGGCTTCCATTGGCCTCCGGAGTAGCGTGGGGAACGGGCAAGGTGGCAGAAGCCGTGGGCCCTGCTACAAGAGTGTGTGGGCGTCCGGGTAATCGAATATCCGCTCCACGGAGCTCTGCCCATGCCTTGGTGAGAGAGGGGCTCCTCCAGGCAGAAAGTCCTTCTCCCTCCATCCTCCAGAGGCTCCCTCACCACACCTGAAAATAAAGGTAACTGTGGGTCTTTCTGGTACCCCACGACAATCTCCTAAGAGAGCATATTTCTGAAATGTTAATGGGCCCCATCCACCCACAGCTCTGTGCAGAGCTCCCCCCACAGCACTCGTTCAGAGGGGGTAGCACTGGGGGTCCCCCAGAAGCGTGTTACCTTCAGCCCTGGCTGCTCTTGGGTAAACCAGTGGGTGCAGCAGGGTTTAACCCAAAATGAATAAGTACATGCGTGTTTCTTGTCAAGGAGATAGTTTAAAGCCATCTGTAAGGCTTACTCAGAATTTGGAGACCTGATGTGATTTGTTTACACCGTGTGTGTTTGTTTGCAAATGTCACTGACATGTGCCAATCTGGACTCATACCACACACAACAGTGAGACCTATGCGCAGGCTTAGTTAGTACAGCAAGTGCTCAAAGGAGATAGCTCCCCTTCCTCAGTACTTCCCCCATAGGCTGCTGTTTCCTATCACCTAGAAGCTTAGATCATAGTCATCAGGAGTAAGTGTGAACAACCGAGATGCTGTTAAAATTGAGGGAGTTGGCCACGCCCTCACACACTTGATTTTGACACGTGACCCTGAGCCGTGGGATGCTGAGTGCTGTGCTGGCCACGGGGAGAGAGGTCAGGCCAGCGGGCAACCATCTGCATGGATGCACGGAGGATGGCCTGACAGTGCTTCCAGGGGAGGCAGAGGGAAGGGCCCAGGAAGGGCCTCCCGAAGAGCTGCCTGGAGGGGCGCCTGGGTGGCTCAGTCGACTGTTAAGCGTCTGCCTTCGGCTCAGGTCATGATCCCAGGGTCCTGGGATCAAGCCCCATGTCGGGCTCCCTGCTCAGCAGGAAGCCTGCTTCTCCCTCTGCCTCTCCCCCTGCTTGTGCTCCCTCTGTCTCTCAAATAAATAAATAAATTTTTTTAAAAGATTTTATTTATTGGGGCGCCTGGGTGGCTCAGTCGTTAAGCGTCTGCCTTTGGCTCAGGTCATGATCCCCGGGTCCTGGGATCGAGTCCCACATCAGGCTCCCCTGCTCTGCGGGAAGCCTGCTTCTCCCTCTCCCACTCCCCCTGCTTTGTTCCCTCTCTCACTGTCTCTCTCTGTCAAATAAATAAATAAAATCTTTAAAAAAAAAAAAAGAGCTGCCTGGGAACAAGTCTTGGGTCATGCTTGAGTCAGCAGAGAGGAGACCAGAAGTATCTAGACACGGCAAGAAGATCACAATGGCGGGCACATTTACAGAAAGAAGAGTGAGACTCCACAGGAGTGGAGGTGAGAGGAGACCGCGTCATAGAAGGGTCTGTAGGCTATGCACGGGAGCACAGTCCCTGCCCCATGGGCCTTCACTGTATCCGCTCTTGAGAAAAGTCAGCGGGGCCCAGCGCCTCTCACCCCTCCTCACAGTCAGAATCACCTCCAGTCCTGTAATAAATGTCTTTCTCTGATGATTCTAATACTCTGCTCGGTGATGAGGCATTTGTAGATGTTTAAGAAATGGCTTCTGTTTCATGAAAATCATAAAGTGTTCTCTAATTTATGTCAACCTTGGAAGAATTAACAAAGTGGTTTAAGAGATTTGTGGGAAAATATGAATATAATCCTGTCCGATGCATTCAGTAGGAATGGTGAATGTCAGAACAGTAGACTTTCCATCTACTTGCTCTAGCAAACAGCATTTAAAGTTGAGTGTTAATTGTTTGGCTTAAAAGTCTAATTTATTTTTCACTGCTGAATTAGCAATACTTAGGCATATTATGCATGCTTTCGTAAAGAGAGCAGATTAGTTAAGCTTCAGCACATGATTCTGAGAGGTTTGTGTTTGAAATTGAATGTGAACAACACAAGTAAGCCAACCTGTAACAAAGACCGGAGTTATCATTACATAATGTAAGCATCTGTTTTGTGCTTTCCTGAAATTATGGAGTTTTATTTGTAAAATATTTAGACACCATATTTATAGCTGTTACTGTGCAGAGCCAGCTAATGAATTTTCTATCTCAAGAAGCAAATGAGTTCCCAACTTGTCAAACTTAACCCTCCATGCCCATATGTTCACTTAGTTTTGAATGGTTCAGGCTATGAAGTTAGTAGCTTTCATATTTTATAGTTGTGATCTAGGAATCGATGTGACTATATATGGAATGATGAATTTTAAACTATACTTATTAATTTGGAGTAGAAGTATTAGAACAAAAATTACTTGTGACATCTAGAGGGTCCTTTACTGGGGCCCACGGGCCTCCAGAAATTATGTACAATTGTGTATAATAAGTGTTCAAACATATTTTGAGGATTCTAGAGGGCTAAATATGTAAGCATTCGAATTCTCAAAGAGCTGGCTGATAGAAAAAAATGGGCAAAAACCAGTTAGCTCTTTGGTTCGAAACTACATAATACTAAGAAATAGAGATGAATTTGTAGAAATAAACCAGCAATTCAAGGAATATGATGCATTCTGATTGCAGCTCCAACACTGATTCTAATGTGAGTTTGCATGCCTTTCCAGTGACTCGGACATTGTTAGAAATCTGGCCAAGTATCAGGTCTGCCAAGTACACACAGATTTCTGGCTACAAATAATCACACTATTAAAATAGTGGGAACATTAAGATAAACCTTAACATCCCTCAAAAGGGGGCAGCAAATCAACTATAGCACTCTAGTAAGAATGAGGTAGCTTTGTATTTATCAACATGGCAAGATCCCTGAAACATATTGATAATTAAAAAAAAGAAACTCAAAAGCACTCTGTGTAGTATACTCCCATTGATGCAAAAATAAGAAAATAAGGTCTTTGCTTTTGTATCATTTTCCATATTAGAAATTATGAAAGGATAAATCCAAATATTGTAAAGGTATTTACTGAGGAGGACAGTTGAGTTTGACTAGGAGGATATTTTTAATCTTTACTCCACAAATTTTGGATTTCACATCAGTACTACTATTGTGATCTAAAAAAAAAAAAACAAGAAAAGAAAAACCGAGGAAGATTACTCTGGTCCTAGAAAAGCACAGGGGACTTGAGTTTGAATATTTGTCTTGGAAATGATGCAAAAACGATTGTTTTATGGTCAAAATGTGTTAACATCAAGTACCTAATATGACAGTTTATGTGTGATTTTAAAATTAGAGGTAATTCAGTTCACCTCAAAAACACATCCACGTTCTGACAAGCTTATTTGTGATGAAGATAAGGGTGTCAAACAGCCCAGTAATCTGGAACAGGACGCATTTCCCGCCTTGGGAGTGCCAGGCGCGTGAAGCCACTTGTCTTCCAGGCAGAACAAAAGACTGAGGCGCACAGGCACCAAAATTAATCCTTAGCAAGACAGGCTAGCCCTCCAAATGGGGATGGATACCCACACTTCTTCTCTGTCTAGAGTCTTCTATTCGTTGTAAGTCCCAGCTCAAACACTACTCCAGGAATGTTCTTTTCTCCGGAGCAAAATCATTCATGAGTCCTCACTCTTTCCCAGGAGGGCGTGGGCTTGTTCTGCCTGAATTGTTCACAACACCTATCCCTCCCTACTAATCCAGGAGCTCTTAAAAATGATGACCAGAATTATGATCTTATTGTTCAATCTCTTAAAAAGAGCTCAATAACATATAATGAATAATTTTTTTAAAGTTTTGTGTCTTCATGGAATATGAAATTTAGCAAGGGAAATAAAACTATTACCCTTTTATTTCGAGACTTAAATGGAAAGATCAAATTCACCTGAAAAAGAAGGAATTGGTTTGATTGTCCTGAACTCTTACCTTATTGGATATATTCATAAGTCCACAGATACATTTCTATCATTCTAAGGGCACTTTGGTGAGCCATAAAAAGGCAGAGTCACAGAAGTGAACTGTGGTGTTTCCCACTGCAGAACCACTCACACTCACTAGAGAGTGCTTTCCCATGACCCTTTGAATGTTTCCTGTCCCTGAGATGGATAAGAGTCTCTTACAAAGACATACCCTGACGTTCTTGGGGCATCTCAGCTTCATGTGCATTGGGGTTGGCGTTAGTTCTCAGGACCTAACTGATCATGTAAGGAAAAGCATGAATCCTAGCTGTGTCCCCATGAACTGCAGAGCCCCCCACGATGTTTCAGAGGGGGTGGGAGAGAAGGAGGCCCAGTGGAGAGTGTTCCGGATGTATTTAGATGTGTTCTGGATCATCACCAAGGAATTTCTACCTTTATTTGTTGTTTTATGAATTTAGGTTTCCACACAGTGGAGATGCTGAAAATATTTAACAGTACAGGAATGAATATTGTCATTCACACTGGAGTGTGCTGAATGAACCTTACCTTTGGTTCCTCCTGTAATTTTTCAGGGGCTGGGTGGGGGAGGGAGAAGGGATGTTTCATTGCTTAAAAGCACATTCACACACACACACACACACACACACATCAAAGTCTGTCTTACCCCAATTTTTGCATTTCCAAAAACATATCAAATTAATACCAGGCCACACATGCCCTAAGAACACCTTCCATCTTCTTGCACATCCATTCATTACAATCCCTGTGGACACTTGGGCAAGAAACAAAGATTAAGAAAGGCAGCTGATCACATGAAACCTCAAGTGCTGAAGTGTGGACCTCGAACAGGTTAGTGCATGCAGACTTGGGGAGTGTACTTATTTCTCCTCCCCAAACTGAACTCAACTGCATCTGGTTCTCCAAATACTAAAGCTAATTCTGAAGATGTCCAGCTTCTAGTAATGACAGAGTGGATTGTATCAGATAATTCCCTTGCCAACCACAATTACAAACTCTGGACAAAATATTTAAAATCCAATTATTTAGGGGCGCCTGGGTGGCTCAGTCGGTTAAGCGACTGCCTTCAGCTCAGGTCATGATCTTGGGGTCCTGGGATCGAGCCCCGCATCAGGCTCCCCACTCGGCAGGAAGCCTGCTTCACCCTCTCCTACTCCCCCTGCTTGTGTTCCTGCTCTCACTATCTCTCTCTCTGTCAAATAAATAAATAAAAATCTTTAAAAATCCAATTATTTAAAGGTACTCAAGATTTACCAAAACCAGCAGAAATTGAAGAGAATTTTAACATTGAAAGACAGGAACCACAGAAAAGATCCACATTTTTCTGTCTTATCCCATGGGACATGCCCAGGTTTTTCTAGGTCAGGAGGATAGAGCTCAAGCAGGAAGCATCAGTACTTTAGGGCTTATGAGTTGGATGTTCAATTTGGGGGAACAGGAGATGCTGAAATTGAGACAAGAATCCCAGAAAGGAAAGAGAGGCTAGCCCCTCAGTGCAGGTGTAAAAGTCCCTCAGATCACTGCTGACTCCTAAATTGTATGTGCCAGGGGTAAAACTTTAATGGTCACCTGTTAAAACATCAGCTGGAAGACTCAAAACTCTGAGGAGAAATCTTTCAGGGGCTATAGGTCATCAGGAAGCTAGAGCTGGGAGTGCTTGCCAGATTATAGGGTCTTGCTCAAGATTTCAGGCTTCCTTTTAGATCCAAAAGAGAATTAAGCCTTATGAGAAAGTACTATCCTCTGAGACTAAGATCTATGTGTTGGGACTAAGGGATAAATTAAAATAGATCTACTCAAATAAGCTACAAAACCAATCCACTTGTAAGAGATAGGCAATTCACTGGTAATTTAACACCTGTCAGAAAAATAACTCAACACTTTTTAGAGACAGATAACAGAATCCAGAGTCCCTGCAAAGTATCATTTGTGATTCATAGTATACAGTAAAAACAAAGAAAAACTGAATAGAAAAATAAATAGTAACATGAAATTCATTGTCAATGGGAAAAGCAGCCAATAATAATAGACCTAAAAATATCCCAGACTTGGGAATTGGTGAATAATGACTTTAAAATACCTATAATAGGTCTATTCATGAGTGTGCAGACTAGGTGGATAGAAAGATAAAATAAGTACAGTAATGGAGAATTGAAGGAGAGATACGAGAGCTGTAAAAAAATGGAAATTAGGAAAAGGGAAATTCTAAAACTAAAAAACATATTACCTGAAATACAAAATTTGTTATAGGACATCAACAGAAACTGGAAGACAGCAGAATGACATGTCAGTGAACCTGATGGCAGAGCAGTGGACATAATCCAACCTAATTACAGGGAGAAAAAACAACTAAAATAAAAAACAACGAACAAGACAACAATGACAAACCCCAGAGATTAATCACCTGTAGTATCAAGTAGACAAATAAAAAAGTCCCCAAAAGAAAAGCAAGGGAGAAGGAGAGAGTGGGGCAGGAAAATTACATATTTGAATAATCATGGCCAGAATTTTCCAAATTTGACAAAGAACATCAACTCACAGATCTGATAAACCCTCAAAACAACAAATGCAAATGAGATGAAACAAAACAAAAAAGCAACAACAAAATCCACACATAGGTACATCATAGCCAAACTGCTAAAAACCAGTGATAAAAAGAAAATCTTACAAGTAGCAGAGGAAAAAAATACATTACATACAAAAGAACAAAGATATTTTTCATTAGACACAATTCTAACCAGAAGACAACAGAGGAATCTCTTTCAAATGATGAAGAAAAAAAACATTGTTAATTAGAATACAGTATCTAGTAAATATATCTTTCAAAAATTAAAACAAAATAAGGGCATTTCCAGAGAAGCAAAAGTTTAGAGAATTTGAGCTAGCAGTCTTGAAACATAAAAGAAAAGAAAAATTTCCAGCAAAAACAAATTGATGTCATGTTGAAATAAGGAGCTACACGAATGAATGCAGATCCCTAGACATTTCAAACATGCCTGTAATATAAAGGAATATTTTCTTAAATATTTCTCACTTTTTAAAAGTTATTTAAGAGTAAAATGATCATTTAAAGTAAATCATAAAAACTAACAATGATGTTTGAGGTTGATAACAAATGTAAAAGTGAACTATGTAACATTAGTACAGAAGTGAAGATGTTGTAAGGCTCTCACAGGGAACATATAGTGACATCGTGCTAATTGAGTGAAGACCATGAAAGTTAAAATTCATCCCAAGAGCAATCACTTAAAAAAAAAAAAAAGAAAAAGAATGGTTAAAAACCAATAGAAGAGACAAAAGTCAGTACTAAAAATTAGTTTTTTGAAAAGAAGTCAAGAAAAAAAGAACAAAGGACTAAGGGACAAAAGAAAACAAACAGCTACCAGGTGAGCTCAAACCCCATCCTATAAATGTTAATTTATTACATTAAATGTTAATGGACTTGGTACTACCATTACAAGGAAGAGATTGTCAGAATGGATAGAAAAGCAAGACAAAACTATGTATTATTTACAAGAGGAGTACTTTAAATATAAAGACATGGAAATATCACAGGTAAAAATATGGAAAACAGTAAGTACACTGAAATGAGGATAGCTATAGTAATATCCTGAAAAAAGAAATGGAACTCAAGATAGATTTATCTTGTAAAGATAAAAGGTGAATTTATCAAAAATATATAATAATGTAATATCAGAAATTCAAAATATTTAAAGTAAAATGTAACTAAGGAAGAAACAGACAAATCCTCAATTACAGTTGGAAATTCTTACACCCCTATCTTATAATTGTTTAAAATAAGGAAACAAAGAAAAAATCAATAAGGATACAGAAGACATAGCTGTGAACAAATTGACCTGATATATACAGAATCCTATACACAGCCCCGTAAGTATGTATTATTTTCAATTGCACCTGGAACATTCACCCATATAGCCCAGATACTGGGCCGTAAAGTAAGTCTTGATAAGTTTGGAAGGACTGAAGTCATACAGAGACTGACTATACCAGAATTATATCAGAGATCAGTAAGAATAAAATATTGCAAAAATATCAAACCATTTGAAAATTAAGCAAGACACTTCTAAGAAATCCATAATCCAACAGAAATCTTAAGGAATTAGAATATATTTTGAGCTGAATGATAATGAAAACACAGCATATCAGAATTAGCAAAATGTAGCAATAGCAGTTCTTAAAAGCAGATGGGTAGTTTAAAATACTGATATCATGAAGAACAGGTTTAAAATCTAAGATGTATCCTGAAGAAGCTAATAATAGAAGGGTAAATTAACCCTCCTCCTCCAAAAAAAAAAAGCAAAAGAGAGAAAGTAATAATGGAGTAGAATATAATGAAGTACAAAACAAAAAAATAATAAGGGCAAGAGTTGATTTTGGAAAAAAAAAATAGATTGATAAAACTTTAGCTAGAGTAATATATAAAAAAGAGAGGACACAAATTGCAAACATCAGGAATAAAAGATATATTATTGCATATCCTACAAGTATTAAAAGGATAAATGAGCAAAATATCAATTAAATGAAGAATTTAGATGAAATGGACAAATTCTTTGTAAAACATGACAACAGATTAATGTTAATTGGGACAGAAGCTGACTCAAGTTCAGCATGCTATGCCCTATGTCTTCTAGGCATGAGATGGCTGGTTACCTCTGTCAACTGGCCCATGAAGTCTGGATCAGCAAGGTGAAAACATCAGCACCTGAATGAACCGTGAAGTTACGTCCACAGCACCTGCTTATCTAGTAGATGCACCCAGGACTGAATGGGTCATTCTCGGTTCATGGTTGTATAAACTGAAGGTGGTTAACAGCTTCGAGTTCTTAAAAACATATAGCACAGATCAGGAGGAAAAGCAAAAGAATGTTTCTGAACATAATTTTTTACAGGGATAAGAAGAACATTTAAGAATTTTTGTGTTTCACATATTAAAATAGAAAAGAAAACAATCATGCTGCCATTGAACAGCCCTAGGAGCTGTGAGATGGTAATGAAGTATGGTTGTGGAGACATAGGGAACAAAGGAGAATTCCCATAAAAACAAAAGTTAACAGAGGAATTAAATTCTTACTTAATTCAATGAAAGCAAAACTGACACTGAAGAAGATTGAAATAGTGTTATGAAAGAGAGGGGAACTCTCTGGAAGGAGAGATTGATGAAAATGATGATGAATCAAATTGGTAATTCCGTCTAAAAACCTATAGACGTGCCCAAGAAATAGACAAGGACAATAGGAAAGAAGAGGGAGTTAGACACATAATTGAGCTAAATTCTCCCAATTTGAAAAGTGACTCCATCTCGCAAATCAACATGGCCCCCAACTGTGGCTGCAGCCGGCAAAGATAAGCATACTCTCTGTGGTCTGTTGTGACCACTGGCTAGCAAGGTCCAACTCTGGACATCCCTTTGTTCTAAACTGCTTCCCTTCACCAACTGCCAGTTTCCTCTCTGTGGTAATAACCTTTGTTTCTTCCATTTCAATGGAAATCTCCTTTCACCATATTTGATTTCACTCCACTGTGTCCTGAATGTTGAAACACTGCTGATTCTACTTTTCAGCAAATTCATGCTGTTTTATTATTATGTTCCTGCCATTCTCTCATCTGCCCCCTCTGTTTTCTGTCCCATCTGCCCCACCACCAAAGTCTGTCTCCACTCCTCACCCCACTTGCCTCTCACCCAATTCCATCCGATTTCAGTGCTGCTTCTAATGAAACCTCTCTCAGAAGTCAGTTACGGTCCCAATCAACAAGAGGAATGGATCACTCCAAGCCTCCCCTGAAATTCCCCATCTTACGTTTTCTCTTGAAAGAGTGTTATTTTTTTCTTATCTCTTCTCTTTGTGCTTCCTCTTCCTTCTCCCAACATCTGAACGTGCATATCCTCCAGGATTCTTCTCTGTTTCTGTTCTGTATCTCTATGCTTTCATCCTTTATGGTCTGAATACACACATTTGATTCTGAGATAGGATCTTAAAATCCATGTTTTTAGATTTTACCTCACTCTTGAGAGCCTAAACCTACATTATCAATCACTTTATCAAGTTCCTAACCTAGGAACATAGACTGATGACTTTAAAAAATGTTCAAATCAAATTCCTTTCTTAAGGCTGCTAACAAAGTCACAGCAGAAAGCTCTCTGGTCACTGTGGCAAGGCCCCCACACTATCACCATAAAAATGTGCAGGTGGGAACCAACTTTGTAGGAGGAGAATATCTCTATAAATGCTCAATCCAAGTTAGGTGCTAAGCCACCAAAAGCAGGCTCTTTTGCTTTGTGGTAACAAGCATAAGACAAGAACAACAACAAAAAAAGGACTTCCTGTCAATACACCATCAGAAAACAGACTTGGCCTTCTGGAGCAAAAATTTGAAACCTTCTGAGGATGCATACAAAAATGAGACAGAATTAAACACAATGGAAAGATGAAGAGTGGGCTATGCAACTTGCACAATGAAATAAGGAAAAACAGTGTGCTGAGGAGCTCTTTCAGATCAGTCCAGTAATAGGAACACTCTCAAGGGCTTGAATTATGCTGTATCTCCCTGACGAACGTGGGGGGGGGGGTGGTAATTATCTAGTTTCTATTATATTTCTAGTTTTGAGTCCATTATCTGATTTGTAGGGAAAATATATGTTCTTTTCTCTTTTGCAAATTATTTATTATGAACAGTTTTGTTGAGGAATAATTTACACACTAAAATGTTCAACCATCATATGTGTGCAACTCAATGATTTTGCACAGCTGTGCAATGATCACCAAAATATAATTTTAGAATATTGCAATTACCCCCAAAAGATTCCCCATGCTTATTTGCAAACCAATCCCCATTTTCATCCCCCAACACCAGTCCACCACTATTCTTTCAGTATGTATAGATTTGCCATTTTTAAGCATTTCATATAAATGGAAACATGTCATATGTGGTATCTTATGCCTGGCATAACAGAATTGACATAGTCTCACGTTTTTACAATTTATCCATTTTGTAGCTTGTGTCTCCCTTCACAACTTCCAGTATTATTTTGATTTAACAGGTATTTACCACATTTGAAACTTTAATCATTGGATTCTTAGAAATGTTTTATGTAAAAGTCTTTTACTTCAAAAGTACACTAAGATCAAGAGCAAAGCTAGGATGCCTGTCCAACCACTTTTATTTAACATTTTATTGGAGTTTCTAGCCAGTGCAATAAAGCAAGAAAAATAAATCCCATATGCATATTACTTTACAAAAAAATGAGTTTGTCATTTTCAAATATTTTAAATAAAAGTTTAAAACACCAATTTATTGAACTATCATTGTTCTTATGTTAAGAGTAATTATCTACATTTGTTCCTAAATATAATGTCTTCAGAGTTGCCAATTAAGAAAAAAAAACACCTTATAGACAAAAATATTATCTAAATACATATACTTATAGCTATTACTTAGGGCAAGAGTTTGAGTAAATAAATATGCTTTAAGGATAATAGAAGTAATGTGCCAAGTATTAGCTTCACAGCCTGAAAGAGTTCATTTTGACCTCACCTTCCAAAATAACCTACCCTCCTGTAATATGTAAGTTCCAGGTGCTCATTTCTGAGAGTGACTTAAAGTTTTCTTTCTCTATGCATGATCTGCAAACACTAATCAATAGTCACCAACCTACAAATGGCATTCTCTCTCCCAGCCATTCTCCCAGCCTCTGCATGCACCTCGGGCAATCCCAGATGGGCCTGGGCTCTTCTGGGTCAGTGAGGACACGGGAACAAGGAGATTTAAATAAAGCTTCTTTGTGCCCATGTTTCTCAAACTGTGTTCATAAAACACTGGCTTTGCAAGAAGTTGTCGTATTTTTTTCTGAATAAAGGGACTGTGTTAACCCAGAAATGGTGGTTAAATCACTTAAGGAGATTTCTCTACCATAGGGTCACTCAGCTTCTTTAATTTGCAAAAGGGATTGTAAATCCGAGCCCTCCATGCCCATGATCTCTTTCTCCTTCTAATCTGACTGTAAATGGTATTCTCCCTTAGAAAAGCTTTTGACATTTACAGGAATAGCAAACTAAGGTTTGGGAAGCACTGCTGCATTGTTTTGGGCTGAATATTATGTTAGCTGTTGGCTTGTGGTATTTCTTGCAGGGTGAAGGAAGCTTCAAAGAAACAGCTCTCGTAAGCAATTTATTCAAATATGCCTCTGTTGGATTGAAGAAGCAGGTCCTTAAATCTGCCTTCCATAGATTTTCTCTCTTCTGCTGTCCCCAGGGATTCCTCTCATTCTCCCACAGGATCCGAGTGATGACTTGGGATGGTGGAAACAAATTCAGTGATTTCTTCTGGAAGTAGCTAAAGTCAGCTGCTCAAGCAACTTGGCAACAGCCCTGATGCCTCTCCATGGGGCGCCACATCAACTCAGGGGGTCCACGTGCAAATAAAGTAACTGCAAGAGTTCTGAAGGACATTTCAATATTTTCCATATTAAATGCAAAACGGCTCCAGAGTAACAACCCTGGTGTTGCACATACATATTTCTGTTCATACGTGCACTAACTCTGTTCCCCATAACCGCCCTTTTATTGTTCCTTCATGCACAGACTGTGAGCTCATTTGCATTACCTTTTATTTAAGCTGTGCATTATGACATAAGATCAGATCAAGGTTTTTCTTCCCTAGAACACCTCATGTATTCTGCATTCAAGAATCTTAATTTTAAGACTTAATTCAGCAATTTTATTTGGAATTCATATACTCTTTGTTTTGCTACAGCTGTCTCCATTCCCCCTGCTGGGTGAGAAACCTGTGCTTATTTTTGCTGGAGAGAGTGTTTCAGGCACTCAGACACAGCCGTGTTGGTATCCTTTTGTAAACATAACATAAGTGAAAACTTTCCAGACTTCATACATATATTTAGTAGGTTTTTTTTCCTCGATGAGTGATCTGCAAACCCTAAATCAGTAGTCGCCAATTTTACTTTTTCATTTGAAATTATTGCTCATGCCAGGCAAGTGGGAAAGCAGCCGCTTCCCGGGCTGCATGAGAATTCCTCGGTTTTTAGATTCTGAAAAATGACCATGTCTTCTAGATCACAGTAGGTCAATTCCACTAAAAAGCAACTGATGAGGTAGAGCACTGGGAAGGAACTCCTGAAAAAGCACTCTGTTCAGCTCGTTTCTCAGTGAAAAGAATTCCAGTCTGCCTAATTTTAAATTAAATTTTTAAATGATTTTTATGGTTTTAATAAATTGAACATAAACTCTCAAATCAGTTTATCTAAATCCTTAAAGTCTATTTCAATTGTTATTCAAAAACCAACAAAACTCTGTATTTGAATTATCTTATTGAAGAATATATTCCACTCCCAGGATTCATGCAGCTGTACAAAACTCTTGGGGGGGGGTCCATGTTATGAATGAGATCTCAGCGTAATTTGCAAGTCCGATGACATTACATAACCAGTAGAACAGAATAGCTGAAGATGAATATTTTCATTTGTGTATTCATTCATTTATGCATCAATGTATTCTTTCATTCTAAATAATTTAGCTTTGTGTCTAAGAATTTGCAATGGGTCCGGTATAATGGGGAAGGATAATGTGAGTGTAAAAATATCAAGATTCCAGGCTAACTGGGCATGGTTTGGGACTCCAGATGCCAAATTACTGATACATTCAGTGATTTTTCTAATCGAGAAGCCATTTTCCTAGTGTGGTCCCTGGACAATTGTGTAGCAAACATTCACCTCACTGTAGGATACTTACCCACCTGCTGACTCTTGGCCCGTCCACGTGACTCGTTCTGGCCACTGACTAGGAGCAGACACAGAGCGGGGACAGGAGACGTGTGGGTGGTGGTCTGAGACTCTTGCACCTCTGCCATCTGCCTGGGAAGCCGTGGGCCCCAGAAAGAGAAATACCTGGAGCCCGACCTGGCCCAGGAGCTGGCTTGAGGCAGAGCCTGCCGGGCAGCCCCAGACCACGGGCAAAGGGTGGACGTGGTTGTCGTAGCCACAGAACAACTAGTACCCTGACGTCAGGACCCTGGCCAAGGTCACGAAGGCTGCTGTAGTCTGTGTCCGGAGTCGGAAACAGACACAAACAGTGACACTAATCTAAGCTAACGTTCGTCGGGGGCTGCCTGTGTTCCAGGCACTTGTTCCAAGCTGACTTAAACCTCAAACCGCCGTGTGGAGAAATACAGCTATTTCCATCCCAATGTCAGTGAGTCCAAACCCAAGAGAGTGTGAGGTGCCCAGGGTCACACACCATGCCGGGACTGGAGCCAGCAGGCTTCAGATTGCTGATCCAGACTGCAGCTGCTAGAAGATGGTGCGTGTCGTCACCTTATCGGCCAGGAATGACTGTCGCGAGCGGCGGGGCCCTGGTTCTATGGCTGCTTGCATCAAGGGCAGACTGCCGAGGTTTATGTGGCCCGCACAGACAACGTCGACACAGAGTGTGTATCACCACGATGTGTGTGTGAGTTTGTAAGACGTCCCATAACTGAATGCAGCTGTGGGTGAGTGTCCATCCAATGTGAAATGCTTATTTATCTAAGATGAACTATTATTTATGTGAATGGCTACACAAGAGTTCCTGGTTTCTAGAAAGAACACAAATACCGCTAAGTCAAGTACTGCTCATTTTGCCTGAGAGCTATATATAAATACCCAAAATACTATGAGCAATTGAGACGACTGGCTGCAAACTTAAAAACCATGATTTCGGCCTCAGTTTCAAGGACGCTCTGTCAATGCTTGAATCCTGGGCATGGTTCCCTGCTCTTACTTCCCCCCGACTTGGGGCCACAGCCCCAGCAATCCACCTCCCTCACTTCGTGTTTCTCAACTTCTCTCGGAACTGCCCTGCAGACCAAGTCCTATCTCTGAAAGGCCGCTGTGTTATTTGTTATACTTGGGATCCGGCGTGAATTAAAACCATCCCTGGAAGGTTGTGCATCGAACCAGGAAGGAATGAATAACGTCCATCAGACATCCCTATATTTTATGTCAAGCCTCTGCCATGTCGTCTGGAGGAAAATCCATTTAATGAACACGGGCCTCGGAAGCGAGGTGAGTGGCAGAGGGGTGCCGGGCTCCTGTCCAGGACGCGAGGCTTCCTGCCGTTGGGCACAGTGGGGAAAACGTGGCGGGTGTAGAGGGCTGGGTGGGCCAGACAGGACCCACGCTTGGCTCCACTCCTCACTGACAAAGCCTGGCCTTGGTGAGCCCCAAGCTACAGTCTCCCCCACTCCACACGGAGTTGCTTCCAAATTTCCCTCTCCCTGCTCTCTGATCCCCACAGACATGCTGTGTTGAGCTTTCCCAGAAAGGAGGAGGCTCACCATGCCCCCAAAGACACACACTTTAGGGTTTCAGGGACCAGGCCCTTGGCCCTCTTTCCACTTTGGCTCCATTAGTTGCAACCCCCCGTCCTTTTTAATTTTTAATTACCATTGTCTACTCACCTTTGTTTTACCCGTGACATCTTCAATTTAAACAGGATCCGAGAGGTTGATGTGGACAGTTTTCTTTTTAGCTTAAGTGACTGCAGCTCGTTGGGTTGTTAATTATGCAGGGAGGTTTGCATGGCTGAGGCTGGTGATTTGAATATGTTCTGATGTCAGGCCTGTGTCTGGGCGGTGGGGCTTGTAAAAGGATTATGATGATGTATATATGGTTCGTGGCTAAGTGGGCTAATGAAAGGGCCTCATTTAATCCAACACAATTAATTAAATTAACTTATGATATTAACCCATCTTTCCGTGCATGTATAATTTATATTAATTGATTTGCTGCATTCAAATTGACCAATCAGATGGGTTGCTGACAGCCTGAGGAAGAACAGGGGGTCATTAGCATTACTTTGATGCAAACCATAATTGATGGGTCAGTGTGTTTTAGGGAGGTAGCAAAAGCTTTGCTAATTGTCATAAGAAGTCGAAATTGATTGTGTCTGCATTAGTACATAAATTTAAATTGATTAATGTTTTGTGCTAAAATTAATGTCCATTCTGGGTGGGTGATACAATGCCTTATTTATTGGATTCATTAATGCAGTCTAAGGAAAAAATAGTGTTGGAGTTTGCTAACTGAGAGGAGGTGGTTGACAAGAGTCCAATGGAGCCATCGTGGGATGAGAGCATCCCCATACCCGCCTGCCCTTCAGACACATTTGCGCACAAAGCCGTTAGTGAGACCATCCAGGTCCGGCATTTAATTAAAGCTCTTTTATAGACAATTACGATAAAAAGCACCCTAAATGCGGTGAACAGTGTGGGTGCCGGGTCGGGGGGGAGGCGTTTTCTAGAAACATGATCGCTTCTCGGCTGAGGCTTAGATGTTAAACGTCATCACAATTTATACCAACCTCCTCTACAAAAAAAAAGAAAATGCTCTCAAACTTGCTTGAATTGCAATTTATACTTTACAGCCAATTGACAGAGATCATGAAATCTAAAATCACAGATGCTTTATTAGAACATACAATTTAAGCCTAAGCTGCATTTTTCATAGATGCTCTTACATGGTGATTTTTATTCTGAAGATTCTCCAGTTAATGTGATTTGGAACCTATGTGGGTTTATGTTTTAAAACCCGGCATGTAGTTGGGTGGATTTTCCGAACCTGGCCTCTGCTATTTTAAAGAATAGTTGCGAAGATCACTTAACGTGAATAATAAGACCTGGAGTTCGGTTATTACTAAACACACAAATCCATTGAGAAGGAGGGAGAGCAGGGGATGTACTGGGAAGTCCGCTTAATTCATTTATCTCCTTGCTTTCTTACCCAGGAAAGCTTAACATCTGCTTCTTATAAACTGATTTAAATAGAAAATGTGTAATGCATCCTTTTACCAAATGGTTCTTTTTTTTTATTGATGGAATAAAGCAGTTTGGCTCTTCTGTTTTTTACTACAGTGCATTCATGCTCTTGGAAATGGAACTTCTCTGTTTTCACAAGGAAACATTTTGAACCTCACCCACCAGGGAGAAGATTAGAGATCCCTCTTGCCTGCCTTATTGAAGTATGCAAAGTATTATTTACAGACAGCTTCTTGAGTCTAAAACAGTTGAATTATATTCAAATATCACTCCATGTGGTGGCACTATCGAGTAACAAACAATAATAGGTTCTCTGAAAGTAACTTCCTAACTTTGGTTATGGGAGTAATGGATGCAGAGTGCTAGTTTTCTCTTGTCAGATTTTAAGGACCGCCATTCAAAACTAAGTCATATTACTCCAAGACACCCGTGATGGGCTCTGTCGTCGCTGCAATCCCGCGTGGGCCGTGTGGGGAGATGAGGTTCTTATTACTTGTTTAAATTATGTTTAGTGCTGTTGCTTTATATATCCGAGATTTATATATGCCTCGTATGCACTACACGCGTAAAATATATTTGTATACGTGTCAGCTTATTAAACAACCAGCAAAATCCAGCATGAATTTGAACATGACCACGTTCTGATTTTCTCTTCAAAACGGGAATGAGAAACACTTCATTGCTTATTCCGTTGGAAAAATTACAAATAAAATCTCCTCTATCTTTTAAAAAAGTCATTTCTTTCAGACACACAATATAGGGAAAGAGCTCTTTTCCCTAATACTAGATTATTTGCGATGGTTGGTGCGGGGGGGACGGGCGGGCTTCCTGAGGCCTGGCTGGGGGTGTGGGGGGGCGGGAGCTTTAGCAGGCACAGCCCCCCAGACGGCGGCGGTTTTTACACTGTGAACGTTTATAGCGTAATCCCTGAAAAATGTGGCTGTTTTTCAGAATTGCTGTGTCGTTGCTGCTTTTGACGTTGCCTTAAAGCACATAACGAGAAAAACTGACTGCAGAATATTCTTGCATGTTGGCAAATGCAGAATTCAAATGAATATCTTGGGAATCATCGTCTTAAATTTAAATATTTGCTGGCATTTCTTACGGTTGGGACGGTAACAAAGATAGTGATTTAAAATAATATTGTCTTAATTTAGCAGTTTTGTGAATGGGTCACAGATGTTGTAAGAGAAAATTAACATTGTTTTGTTAAAAAAAAACCAAACCGCTTAGCTCTCTGCAGAATGTGGTGGCAGTTGGAATAATTATTTTGCTAATCAGGTAGTGGTTTGTCCTGAGGCAGAGCAGGGCTCCTCCCCAGACTCTCCTCGCAGGGCCCTGGCCCTGTGGCTGGGAGAGGCTGGGACGGAGAGGAAGCAAGCGGGCTTCCCCACCAGCTCAGCCCCCGAGCTGCAGGGAGTGGGGAGCCCGGCGCCCGAGGCCGACGCTCGGCAGTAGGCAAGCCGCGCTCTTTCCTGTGTGGGTGCTGGCACTCATTAGGCCTTGCCATTCATCCTGGCGTCCTGGCCTGCGTCCTGCGCTTCTGTCTCCGGCCCGGCCACGCAGCGCTACCAGCGGTAGGTGTCACTGCAGGCAGCGAGATGGGCAAGCGACTTCCAGAGCCCGGGAGGAAGCATGGTCATCAAAGAGCGGCAAGGGAGCATGGGAATATTTTTTAACATGTCTTGACTCGTGAGTGATTACAGGTTGATGATCGAGTGGAAATAAAACCCCTCTTGAAATGCTCTGCTGCGGCCCGACCCCAGCGGTGCGCTGCGTGTCCTGCCCGAATCCTCGCGGCGCCGGGCTCTGCAGGGCAAGGTCAGCATCGCCGGCCTCGGCCTTCTCCTCTCCTGCTGAAGGCTGGTCTAGCTGTCGAGCAGGTGGATCACTTACCAGGACACGGGCTATAATCCCAACACCGTCAAACCAGTTACAGCTTGGGTTGCACCGCAAAGCACGCCCTACAGTCACTTGATCGTGCCGCTACCTAAGAACTTTCCAGAAAGAGAGAACAGCTCTTTGAAAGGATGGATACCCCCCCCCTTCCTTGCTTATTTTTAGGGACCCGGTGCAAATGTGCAAAAACCGTCTTCATAGTACACAGGCAGGCCACCAGAGTCGTGAGTCATGTCGGTTTTACTGTGGGTGCTCGGGCTTCCTGTGAGATGCCTCGGCCTGAGCCCTGCGTCCTCCATGCGGGACTCCAGGTACGCAGCAGGCTCACCCCCGACCTCTGAGTCCGCTTCGTGACCGCGCGTGCACGCTTTGCCCAGAGACGGTCCGTGTCTTCTTGGTTCCTGTTTCCCCACGCTCCACGGGTCTCGCTTCCCAATTCAGCCTGTGAGCTCACACGGCCCGAGGTGGCTCCTGCGGGGCAGACGTGCCGGGAAGGGAGTCAGGCCCGGCCTCGGCTGCCAGGAGGCCTTCACTGCTCCAGCTCATCCGTGGAAGTGGGACTGCGTTTTGTCACAGGTTGATTTGCCTGAGATACACCTTCTGTTTATCCAGAAATATTAACAAATGGGTTTATTTTGTCCTCAGTTTGGCCACACTTGAAGTAACCTGTTCTTGCTCATTAACTAAAACTCTGCATTCTGTTGTGCTTTGTACTACATCAGAACGTCTGACCCCCATCTGACCTTCGGCGTGAGCTAATGGGATCTCATGCCGGTTCTGCTGGAAGGTTCTCTGCCGTGGAGGCTTCCCAGGCAGAGCGTGAGCAGAGGTGGGTGTCCTGGGATTACTCTGAGGTTGTTTTTGGAGTTTCTTTCCCATTGACTTTTGTACACACACCAGCGATAGGCTGAGAAAGCCCACGCTTGTGCCTCAGAAATACCTGAATAAATCAATATCCAGAAAGATTTACATGAAGTTAAAAAGTGCATATAAGCACGTAAATATGCCCTGCCAGAAAAAAATACCTGTGATGCTGGAATCTGTCCTGTGTATTTTATGCTAACATAAATATTTGGCGGCTCTGAAAACCTTCATTTTTAATTGAAATGTTTCCTTAGGAATGGGGATGTTGATGCTCGTAGGCATCTTAAATCACACAGATTCCATGTCTAATTCCACATTTGATTCAGAATCCTCTGACATAGGAACAAAAATTTAAATTTTGAATTTCACATTCTGATGTTGCATGAAAACTAAAAACTCACAGCGATTTCTGAGCTGCCCATATTTATTACCACTGAGACTGTCAGCCCTGATGTACCATGTGCACAAAGGGGCCAGGTGTAATCATTTGCTTACCCGCTTGTCTAGCGGGAAGATCTTTATTTCTCAGCTATGAAGACTGATCCGTGAGGTTAGTTTAATGTAAGGAAGAGATCTACTTCCATGTGTTGATAATAATTCGATGATTAATTCGTGTGGCTTCCGTGGAGGAAGAATTGGTTTTAAGTGGCCCTTCCAGTTCTTTTCTCATCAGTCTTAGCCGTGTAATATTCATAACTCTGGAGTTTCAATATAGTTTTAAGTATTTCTCATATTTCTAGAAACTGATTTTTTGAATCATGTGTAACAAAATAAGCTAATGGACTATGAGAAGCCCAGTGGATTTTGAAAATGCGTACGTAACAAGGGAGTGATGCCTCTGTCTTTGGAGACAAGGTCTTGGGGGCCACTCCCTTCCTAGAACCTTTGTGTGGCATTTCCTCCCCAGTCTGTGCAGAAGAGGCCAGGCTGAGATCCAACACTGACATAACAAAAGTTCTGTAAGAAGTTTAAAAACTAATATTTGATTTTATACATGCTGACAAGTTGATAAAGCTAGACATGCCCTGTGCTATTAAAAACTCAAACCTGAAGCAAACCAGCAGAAAAGGCCCTTACTTAGTAGTGGCATTTTTTTATGCCTCCTGCAAAAAAAAAAAAAAAAAAAAAAACCCTGTAATTTGTTGGGGGTAAAACCAGTGATACAGTTTGGAAAATTGTAAAGGGTAATGTTGCCACTTTCTACTCTAAGGATGCATCCTGCATTTTGGTTGCTCTTTCTCTGTTTGACACTGTAACATTCACAAATACTGGGAATAATGGGACATGAGCACACGGTCCCAATGCCCATGGCCGTGCCGTTCCCGCGCGTGACTGTGTAACGTGAGTACCCACAGACTCCAGCTGCACGGCGTCAGTTCGGGGTCTTTGCTGGGGGTGTGTGGGATATATCTCCTGGCTCTGAATCCCTGCAACCATCTTCATGAAATGCCATCCCTGCATCTCCAAAATTATTGCACTTTGTCTGTGCTCTCCTGCACTGATTTCATGAAGAGACCTCTCTATATTGGACCATGCTATTTCCTTTAGGAATCTCATGCTAAGTGTTCATGTTTTCAGCTGTTCAAGCCGTGTTTCCAGGACATGCAGATGAACACGGCGGGTGCTTCAGCGACTCAGTGCTGGAGGGCTGGGACCGAGGGCAGACCGTTCCAGGGAGTTCTGTCGGCAGACAGACGCCCGAGCACGCTTCCACTGGTAATGAACCTGGAAAGCCACGCATCAAAATAGTCACAAAAGGATAGATCTGTATTATCCTAATATAAAAATATTAACCTTTAAAAGTCAGGTCTGAACTCCACAAATTCGCATTGGGAGTAAATGTGTATTTCTGAGTCTTTGGGAAAAAAAGACAGCATTGGAATTTCCCCCTAGCTCATCAATATTTAGACATACGCAGGGAACAAAATAGCATTTCTTAAACTAATACTTGGTTAGCGTAATACCCAGTGAGGCTTGTATTTATTTCCGAGTATTGTGGCTAGTGAGCAAAGAAAGAGCTTAGTCCCAAGTGTAAAAATAGGTTTTCTGTATAAATTGGCCCCAAAGGGAAATTTTCCAGATCAGTTTCTCGTTACTGGACATGATCCAGTCAAAATCATATTTGTTCCATCGTCATGTTACTTTAGCAGGGTGAGCTCAGTAAGGGGAACAGGTGCTCCCTTGTATCGATCAGGGATCATGGCAAAGAGGTCTTATTAGATGTGGGAGGCCACCAGGAAGGCGTGAGGAATGAAGAGTGTGCACGGCCGGTTATTGATGGGGGCAATAACCGAGCTGCGGGGCGGCGCCGGATCCGAGCGGGCCGCCCGCACATCACCACACGTCCGCGCGGGGAAGAGACAACATGAAGAAGCATGGCGCGCGGCTCCTCACCTGGCAGAGTTATTAAGTTCATTGAAGGAAGATGAACGGCTCCAATATGTTAAACACTGGAGGCGGTTAACAGAGAGCTGCTGTCAGGAGGAGCGCCATTGTGTGGGGAGCTCGGGCCGCCCTTCTTCATTTTGTCCTTTTGGAAACTTGACTGTGGTTTCACTCCAGCAACCCCTCTGCGTGCCTGCTCTCGGCACAGGCTTCGGCAAAGCCGAGAAACACAGCCTCCCTGCGGGAACCTGCTACCCCTCCAGGTTCTGGAAGGTGCGGATGACCCACGAGGCAACCGAGAGCCAGGTCCGTGCTTCAGCTGGCACGGAGCGTCAGCGCCGGGCCAGCGCCACGCGGTCAGAACACGCAGCTTTACGTTACCCTAGCAGAGGTAATTTGGCAGCCACAAAAGTTAAGAAAAAATCATTTTACATTTTGCTGGAGTACAGAGAGCTCGAAATTAAGAGACAGGCGACTCTCAGTATACATTTTCCTTCGGGGTTCAACTTCCTTTCTCTGCGGAAAGGTCACGGCATGAGTCAATGTTTTTAATCCTACCACGGCGGGATGACATTCTAGGGGATGTTTGCAAACTTATCTACCACGCTGCCCCCTTCGGAACAGTCTTTGAGTCCGGTCTCTGGATCGGGCCTCCCGCCGCCCGTGGCACGCGTGTTGGGTGGGAGCTCAGCACAAAGATGGGCCGAAACAGAAGTCCAGAGGAGTCACTGGGATGGGCGTGCTGGGGCCTGCACGCGGGTCGGGATCGTCCATCGTTTCAGGTCCGAGGTCCCTCTTGTATGGGGAACAGCTCAGCGTTCCTATTTCCCTCCGCCACTGGCCCAGTGCCGAGGGAGCTGGTTCCCTCCATGGCTGGCAGTTCCTCAAAATACACGCTCTCCACAGCGTCCGTGTTCTGCCTTCTTCCAGATGGGCTTTCGGATTCATTCCGCGGTCTCTTCACATCCCATGGGCTGTGTCTTCCCCACGCGTGTGTTGTGACCAAGTTGGACAAAGCAGTAATCTAATTCGCAATAGTACTTGCTGTTTGTTTCATTTCCTCAAACAAAGTATCCGAAATTTGAAAAACAGCATGAAAGTGGTGAGGCCACGGCGAGGGGCACTGGGGCCCGGTGTGGAGGGGATTCCTGACTTCTGCTCACTAAGGTGGAGCTGGTCCAAGGAGTGCGCTCCGTGCTGGCCACGGCCCCACGGGAATAAACCAATTTAACGCCATTTTCTGTCCTAACAAAAATAAAACGTGTCCCTGCTCAGTGAACCTGAGAGCAGCAACTATTTAAACATGTTTATCGCCCACATTACTTAACAGCCGTACAGACGGGGCCTTCGACGGGGCGCCACAGAGCAGCACGGAATGCTCTAATTAAGGCTCCATCCAGGAGAGCAGGTGGGTGAGTCGCCTCCATTAGGCACAGCCGTCAGCAGGTGGCCCCGCAGATGGGGCGCGGGCGCGGCGTGCAGGCGCCCTGTGGCCCCGGGAAAGGCTCGCAGACCGGTTCCCTCAGAGGACAGAGCTCTTCTAAGCCCCGATGTGGACAGCGAGCCGACGGTAAAACTAAGCAGGGATTTTGTTTGAATGAAGTGTTGCTTCTGTAACAGGATATGCCCTTCATAATAGGTGGATGGTGACCACTGGGAGATCGGCTGTCCTCTCATTAGCCCCATGTGCTAACCTAGTTCTTCATGAGCTGGGGGTCCTGGATATGCCTGCTTCTGCCCTTGCCGCCACATGATAGGTGCTCGACAGTTAGCACCTGGGTACGGACGGGCTTGCTCGCCAGGCCAGGCCTCCCTGACCCCCCGCTCTGCCCTCGTGCCCTCCATTCTCCACCTGTCAGAGCTCTCGGTGCCACCAGAGACCCGGTGCGGGGCGGTTGACCTTCCCGTTCACGGTCTCTGTCCCCAGCACAAGGGAAGCCCCACACTCAAGGGACCTCCCAGGTTTTTCCACGTTTGGATATGCAGAGTCTCTAATGCTTCCTGGCATGTAGTAGGTGCTCAGTAAATCTTAGTTGAGTGAAGGAAGAAGTCATTTATTTAGTCTGCAAGAGAAACCTGCACAGTGGGCAACAAAATCCCCATTTTATACATGAGAACACGGAGTTTCAAAGAGGTGAATGAGCTCAAGGTCGCTCCTCTTCTTTTCCATCCTCTCTTTTTGAAATTAACACTGTCCCCTCCCCCCATGCCCTAAAATGGTCAGGTCCCACTGAATTCTCTACGTTGACCATGCTTTTCTTACTGATTGGTCTGTTGTTTTGTCCTGCAAATATTGTAATATGGTAACCCAGATGCATGAGCAAGGTTAAATGGTTTTATTAAGTGTGTAATTAAAACTGCAGACCCTCCCCTGGATTAAACAGCCTGTTTAACATTTAACAGATATAAAGAAGTTACCAGAGCTATGAGTCGGGTTTCTGTTCTGACGCCTTTCTGCCACGCTGCCGTCATCCGGGCCTGGGGCTGGTATGGCTTTCATGGTCGAAGCGGATGCGAAATCTGCAGGACGGTAACCTCACACATTTAAGTTAGTCTTACCAGAATTTCACAATCTTACAGCAATTCATTTCTTCCACTAAATTTTAACTACTCTAATTTTCTTAGGGAAAAAAGAAGGTAGACTATCTCTACAATGATTTTTTAAAAATATCCTCTCTTTTATTTAAAAAAAGCACCTGACCCAGCTCCGTTTAGTTTGGAGTATCTCTTGCCTGTCTCCGTCCACACACAAGCAGGCGCGCACACACACACACACACACACACAGAACTAATTCTTAACTGTGCCTTCCCCCTTAGCATTTTATCTGGAGCATTTCTTGCAGTTTCCTAAGATTCTTACCAATTGTAATGTTGAGTAGCATACGAGGGTTGTTTTGACCAAAGATTTAACCTGTTATCATCTTCCTTCCATGAATGTTACTGTTCTTCAGGATCATGCACCATTCACACTCCCAAACATTGTTCTTAGGAAAAAGCGACTTTTGGAGGCAAGTGTGCGAAGGATTGGACGTGTGACCTGAGACCACAAGGGCGGGCAGGGGCTGAAGCCGGTGGCGTTCCTGGGGTCTGGTGTCCGGAAGCGCAGTAGGCCAGCGCCTGGCTGTGTGTTCCACCTGTGCACTCTGCCCAGACGCAAACTGAGCCCCGTGAGCCCCGGTCTGGGCGGCCTTCATCGATGGGAAACAGAAGTGACGGGTAGGAGTTAGTACTCAGCTCCTTGCAGACATTCGCCAATTCTGAAGACATGTATTTCCTTTCAACTCTAAAGAAATGAGTTGACTTGAGCTACCTCGTGCTGAGATGTGTCTTTTTCTACTTTCCTGCTCCGTACACACGAGGGCACCTCCCATATCGTAGTTCTAACACCCCTGGAGCCCCCCAGCACGTGATCCCTCGCTGAGACCACAGAAACGCCGTGTTACACGGTGTTTGTCTTCCCGTGCTTGCACGGGCCGTTCTGGTCAACTGCCTCGCATACTCCACCACTGGAAACGGTCCTTTAGAGAAAAGGAGAGTAGGAGGACAAAGAGAGATTTAAAGGGAAAACAGAAAATCCTAATGTTTACAGCGGTGAAAACAGACCATCCCCGAGAGAGAGAATCGGCCACGTGGGTATTTGGTGACCCAGCAGGCGAGCTGTGGGGGAGCCTCCCTGCCTTGGTGGGGCGTCCGCCTCGCTCCCTGTGTGGTTGGCAGCCCTGCCTGGGGCTGAGCAGCGCTGCGAGAGGCCGCGTGGTCGTCCCGGCCAACGGCTGTGCCAGGAGGTTGGCTCCCACAGGAGTCTGAGGGCAACTCCCAGCTAGAGATGTTCTTGTCTATCTGAGTGGACTTCTGCTCACGGACTGCATAAAATAATGTGCCCCTTTGCCCTATTAAGTTCCGTTTCCATGGTTTTAATCCACACGTAGGATGGGGACTGAACCGTGCGCGGTAGATGAAGTGACTTGCAACCGTGAGGAGCAGCTTTCTCCAGAAGCCAGGACCTGCCTCCGACGCCCGCTCCCCCCGATGTCCACAGACGGCGCTAGCAAGTGACTCCGCCCAAAGTGCACTCACCGAGGCTGCCAGGAAAATTTAAGGTTTGCGACTTTGTCCCCGTAAGAAGTTTAGAGCTAAGTTAAACGTCGTAAATAAAGCTGGAAAGTAGTAGTCTGAGGGGTCTCATTTTACCGGGTGGGATCTGAAGAGTGTGTTTTATTTGATGTGTTTATGAAGGAACACCATGGCAGCACATGGTACTTGGTTCTTGGCCTTGAACGGCTTATGGACATGGGGGAGACAACGGTTATATCAATTGACCCGAAATTACAGCACATTTTATCGATAACTTATAGCCAAAGTCAGCCGCTGAGATCAGGATAACTTAACATCTTTATTTAAATATCCTAAATGTAGTGAAGATTTATCTCCATGTTGCTTTCTTCATTTTAATAATGGATCCATCTGAGAAACCAGTAAAACCTACGGATCCTTCCAGAAGTGTGCATAACCCCCCCCACACAGCACAGCACTGGGCAAACGACTGCGTCTGTCCACACACACCGAGGTAGGGTCTCGTGGTTGTTTTGTGCACATGCGCAGACCACTCCCCACCCCACACAGAAAGTGTTTTCAGGGTTTTATAACATGGTTGGGACGCAGGAAGACACGTCCCGGAGACAACGGGGGTTTCTGTGATGCCCTTTCTGATCCCCGTCTGTCACCCTTCCCGCATTCCCTCCGGCGCCATGAGCACTCATGCTGGCCCAGGTGCCCGCAAGCGTCCCGCCCAGTCGCTGCCCTGTTCCCGGAACGCCTGCCTCCAGAGACCTGCCTCTTTCTGCGACAAACCCACCCTGCCCACCCCACCCCCACCAGGATGGCCCTTTCTGTCAAGAGATTGACAATTTTCATGCTTCCTTTTACTTTTTTTTTTTTGGTGGGGTTGGGATATTAGACACAGGAGGGGACGTATGGGACACGTCGTGTCCACTACAGGGAACCGGAAAGATAATGAGATCAAGGATGACGGGACTTCTGTCGTAGCCACGAGGAAGTCCATTTTCACGTGCCTTTTAGGGATTTTGAAATGTATCAAGAAATTAGAAATCATCGAGTTCCAAGTGCCGCAGGCGTGGGCGGCATGTCCATCCCTGAGCGGTGATTTTGTGCTGTGCTAGGTGCGTAGGAAGAGTCAAAACGGGGACCGATCCGATCGCAGGTCTGAACGATCGTGCGAGCCGTGTTTGCCAGAGGAAAAGGCGTTGCTCGGCCATATGCTGCTCCAGCACTTGGTATTTACGGTTTTTGCTTCTTTTTTTCCATTTCTTCCTCTCCTGGGATAAAATACAGAGTTCCTGAGATTAAACCCACCGACGTTTAAGGCAAGTTGTTCCGATACTCGCTGAAGTTAGAAACTTACTTGATCTTGAAACACTGACAAAACGTCCCCGTCCGCTGGCCCCCACTGCCGATAGGCCTGCGCTTTGCCCGCACCCCACGGGGGGCGTTCTGCACTCACTACAGCACGAGGGCTGTGTCTCCTCAGGTGCCCCAAAGTCCCGATCTCCCTGGGGTGGCCAGACCTGCACGCCCCGTCCTTTTAGAGAGAAGATGCTCAGCTGCCTCCCGAAATGATTTGTAAATAATATGGATAGGTCATAAAAAGAACCTCAGGTTACTCTTGTTAATCCTCAATGGGACTGAAGCACAGACCCTGGGTCTTTGTACTGCAGTACTGGGGACGTTGAGGCATTCATGCGTTCATTCCTTGGCGCATCCGTTCATCCAGGGAACATCCATCACTATGAGGCCAAGCCCCTGCGGGAGGTGCTGCACGCCCACTGCCAGGATTGTGCTTCCTGGGTTCCGGGAGTTTCCAGCAGCTACGACAAAGGGGGGATCTGATAAAGGAACTCATGAGGAGGTGCTAATTACTGATAAGTACTTACTGTGTTAGTCTTCTTAGGATTTTTGCATTTTAATAGGAGCCATTCCTTAAGTGAAAGGAATGAATTTCTAATGCTGTTAAAAATGAAATTTAGGGGGAATGAGGGCACTCATAGCATCATCCAAAAGGCATTTCTAGTGCTTACCCTACACATTCAAGACTGGACTTCTAAACTCCGTGAACATCTTAATAAAGATATTATTCATTCTTTCCCCACCACCAACAGTTAAGTTGGATCCCGGTTTTATGCTACAAAGACGAGAGGTTTACAGTCCTAAGGGAGGTTTGACCAGGTATGATTATAATCAGTTAGTGGGAAGGCGGTTTTACCTAAACCATAACCTGGGTGAGCAGAGCACGAGGAAGATACCCCGGGGGAGAGAGCCCACTGGAGCATGCTCTGGAGGCGGGCCACAATATGCAGAAGCGCCACGTTCCCACCCGTGCGCTGCTGAGCAGGCGTGTGCAGAAGGCCACGGAACCCGCAGAACCCCGGGAGAGAGCCAGAGGGCTGCCCGCACGGCACTCCATTCTTTACAGACTGCGTCTCGTGTAAATAATTCTCTCTCTCTGGTTTAAATCTGTATGCCCATTTTAAAGATGGGGCCAGGGAAAGCTCCTGAGAGGACCTCAACTATGTTCAGAACGCATGTCCCCGGGTGTGCTCCCCGTCACACTGTTGCTCGTGCCCTGGGGAGCCCCGCGAGGGTGTCTCCAGCAAGAGCCCTCCGCCTTCCATGGCCACCCCGGGCCCCCCTCCTGACCTCGTGCTGCTGAGCTGTGATCCCCGGAAGAACGAGGCTTCTGCCCCCAGCTGTCCGCCATGAAGCCCCCGCCCGCAGTGGCTTCCTCCTTGGCTCAGCTCGGGGAGCTCTCCCAACCAAGTGTCCGAGAGGGAGCCTCCCGGTTCAGCCAGCCCAGCCTTAGATTCGGGTGTTTCTGTTTGAGGGAGACAAGGTCCGTGTAGCTGGGGTTTTGGAGTAGAGACAGGAGAGACCAGGGAAGCTGGACAGTACTCCTCACCGAAGCACCAAGGGAACACGGAGGTGCCACGGTCCACGTTTTGGCTCAGCCTCATCCCCTTCTTCCTCGGGAGCATCAGAATCATGCAGACCCACTCGCAGCTGAAACACCGCAGAGGCCGTCCGGAGGGCATGCTGCTTCGCAAGCCTCAGAGAGCCCGTTGATATGCACACAAGGTCACGTATGATGCTAACTATTTTATGTATGTGGTCTCCTGCCTAAGACGGTTCAAGAAGGGAAAATATCATCTGTGAGCATCCTGGGCTTTAGGGCTCCGGACACACAGGAGGAAGTCGGGCAGTTTCTTAACTCCCTCCTGTGTTCTACAGGTGCGTAATTAGCAGACAGGAATCTGAGCAGGAGTGGGTTCAATTGGGTATCTCCTTATTACCCAAGATGTTTCATTTCTCATTATAAGGTAACTAAGACTGGGTGACCTAAATTAAAGCAAAAATCAACAGCGAATTAGCTGAGTTCAAAGAGAAAATGTGACCCTCTGCACGCTTAGAGCGAGTTAAAATCCCCTGCGTTTACGGGTAATGGTGAGCTGTCTGCAGAGCCGGGGATGACTCACCCTGGAAAGCTCCCCCTCCCGCGGGTGCTCCACACTGACTGTGTTTCATTTATGAACATGTCCTGTCATCTGTGATTCTTCTGTCTGTTACCCAGTTTCTACCCATTTTGCACTTTGTATCCTTGGAACAGAGATTTTAAAGACAAGTGAGTAAGGGGAGGGATCCTATAGAATTAGAATTAGAATGACCCCTCACCCATCTCTAAACAGACAACAAGCACGACTCTTTAAAATGTTTTATGTCTTCAGCAGCCCATTGTACATGAGGATTTCTTTGTGATGCATTCTGACCTTGGGAATGTGTGTGCACATGGGTGTGTGGTCCGTGGCTGTGTGCTAACCAGCAGGTTGAGGGAAGCGTGTGTGCGACCTACAGCTTAGCCTTTTTACAGCCATGGTCCTGGAGATGGGGAGCACACAGGGGGTGAAAGGTCACTAGTGGGAACCTGACGCAACTCCCCGATCCCTGCGATCCGTCCCAAGCTCCGTTGTCCCGTTCCTGACGTGGGGAGCCTGGTGCCCACTTGGCTGTGGGTAAATAAGGCTTAAAAGGAGGGGAAGGTTGGAGAGGGTCAAAGGGACACACTCCAGGTGCCAGATGGGGATGCCCTGGGGCTGTCCCGCCCCCCACATGGCGGCTCTAGCCAGGGGTGTCATGCAGCACGTCTGGGATTTGCTGAGAGAGTAGATCTTAAAGGTTTTCTTCACAAGAAGTGAAACTGGAGCTGTGAGGATGGATATTAACTAAACCTAGTGTGGTCACATACATCCCACATGGCACACCTTAAACTTGCAAGCATTAGATGTCAATTATGCTCAACAGTGCTGAAAAGGACAAAAAGAGGATGAAAACAGCCCGGTGCTGGTGCTCTCCGAGGTTCCTCTCTGGCCCCAAATCTCTAGGCCTCTGCAGCCATGGGCCCCGCGTCCCTGGTTAGGGCGCCTGAGATGTGTGGCTGCAGGGCCCACCTCCCGGCCGCCACCGTGTCTCAGGCCACAGGGGTGGTGTGCCTCCTGGGAACAAAGTGGTGGCCAGGCAGACAAGCTGGCTCAGTCGCACGCAGCGCTGAGAAGGTCTATGAGCCCTGCTGACGAGCTCAGTGAGAGTTTATGTGAAAAGCTGAAGCAGTTTTGCTTATCAAAAGTCCTGAATTACTGCTGATAGTCCAATTAACTTCCCCACGACCCATGCATGCATAATGGCCATCCCACAACTTTCTCATGAAGGGAGCCGTGCACCGTGCCTCCAAAGGCCCGGGGCCTGGACCTGGCTTCCGGCATCCCTGTGGGCACCTGCTGGGCCCTGGGGGCTGATAACCTGGGAGAAGCCCCCAGCTTCGGGGGGCCCTCAGACCATTTATACCTGCATTATTAGGATACGTTTGAAGAGGTAGTGTTTTTGCGAGGATACATGCATGCACGTGGGTCGGCATCCATGTAACCGATGGCCTTATTCTGAAGAAGTACAATGCCACAGATTACAAATAAGAACACAGTTGATGAAGAGAGCGATGAATCCCGAGGGACGAGGAGTGGGGACTTGGGGACGGGAGCCATCGGCCGGGCCCACATGGCTCACAGCGCCAGCCCGCGTCCTTCCCGACCCCAGAGACAGTGAGCACCGCCTGTGGTCGGCGAGTGATTTTGTCCCTTCCCCCTGAAGACCAAGACTTCAGCAAAGAGCGGCCAGCAGGCCGGGCTGGCCTGCCCTCCGGGCTGTCTGTCAGCTGCACTGTTCTCTTGCCGACGCTTCGCCGGACGGGCGGCCCCGTGCATCCCTCTCCCCCAGCGCTTGGCTGTTTGATGAAATTGGGCCCAATGAGGCAGAGCCCGCACCCAGAGAGGCTCATTCATCTGTATTCCAACCCTGCCTGATGCCGGAGCTGCCCCGTGACGCAGGTCGGGTCAGGGTGGCTGTCACCCCTTGTTTGCACACTCTCGTGTCTCCGAACCGCCTTCCTCAGGTCAAACCCAGATGATTTGTGCCAGTTGCATGGGGCGCAGACTGCAACATCGATACGTTTCCACACGGCTGCACTCAGACCATCCGCCCTCTCCGGTGCCCGTCCGTCTGTCACAACGCCACGTTCCCCGCCGTCGTGTGCGCTTCCAGAGAGCCGTGAGCGGTGGAGGTCTCAATCACCAAACGTCACGACGCCACACAGCGTCCCCCAGTAATATGACCCTGGGCCGCTTGGAACCACCCTGCGGGCCGCCTGTGGGCAGGGAGGACACGTGGAGAGGCAAGGACGTGTTTCAGGGCCCGAGTCTGGGGCGGGGAGCGGAGTCTACAGCGATGCTTTCTCTGTTCAGGTCTGATTTCAGCAGCACGCCTTCCAAGTGGCTGCCCTTCAGCGCGGAGTTTCTTCAGCGAATCCTTATTCCGTATGCAAGAGAGAGGGAGATTGAGAAACGGGGTCCTTGCTTGTTAAAAAGAGGAGGTGTGTATATCTTCCTCCCAAAATACCTTGAGCCTTCCCAACAAAAGTCAGCAGCACTTCGAATCCCTTATGTATTACATCAAATAGTTTTATCTCACCAATTCTCACCAGGGTGTTTTGTAATGTTCAGAATATATATAGCTTGGTCTCTTTCCTAATTATGTGATCAAATATCCTGTAAGAGACTCAATCTTTTAAAAGCCAGCATCCTGAAACATGTCATTTTGTTGTCCACACCTTACCAAATGCTTTTATGAGGAATTCATAACACAGGGCGGCTGTCATATTTCTACATGACAGAAAGAAATGGCAGGTTTAGGGTGACTTTCTCCATTAGCAATTCATTTTATTTTTAGTTAAGTCTTGCCCTTGAGCGAAAGGAAGAGAAAAATGAATAAAGTGACTCTCATGAAATATTTTGATCTTTAGGTGATATGACTGTAAGCTTGTGAGCTGCACCACAGCTCAGGGGCTTGCAGGACCTAGAATCAGCTTAACCTAGAATAGGTTCATATTCAGGACCTGCATGTCCTCCATCTCTCCAATGGCCAGGCCCCTACTCAGACTGTCATCCTGGGACCGGCAGCCCTGGCCCACCTCGGGGGCATCAGACAAGTGCCATCTCAGACCCCAGCCCAGACCTTCTGAACCAGGTGGAGTTGTTCGTAAGATCCCGCTCAAGCCCAGGAGGCTCCGGTTTCGTCGCCCCTGTTCTCTCAGTGTGAAGAGAGTGGGCGCCTGGAGCGTTTTCTTGTCAGCATCTTGGATTGAGCACAGCAAGAATCACCACGTTGGTCACAGCCATGGCCTTCCCCAGATTGGTCTCAGAGAAGTGGCTTCCCCGCCACGGTGTCCCTCAAGGAGCCACCTCCACACAGTTGAGCTAACTCCTGTCCTCTCACCAGTCCCGCCGGGTCCCTGTCTCCCCAGGGCCACTCTCTAGCTCCCTGGTATTTCCTCTCACCCCCAAAATGTCCATCACTCCTCTTCCTGCCAAGGCAGGTGTGCCTCCTTCTGGTGGCCTGGAAGACGGGGAAGAGAGGCTGTGGCATGCGATGGACATGCCACGGATGAGGGAGTTTGCATTTGGATCCAAGTGCGTTTGTTGCTAAGGAAAGGGTTGACTGCATGAGGGGGAGGTTTCTGGGACCAGAGAGAGCAAAGGGGAGGGAGTGCTCGGTGCCATTCCAGGGGCAGCAGACACACGAGCGGCCTGATGCCCACATTACAATGACCACGGACCACGCACACTCCTTTGAAGTGTGACCAGGTGCAGGAGTCTTCTGCGTGTGCGTGGGGGCGTGTGTGCTTCTAGTTTTGCTTTATTTTGCTTTTGCCCATAAATGTATGCAATTTAAAAACAGAATACACTTGTTGAGAGTAAATGGCCATTTCATTACTTACGTCCCCCCATTGTGGTGCCATTAATTTACCGTGCAATTTCGAGCATCCTTATTCTCCCATACACTGGGGATAACCTTTCTACATCACAGTATCTTGTGCCACCTTACAAGAAAATCCAATTAATCAATTAGAATATCATACTCAAATTACAGTGGAATTATGTGTCCTCTCTGCTAAAAACCATTGAAACTTGCAGTGTATCCCATCGATTAAAAAGACTTGATTTCCAAGTGGCACAGAGGGATAAAGCATGAGTCACAGCAGACCCCTTAAAAGCCATCCATGCTAATGGTTTTGTAGCCGCATAAACGTGATATGTGCTTTCCTTACATGGCAAGCTACATCCACGTCAGGGGGTCATATTTCTGCTCATGTACGCAGCGCCTTATGTGGTGTTCCATTTAATTGCCCCAAAATGAAGATAGCTTTTTACAAAGTCTTCTCCGCGGATGAGGTCTGGGGAGCAGATATGATCGTGCTTTGCTATCACAATACACAAAGTGCACTTAGGCCAATCGATAAGTAACGATTCATAACATTGGAAGTTATGATAATCAGACGTTAGTGGGGACAGAAAGTTTCAGCGTCATCCATCTGTCACATCTCGTTTTATCCCAGATGTGCCCATTTTACGTTTTTGGGCTGCAATCCAGCCTGAGGAGTCAGCCGGGTGTGCCGGGAGGCACCGCCCAGGCCTTCCAGAGCGTCAGGCTGTCTTCTGGGCGGAAGCCATGTCTGTAGGTCATTGGCTACGAAGGTCCTGAGATAACATGACCCCTTCATGGAAACACTCATCTGTTGGCCATGTCGACTCCGTGCCTTTCCTTTTCAGGCCCCCTTATCTCTGTCAACACAAAACGCTGGGTTGCGTGTTTCCTCTGCAAATCTTGTTAGTATATTGGAAGTGCAGTATTGATATGGACCTAAAATATAAGTTCATGTCAATGCTACCAATACCAATTTTTTTAACCAATGAATGCAAAAACAAACAAACCAAAAAGAGTTGTAAGAGAAAATAAGAGAATGTGGAAGATATTTTAAAAATCAATATTAGATCTAAATATTCCTCTTTGCCTCCAACATTTTGTATTAAAATGATAAAAAAATGTATATGATATATTGAGTTTTCTTTCCAAATTCCTGCCTCCTTTCTCAGAGATTGTATTTGCTTTCAATCTCCAATAATCAAGTAGTATGTTGAGCTTAAACTGACTTTTTATTTTTTATTTTTTTTTAAATATTTTATTTCTTTATTTGACAGAGAGAGACACAGCGAGAGAGGGAACACAAGCAGGGGGAGTGGGAGAGGGAGAAGCAGGCTTCCCGCGGAGCAGGGAGCCCGATGTGGGACTCGATCCCAGGACCCTGGAATCATGACCCGAGCCGAAGGCAGACGCTTAACGAGTGAGCCACCCAGGCGCCCCTTAAACTGACTTTTTAAAAGCATAAACATATGATTCAGCAGACTTGCCATAATTTGATTAAATAATGATAATTGTACTGAAACAAAAATGTACTCTGCTTTCATCGAGAAGTCTTAAGAGAGTGTCCTCGGTTCGTCTCTGAGGACAGAGGGAGGTTTCCCCCGAGGGAAGAGCTGGTGCTGGGCCGGCGTGGAAGGACCAGGTGTGGGGCCGTGCCTGCCGCAATCCCTCACATAGGCAGGGACAAGACAATGCGTCTGTGGAGTCACCCAGTCTGCAGAGGCTTAGATGCACCGGCTTTGACCCCACAACCCCCACTGTTACAGCTTTACTTCGCACATGGAGTGCAAAGTAAAACAAAGCCAGACTCGGGGTTCAGACACATGGCCTCGCCCCAGCCAGCAGCCTTCGTTACCCCCACTGCCCCCCTTAGGACACTGGTTTCCAAAGCCTCACCCTCAGGGAACCCCCTGGGAACTTGCTAGAACCATAGGATCCAGAGCACACTGCCGCTTGGGGCTGGGCCAGGGTTTCCTGGTTGGAGCCCTGAGGCTGTGGGGTAGGCTCACCCTGACCACACTGGGAGCAGGCCCTTCCACGGACTCTCTCCTGATCTGCCGGGAAGGCCCACTCCACCTGTGAAGCAAGAATCCCAAGTCGTTCCAGAAAGATCCCTCAGTGCGTCCTTCACCGAATTCTCCACTCCTGCCCTCCCCCAGTGATAGCCGATCTCCCTGCCCCCATCAGCACGATGGGGCCCTAGAACGCACTTTATTTCCGAGTGTTTTACCCTGATGGATAACTTGTAAATGGGTAGCTATATGGCAAATGGAGCTCCATTTGTACTTTTGCAAACGTGGGGGCAGGCCTGACGTTTGGATCCTGGGTTTGCCCCCAGCACTTGGTATGTCCCAACACTGCATCAAAATCCACTAAAGGTAGCCTTTCCATGATTTATTTAGGCGTTCAGACCATACCTGCATCTGTAATGCAAGGCACGCTGGGGCTTCTTGGTGTTATTTAAAAGTCTGCACAACAGTTGCAAGCCAAGAGTTGAGCAATTGGATTATTAGTTTCATGTTTTCTAGAACGCTGGCTGAGAATAATGAACAGCTCACATGTGCTTCAGTGACATATTACTCGGTTTTCACCCCAGAGAGGCTATTTTCTTGAATCTATAATATAAGCCATTGTCGATAATATAAACGCTCTTAGAGGCACTATTAAATAAGTAATTTGAATCCACTTTCGTCAGCTGTGGCTTGTGGCCCCGACTATTTAATTCTGCAAAAATGATAACCTTGAGTTTTGTTTTCTGGGGACAGTCCGGGGTGACCCAGGGGGGCCCATGGCTTTGGGCTCCCGGGCTAAGCAATCGGTGAATAAGCTGCCTTACCTTTCTGACCCTCCTTTTGCTTCTACATCTATAAAACATGTAGCTAAATGCGGGAATGTGCATGTTCACACATCTCCGCTCCCCGGGCCCTCTCTCTACATGCTCCCTGAGCCCTCCACACCCGGTTCCCGCATCCAGGAAGATGGCCCCTCCGGCGACAGGGACGTTCACCTCAGCTTTGCAAATCCGCTCCACGTGCCCGACCTGCTCCTGAGCTCTGCTCTTGAGGGCACTTAGTCCTGTAATTTAAAATGTGAGCAGTTGCTTATTGTTGAGGACAGCCCCCCAAGTCCCTTGTACTAGAAGTCGGTGTAGGTAAGAACATTGAGAAATAAGGTTCATAAGTCACTGTAGCTCAGTGTTTGTTGCATGTTTGGACACGGTCGTTTTCACTGTGTTTTCCCACCCAGATGGGGCATACCTAAGCACAGGGGCCAATCGTGGGCGCACAAACTGTTGGAGACATTTGATAAACTTCATTTTTAAGTACCGTGTGAATGACGTTTCCAAATCACAGCTCAATATATTTGTCTTTGTCCTCTAGACAAAGTACCAATAAAGCACCTCTAAATTTAAAACGGCGGGTCTGTTTGCTAATCTGGAAGAAAGCAGATCATTTACCCTGTGCTTCTAGAATATCTGGACACTCTGCAGTTTATTTATTGTCACTTTCTCAGATTAACAATTGGACTTTAAATTTAGAGGCACTTAACCTTAAAAACCATCTAAAAGTTGACAAAACATGTTTTTTGAAAACGTAACTAACACAGAGTATAGAAATGAATGTACCGTGTGTTTCCCCACACACGGATGCACTTACGTCTTGGTTTTGCACCCTCCAGCCCTCCACATAATGTTTGCTCTTATGAAGAAGGCCCTTTTATTGTCCGTCTCCGTGTGCGGGTTTCATGCATATCTACTTGAAAGTCAAGTTATTTCTTATTTTACATATCTTTGAGAAATATTGTACATTTGGGGGAAAATGGACTTATTAGCCTAACATGCTGGCCGTCGGTACTGGGACACATGGCTCGTCTCCAAAGGAGGGGCTCAGCTAGCTCTCCTTCTCTTCTCCTTCTCTTCCCCATAAGTTGCCAGAAAACTATTTTCAGATTGTAGTAAAGAAGATTCCAAAGTAGGTTATTTTCTGAGGTTGACAGATCCTATTGCTTCGTCTTAAAGCTCATTTTAACGAGGAGGAATTCCACCAAAGTGGGCCCAGTCAGGCTCTTCTACTGTGTTCCTAATTAGAATTTAAGTTGCTTTTCATGCCCACGCTAAAGGACCACGGTGAGAATTAGTGGCTGCCTGAAGAAACAAAATGTAAGGATGATGCCCGGGCAATCTGAACCACAGAGCCATTGCCCTTAATTCCCAGGCAATGTTGGCATGGGGCCTGGGGCCAGAGAGAGTGAGATGTACAACATCTATGGGTTAGATGTCTAATTGCCGTCAGATAACCTGCTTTAAAAATTAAATTAACCGGGCGCCTGGGTGGCTCAGTTGGTTAAGCGACTGCCTTCGGCTCAGGTCATGATCCTGGAGTCCTGGGATCGAGTCCCACATCGGGCTCCCTGCTCGGCAGGGAGTCTGCTTCTCCCTCTGACCCTCCTCCCTCTCATGCTCTCTCTCATTCTCTCTGTCTCAAATAAATAAATAAAATTTTTTTTAAAAAATTAAATTAACCCACGTTTTCTGGAGAGAAGATGAGCACGTTTATCTGACCCAGATGCCTGACCCTACATTTCTCTCGTTTACCCTCAGTGGTGCCGATCCCCAAAACGCGTGCCCTTCTTGTTTCTCCCAGTGGAAAAAAAAATAATGTGCTTATCAAATACTTGACTTCACTCGAGTCTTTAATAATTTATGTTAAAATTTTCTTTAGGAATACATTAGGTACAAAATAGGAGATCTTTCTTAAGTGAGCATTGCATCATTGTACGTTATATTCTTTCCTGGCAAAGGGGTAAATGTACATGAAACTTACTGATATTTGCCAAAAAAAAGTATGAAAAAAAAAAAACAAGGAATTACCTAAATCTAAAACCTGAGAACTTGTCTACAGCTTCATTGATTAGAAAAGCACTAAAACCTGGCATTGGCTTATCAAAACTTTATTTAATATTCTAGAGTACAGTATCGTGTGGAGAATCATGCAAATTTTATAATTGTAAGTGTTACAGTCAGGGAAGTTGATGTTAATTAAGGTAAAAGTTGATTTTTAAAAAGTCTGTCAAGAGGCGCCTGGGTGGCTCAGTCGTTACGCGTCTGTCTTCGGCTCAGGTCATGATCCCAGGGTCCTGGGATCGAGCCCCGCATTGGGCTCCCTGCTCCTCGGGAAGCCTGCTTCTCCCTCTCCCATTCCCCCTGTTCCCTCTCTCGCTGTGTCTCTGTCAAATAAATAAAAAAATCTTTAAAAAAATAAAAAATAAAATAAAAAATTTGTCAAATCTCTATAGTAGGCAGCAAGTATAGTGGAAAAAGCAAAGAATTTTTAAAATGATGGGTTAGAATTCTGGTTATTTGTTAGTGTGACCTTGGGCAAGGCATTAAGCTCGCCTTAGCTCCAGTGTATGTATCTGTCAACCTGGGATTAAGGAGCAGACTCTTTGTGAGGATTATCAATGATTATATGACTTCCCTCACAAAAGTTCTGGCAGTCGATGATGGTTATTAATGATTATTTTGTAAGCAATATATTAACATTGGTTGAGGTCTTGGCATTTTGAAGATAGTTGTATAATTCAAAAAACTTAGATTACAGCATTATGTAGAGTATAGAAATTAGCAATGTTTTACAAAAGCATCAAATTGCTAACAATTTCAAAAACTTAGGTTCCAATGACCCAAGTTAAATTTTGGCAAAAACACAGTAGCCGGAGAAAGCACCGGGAACATCATGGCATCTTTGTGGGCATTGAGTTGTCAAAGACACAGAGTCTCTTGAGGGAAGATCTAAACCAAGAATGAAGTCGTTGTCTGTTAGGGTTCAGAGACATCCCACGACATGGTTTTTAGTTTTAGAAACTCTCAGGGTCTGTGGCTGTGGGTCCTCTCAAAGGGCAGGATTCTCATGACCCTCAGGACCTCTGCCCCATGGAACGTGATGAGGCCATTTGGAAATCACAGATGGAAGACACAAATGGAAGAATCGGCAGGGTGAGAGAAAGTGCGGAAGAGGTTATGGCCCTGGACAGGTGCAGGTTAAGGATGCCCGTGGGGCATCGGTAAGCAGCAGATGGAAGGATCCTGGATGATCCGGGAGGGACCAGGCTGAAGAAAAGATGTGAGCATAAGCAGCAAACAGATGGTGATTTAGCCCATGCTCATAGCTGAGGGGTCCTGGGACAGTGTGAAGAATGAGGACAAAGAGGAGACACAATCCAGGAATGCCATCAAAGGAGCAGAAAAGAGACGGCGAACCCATGAGCGGAGCTGAGAAGCGTAGAAAGGGAAGAGAGGAAGCCAAGAGAAAGCACATGTCTAGGGATAAAGGACTGAGCAGGAGGCGACCAACAAGTGGAAAGGAACTCTGTGGGTCCCGGAGTGTAGTCGGGAACTCAGCACCTGCCGACAGGTGTAGCTTCCCCAGCAAATTATTGTTCCTGTGTGTTCAAAAAACAATCATCACCCCCTAAAAAACAATTGCAAGCCCAATACCATTTTTAATTTATAACTATTCTCATTTTTCGTTCAGGGAATATAGAAAATTGGATTTTTGGAGAACACTGTGCCCTTATAGTATTATTTGGGTGCTATGTAGAATTTTAAGACCTACGTGAATTAAATTTAAATGATGATTTAAAATATAACCATACCATAATCTCACTAACTCAAATTGAAATAATGCCCTGCCATTTTCCAAAACATCACCTCATTTCATTTTGAATTAATTTTCTTAAATATGTCAAGCTAATTGAATGAGAGAAACATCGCCGAAAAGAGACCTTCCTCACGTTTGGACCTTTATTTTCCAAATATGAAATTGATATATTTTCTCAACAATTCATTAGCTGGGGACCCCCTCCAGGGATGGGGGTTATGTCTAGCAAGGAAATTAATTCCTAAACGAGAAGCTTCTGCCAAAACCTCTCCCACCCAACACACACAGTTATCAAAGAAAGCCTCCCTCAATTATAGGAGTCAAGGAATGCACCAAAGTGTGAATATTTATAAGGCAGTTCTCAAGAACAAGCAGCCAATCATCATTAGATCCTTTGGTACCCATTATAATAAAATTAATCTTGATTAATTCATTCATTATTAATCTTGCATTCAAATGCAATTCCATATAAATTGCATTGTGATTTAGCAATTAATTCACACACCAAGACTGAGACGCGTTTCTTGGTCCTTCAAGGCACCGCCCTCCACTGTGTCAGAGTCAAAGGCAGGCCCAAAAGACCCATTTATCTAAAACTATCTCAGGAAAAGGGGAAAATAAAGGACATATCTGAGTTATAAATGCCGAAGTGGGGCGAGATCCTTCCTGCCTCACTCAGTACACACTTGGAGACTTGGAAGTGTTGCAGCCTCTGCAGGGACTTACTTCCAACGTCCAGATAGAGTTTAGGTCTGTGCGCTATTGGACTGAATTGTGAAAGTTGCTCACGTCTCCTCACCACCTACACGAATTTTTAAAGAAACACGGTTGTATGAGGGATTCTGAAGGAAGAGACTGTAGGCCCATAGCATTGGTCCTTCAGGATTCCACTTGTCGTTAGTGGCCGCCAAACACATCAGGTGCTCGGGAAATGCACGGAGCAGCCGTGCCATCGGTGGGGGGCGGTTCGAGGGCTGGCTTGCAAAGATGAGCTTTGTCCCCGAATCACCAGGTGAGGCTCTAGGAAGCCCTCAGAGTTGTCCCCCCACAGCGATTTCATTGTTCAGATTTCCCAGGCCCTGCTTGTGATAGCATTAAGGGTTAATAACCTGACCGGCGGAGAGTCGGCCGGGGAGCTTCGGTTGGTGAACGTGTCTGCACATCTGCAAAAATACCCAGGTTTTCGTTATCTATCCCGCCTCCCTGGGAAATAAATGGGTAACAGAGCTCCATTGCTGTCCCTTTATCCTGTCCAAAATTTGCTGGTGTCTATATCCCCAAAGGTGCCGGCATACTGTAGTCATTCTGTCCAAAAGAAGGACCAGAAAAAAAGCGAGCCAAGTTCTCAAACAAGACTTGGAACTACTCCATGCTAAGGATGTTTACACAGGTTTCTTGATTGCAGAGGAAACAAATGTTCTCATTTGATCTGATCAGCCCTACCCCGTATCTTTGAGGCCACAGTGGAAGAAATGAGCACTTGCATCGACCTGTGAAAGGTATACACGAGTTTCCAAGTCAGATGGAAAATCAACGAGAGCCTCGGTCCAGGTAGGGAATCTGCTCATCTGCTGCTTCAGAATGTGGAAGTTGCTGTGGACCGCCTGCACCGCATGGACCCGGTCGGTGGTAGCTGACCGTCGGTCCCCGGGGAGGGGTCTGTCCACAGCAGTGTCTGGTGTGCTTGCCGCCAGGGGCTGCCGGCAGGGCCCCGGGCAGGAGCGCGGCATCTGCAGCCGCTCGCTGCCAACAGCTCAGCTTTGCCCCTTCTGCTCTTGCAGGCCGGGGGGGGGAAGGGTGAAGACGGAGGAGCCATGGAGCCACGGACCGCCTTGCATGACTGTGCGGGCAGGAGCTCTGCAAAGAGATGGGGAGAAGGAGCCCGTGGGCCCGGCACCCACGACACACACTTAGGTAAAATACCCAGGGACCAAGGCAGAGCTGCTCAGCCCGGAGTCTCACCGGGGGCTCGGGGTCCCGTGGAGGTCTGTGAGGAGGTGCTTGCTGTGAGAGCCGCGGTCGTCTGATGGTTACAACTAGTTCCTCGAGCGTCTCTCCGCCAACGCATTTGTTCGGTTCAGGGATCAACGTGGTCGCACCGCGACGCGCAACTCTAAGTGGTCCAGGGCTTATAAAACATCCAACGAGATCCGACTGTGTTTTCCCCTCTCTTCTAACTGCTTTTCATTGTGTCTCTGTTTTTAAATTTTCTTGGAGGCAGATGCACCTGCTTATGGCTCTCGTGTAAATTGTGACGTCACTGCTCAGCCGTAATAAACCGTTACAACATACGGAGTCACAGACCCATGCCCACCGCCTGCGCACACCAGCCCTCTCGTCCCCGGACCTCCCCTTGGCCCGGGGGGGGAAACTGCAGTTTCAGTGCTGGCATCCGACGGCGGTGGGATGGACGACGGACGTCTTCAGGACGCTGTGACCACACGGTCCCCACACAGACACCCGCGTGTCCTGCGCGCCTCACTGCCCTGACCGCCCAGGCATGCCACGTGCCCAAGGACGCGGGCTGGGGTTTTGCAGCTCAGACGCAGCTGGGAGTGGGCTCTTCCTCTCGCACGGCAGATGCTCCACATGAGAAGTTGTTTCTCCTCCTTCCGCGGCTCCTCCACGTGGCAGCAAGAGCCCCATTGGAGCCTCATCGCACGTCAGGGCTGCCCTCCTCGGCCCAGATCTAGCTCAGGACACAGCAGCCTCTCTCCTCCTGACCCACATGGAAACGTCTGGAGCAGTGGGAAAGGACCTTGATTTTCACTCAGACTGTCCCCAAAGGGCAGAGGCAATGTGCGATGCAGAGAGCGTGAGCTCAAAGGGGGCAGATCTCTGCCTGCCACTGTTATTCGACTCAGGGGCACTCAGGAGGGCTGGCTGAGCCTCAGTCCCCCTCTGTGCAAGATGAGAGCAACAGCGACGTCTCCCTCAAGGGTTCTGTGGGCACAAGATGAAATGAATCTGCAAAGTATTTGCAGGGCTCAAGGGGGAGTTTGGTTAAGTCCTTCCTTGGGCTCTGTCCACGCTGGTCCCTCTTCTAGAAGCTTGGTCCAGCTTCTTCACTGGCCAGGTACTGCCAACGGCTACCGTTACGGCTACATCCTCCACCACGCCTCACCTACCACGTTAATTACTCGGGACCCAGAGCAAGGGAGAATTCAGACCAGGGTCTAAGCCACCCTCCCTCGGTCATGGTTGGTGCGACCAGCCCAGCACCCTTCACGCTAGTGCCAAGTGCAGTCCCGCCTGACGTGCAGAGAACGTCAAGACTTCCCGTTAACCACCTGTTGTGACTGCCGGTGCTACCTAAACAAAGCGATGGACAGCAGGGACGCACTAGGGGGCCGTGTGTCAGAAGACCTGAGGTTGAATCTGACATGAACTCTGCATTAGTGAGCTCTTACTAAGTTATGCCGTGTAACAAACATCCCCCATTTCTGTGGCTCGCGATGGCACAGATTCATTCCTTGCTCAGGCCCCGCATTGACTGTGGGTTGCTGAAGCTCTGTGTCCCCGCTGTGTCTCCTCATCTCAGGTCCAGGGTGAGGGGGCACACCCTTTCTTTCTTCTTTTAATCTAATGACTTTTTTTTTAATTTTTTTTAAAGATTTTATTTATTTATTTGAGACAGAGAGAATGAGAGACAGAGAGCATGAGAGGGAGGAGGGTCAGAGGGAGAAACAGACTCCCCGCCGAGCAGGAAGCCTGATGTGGGACTCGATCCCGGGACTCCAGGATCATGACCTGAGCCGAAGGCAGTCGCTTAACCAACTGAGCCACCCAGGTGCCCCTAATCTAACGACTTTTATTACACGACCTTCACCTCTTTCAAGGATACGATCTGGTGGTTTCTCAGGAAATCTACTGTTGTGCGTTAGGACATTTTCATTACGCACATACGATCCTTAATGCCTGGTCGCAGTTACTCTGTTCTCATTACAGCCCTGGGAACCACTGATCCACTTGCTGTCACTGTCAAGGGTCACTTTCTGGACATTCATATAAAATGAATCATACAAGATGTGCTTTTTGTGTTTCGATCTTTCCCTCAGAATCACATTTTCAAGGCCCATCCCCATTGTAGCTTGTGCTCATATTTCATTCCTTTTTATGGCAGGACCGTACTCCATCGTATGGATACACAACATGTTGTTTATCTGCTCATCTATTGATGGACATTTGGATGGCTTCCTTTTGGGGGTATTGTGAATAGTGCTGACATGAATGTTCACATACAAGTTCTTATATAGACATGTGTGTTCGTTCCTCTTGGCGGGTCTTATGATAGTTGGGTCTTATGATAAACTTATGATTAACTTTTTAAGAAATGGCCAGGCTGTTTTCCAAAATGGTTGTACCATTGTTCACACCCACCAGTGATGTGTGAGAGTTCCTGTCTCTCACCAGGACTGCACACTGTCTGTCTTTTTTAGGATAGTCGTTGCTGAGGGGGAAAGACACCCCATCTTGATCATGGAGACAGAAAAAGGACAACTTTCAACAGAAACGATGGCTCTCAACGTTGCTGGTCTGATATGGCATGCATAGTGTTTCATGCACACACAGATGCATGTATGCACACATACACACAGCACATTCCACCCACATGTACACCACACATATACATACACATGTGCACACAGGTCACATTTCACACACACACATCACATTTTACTGACGGGTGTAAATCTCATGGCCAAGCCCAACATCGGTGGGGTGGAGACATATATGACTCCCTAAACAGGCATTGTGGGTCACACAAGAATAAGTAAGGTGCACATAATCTTCTCACAGAGATGGCAAGCAAACAACTGTGAAAAATAGTGGAACCTAATAGGATCCCTGTGGGCGCTATTGCCTAAGGTGGGGACCGAATCGTTCTGGAACAGTATGGTTCTGAACCGAAGGCAGGAAGACTGACACTGGAATCTGCCAGAAGACTTAGAACACGGATTTATAAATGTGTTCATCGAGATGCACTAGAGAACAGTGTGATCAACAACCATGGATGTTGGGGAAGCGCTAACCATGGTCTTCTTCTGAGAGTCACAGGCTTTTAGACTGCATCATCTGGCGGTAATAAGACCTGTTTCCCTGTGAGTCACTCTCCAGCTCTTCATGGTCCTGGAGGACTTGTGTGCACAGACCTTAGTTTTGGCACAACATCCCCGTCCAGGAGTGGGGTTGGCTGCACATTTTGGGTAGAGGCCAATGAGCAGGCCTCCCTTTCTCCTCTGGTTAAACTCCAGTCTGTCTTTGGGGCAGAAGTCTTAGAGGACATATTGGAAGTAAGCCTCACCCTGAGGCAAGCAAAGTATAATTCCAATGTGCTATTAGCTCCCAGAAGGTGAGTTCCCCTTGGGTTTTTAAAACCATATAATGCAAGTGTTCCAACATTTAAACAGAAAAATCTATTTTCCAATTTATATCTTCTTCTCAAATACCTGCTTTCTCGGAAGAAAGAGACATTCTTGTGGAGGGTGGAGGGAAGCAAACAAATGGAATAGAGGCAGAGTAGGAAAAGTTTATTGAATTTAAATAACAGCAAAATCTTTCTCAAGGGCATCTGCCATAGCACATCGAGGCTCTCGGGAAAACCACACTATTGACGCATGAGACAACAGAGGATCCATAGCAAAATAAAACAGTTATTGGCTGGTTTTGTAATTGGAAGCAGAGAGTATCAAGCATTTGTTCAGACTGATAATGTATAATGCAAAGGGATATAAAGGTTACTGTCATAGCCTCAGAGCTAAGTAAAGCAGGTCCAGTGCTCACCAGGAATCCAGCCACAGGCATGTGGTCGGGGCCCCGGGGAGAATGCCTGCTTTCCTTCTTCATTATAAGAACAAACAGAGTCCCTCACAGACCTTTGCTGCATGATACTGCATCTACTTAACACATGGGTGGTGCCTATAACGTGCACACTCTGCTGGAGTCATTATGTGGACACATTTGGTGAGGTTATTTAAATGACGCTTTTGTATTGTATCCCTACAAACAGTAGGGACGGCCGTAAGAGAAATGTTGTCATTTTCTATCATAACAGATGTGAAGTTCAACGCAGACATAAAACGCGATCTCTCGGAGCTATAGCAAATGGAATCTTTATGTGATATCACACTTTCCTCATGTCCATTGACACCTGGACTCGTCAGGTTGTGGATTATTCCTGAGCTTTTTAAATCGAGACAATGAGAGGAAACCAAGGGCCTAGTGCATTTTTCACTTTGAAAAATAAAGAAAGAAAAGCTTTTCTAATAGCCTGGTTTCAACAGTTTTGATGTGTTACAGGGACAATATATATGCAATGGTGTTAGTTAAGCAACGTGTCTTAAAAGGTTTGTTTCCACGAGGGAACCTCGAAGGCAGGTGTGGAGCTGACCCCTGCCCGTGGCGTGTGCATGGCTTCCATGGGGACATCGGGGGCAAAGTTGCCCCGGACGGGATCCACAGCTCACCATGAGCCCAGGTGGAAGCCCTTGGGCTGCATGAGGGGTGTGTGCATGACCGTTTCATGGAGGAATTGGAAGCATGGCCGCCGTGTGCACACCGCAGGGTGCGCCCCTTGGGTCGAGCAGCCCCACACCCTCTTATGTTTAGTGAGAGCAATACAGTCCATCGGTTTAATGTCCTCCTTTTACTCATTCGGACACTGAACACGTGAAGCACAAAGATATTGCCCCTGATGCAATCCCCCATGACGGGCACGGATCCCACTGCCTGATCACAGGGCAACACCAGCCCTAAGAAATCTGCTGTGACTCTCGTCCTGATGGATTCTCAGTGCCCACAAGTCAGCCTCCTGCGTCCCCTCACCCTCCTGTCGCCCCCACTCATTCTGTGGGCCTTCACCAAACCTACAGCTCTGCCCCTCCTGGAACGTATTAGGATCCCACCTCTGCCCTCCCCTGCGGCTGGTGGGGCCGTGCGGCAAGTGTGGTGGGTGGGTCTGGGGACACGAGTCAGTTCCAGGCTGAGAACAGAACTGTCCAAGAAGGATGCTACTTCTCCGCGTTTGCCCTGTGTGTGTGTGGCTCATGCCCCCTGTGAATCTCTGCGGCTCCCTCAGCAGGGTCTGTACGCGAGTGACTGCAACGGGCCGAGCTTGTAGTGGCCTGAGGAAGGCAAAGCCAACCTTCGTACTTCGGAAGCAGAGTGGGGATTGTTTGTCACTACAGCAGCCCCTCCCCCACGCTGACCGACTGACAGGTGCATGGCCGCTCCTGCCCGGGGCGTGGCACTGTCCCCCTGACTCTCACCCCACTCTGTTCTGTGCCATGCGGTCCTCGATGACTATGCCCGATGCCCAGGGCGACCAGGCCACCCCCAGGACCCAGCGTCTCCAGGGCACGGTAGCCTCTCTCCTATAACAACCTAAGTGAAAAAGCTGTTCCTTTCCTTTGTCCATCTTTATCCAGATGCATAGCCAAGATTTTATTTAAAGACAAACAAACAACTGTACTAAGCCTATAGAACGAAAGGAATGAAGGGAGAAATTTCAGGATGCATGAAAACTTAAGGCTTATCCCCACAGCAGGACATTCATCATTGTGGAAAATAAGACAAACAGGCTTGTCATGTAGTTGGTTGGAACATGTGTTGGGGTGGTGATATTTAAACTCATTTTTAGAGACAAAGCACAAGTTCACAAAAAGAAAATAAAGAGGTGACAGACCTATGCAGATGGGTGGAGCAGGGCCCACGGGGGGAGCGAGAAGCCCACACCTGCTCCTTCAGGCTCCGCGGCACCTCGCCTTCCTGGGTGCTCCACAGAGCAATTCTCTTCCACAAAAACAGACAACACCAAGGGGAGTGTAAGCTGGAGAGGCACGTTTGTGTCCCTGCGCCTCCTGTCACGTTGTGATGTCCACCCGGGATGCTTCCTTCCTTCGCACTGGCCTCCCACCTCTTACTTTCACACCGTCTGTACTAACTTTACCCACTCAATGCCTGGGAAATTCCCAATTTCTTTGGGGACTCCCATTTGAGCAAACTCTGGTGCTTTATTTAGAGGACTTTGGGCACTGGCCATATTATTCCAGCTATCATGAGCGATCATGGATAACAGGATGGGAGCTCCCAAGGTTTGACCAACCCACCATGTGCAAAGTGAGACACCAGAACAAAGGGAAAAATGATTTCACCAACTACAAGAAACTGTTTCATGTCTGAGTGTATGAAGCAGATTTCTAGTGGAGTTTGAAAGGGAGGATTCTGTGAGAAAACTTTCTCTAGGGGAAGAATGTGTCTGGGAGGGGCCGCCCCCATGCTTTACATCCATGACAGGGACACCCGTCCCTTACAGGGTGTGCGGACATCACAGCACAATGCCACCTCAGCAAAGTTTTCCTGTCACCTGCTCTCCTACTAAACTTTAGGGGTCAGTGATCAGCACTAAAACAGAACCTGGAACTCCTGGGGGCATAGAGATGCAGCAGAGGAGAGGACCCAGCCCCCTCCCCAGCCTGAGGACAGGTGCACAGCCTGCAGCCAGCTCTGTTTGCACAAGACAGAAGTTTTGCTCTGTATCGGGGACAATTTTAACTATTGGATTGAAAACATGTTTGTAACATAGACTATAAAACATTGTACCATAAAAATTTACCAAAAATCCATGGGATTTGTAGTTTTCTTCTAGGAATGGGGAAAACTGGCCCACATTGTGCATTTTGAGGGCACAGCGTGAGACTAAGCTGGGTTGCATCTCAGCACTACACACCTGGTCACCGCCGTTCACAGGCAGGGTCTCCCTCTGAGGCTCCGTGAGGCCTGGGCGGCCCAGATGCATCTCTGCGGCTCACCCTGCACTGAGTACCTCCCAAGTCTTAAAAACAGGTCTGCTGGTTTTTAATTTCCGATGAAAGCTATTTCCAGCACTACCCAGGCTCTATTTTCAGACTTAGGCATTTTTAAAGTAAATCAAGCAGGACCTGTAGCTCAATGAGGGCAGAGTTAAGGATTATAATTCAATATTAACTTCTTTTCTGAAGTGTTTGGTTTCCTTGTTCTGCATAGAGAAGGAGCAAGTAGCTGCTGTCCTGTCCTAAAATGTACCGCCCGAGACAATAAACCCGTTCTGACAGCAGCAGGATGTGCGACACACGGTCAAGGAGGGACGGCTGTATTTCAGATGCTCAATAGCTCAATCTGCCTGCTTTCCTACTGGGAGATGATAAACAACCAGGCACTTGCACACGCAGAAGTCCTGGAGCCCATGATGCACATCAGGCCAGTGAGAGGGCCAGGGCAGGCTGCGGGATTCCTGTGCACATGTACATACTCACACACATGCTCAGAGTCCATGTGTGTACACACATATATAGTATACATACGTGACATATGCAGTGTACATGCCGAGTATGTGCAGTGCTCACACATAGAGTATTTACGGTGTACACGCAGAGTATGCGCAGGGCTCACACGTAGAGTATTTACGGTGTACACGCAGAGTATGCGCAGGGCTCACACGTAGAGTATTTACGGTATACACGCAGAGTATGCGCAGGGCTCACACGTAGAGTATTTACGGTGTACACGCGCAGTATGCGCAGGGCTCACACGTAGAGTATTTACGGTATACACGCAGAGTATGCGCAGGGCTCACACATAGAGTATTTACGGTGTACACGCAGAGTATATAGGTACACATACATATATGTGTGTGTGTGTGTATATATGCATGCTTGGTGTGTATTGTTCCTCCGGTGCCTCCCAGCCTGTGAAGACAGTCAGTTCTCCACTGTGAACTATCAGCGGGATTTCTCCTTCCTGAAGCCAAGCTTTTTCTCCAGCAGGTCTGGATCCCAGAGAACGAGCGCAGATGAAACGGCTCTTCTGAAACAAGAATGCCCTCTCGGTGAGTAGTGTCCCTAGGAGCGTATGGACCGGCAGCAACAGCTCCTGCGTCCCCCCCTTGCCAGTCTGGGGGGCTCTGCTCACACGAGTGTACTCCAGACGGTGACAGAAGTGCGCTGCCACTCCAGTTAATGGATTTATCAAATACCTTATTTCATGCTTTCTGCTTTTGATTTATGAATTTTGATCCTGGAGACAAGGACCCTGTGAGTATTGATTGTGGGAAATGTCAGGCTAACAGAAGTTAATTTCACTTGTGCATGTGGAAGTCTCTGATTCTCTGACAGGCTGTCTGTGGAGGATCAGCTGTCAGGAGCTCAGTGACACGGTACTGTCACCGTGGGCGGTCACCACGGCAGCCGTCCCACCCAGCAGACCCAGCCACGCTGCGTTATGGATTGAACTGACACAAATATGTATCAGGAAGTGGGCGCACCCTAAGCCTCCGGCTGTGGGCGAAGACGAAGAAGTTAGACCTGTGGGTCTGCTCTGCGAGGAGCGGGGGCCGGGGGGCAGGGTGCCCTGCCCTTTGAGACTTCACACTTTTGATTGCAATATGCCTGACAGGATAATGGAATGTCATTCTGCAGCTCTTGAGCTGGTTAGGGACAGTTTATTTATTGATTGACTTTCTTTGTAAAGTATCAATCTTTCCTACACCCAGTCACTGAGTCATTACTTATGCAATAATATACTAATGTGGTGTCACGCAGTGGGTGCGTCTGCCAGTGCGGCCTTGCGTGCCTCAGAGGCTGCGTGGTGAGAAGGGAGCCAGTCTCCTGAGCTGTAGACCTAAGACTTGGCACAGGTCACGTTGTAAGACGGAATCCCTGCGACGTGCTATACGGTGCTTAAATTAACACATGGGTGCCGACGATTGTGCATTCATAGAATAAGCATACGTTCCTAAGTTGCATGAAGACAAAGGAAAAACAAAATAGAAGTTTGTATAACACACACGGTATTATTTCTGTTGCAATAATGCTAAGGCTAATTCAATCTTCATTGCACCATAACCTTTCAGTCAATAGCTTTTTATTCTTGAAAAAAAAAGTATCTAAATTCAAAGGTCAAATATTAGAGAGTTTGACTAAAGGATTCAATGACGCCAGCCCACTGTAGGTTTCTTGAAAAATATTGGTGTTTTAAATACAGTTTATCTTTTAGAGTAGTTTTGTTTTCACAGCAAAATTGAGAGGATGACAGAGATTCCCCATACGCACCCTGACCCCACACGTGCATAGCCTTACCCATTATCAACATTCCAACCAGACTGGTCCATTGGTTACAGTTGATGAACTTACACCGATACATCATTATCACCCATAGTCCACAGCTCAGAGCAGGGCTCACTCTTGGTGGTGTGCATTCTGGGGATTTGGACAAATGTGCCATGACATGCATCCACCATTAGAATGTCATACAAAGTAGCTTCACTGCCCGAAACATCCTCAGGCCATGCCTATTCATTTATCCCTCCCTCCAACCCTGACAACCATGGATCCTTTTATTTTCTACATAGTTTTGCATTTTCCGGAATGTTCTATAGTTGATATCATAGAGTATGTAACCTTTCCAGACTGCTTCTTCCACTTAGTGATTGCATTTAGGTTTCCTCTGTGTCTTTTCATGGCTTGATAGCTCATTTCTTTTTAGTGCTGAGTAATACTCAGTTGTTTAGGTATACTAGGGTTTATTTATCCATTAGCCCACAAAGGACATGTTGGTTGTTTTCAAATTTTGGAAATTATGAATAACACTGCTCTAATTATCCATGTGCAAGCTTTTGTATGGAGATAAATTTTCAAATCATTTGGAAAGAGACCAAGGAACATAATTGCTGGATCATATGGTAAGAGTACATTTAGTTTTATAAGAAACTGTCAAAATGTCCTCCAAAGCGGCTGCACCATTTTGCATTCCCACCAGCAGCAAATGAGAATTCCTGTTGTTCCACATCTTTGCCAGAATTTGGTGTTGCCATTAGGTTTATAGAGAGAAGATTGTTTGGACTGCAAATAAAAACAGTTTTACTGCCTCCTTCCTAACCTGGATGCCATTCATTTCTCTTTTTTTGAATTATGACACTGGCTAAAACCTCTAGTACAGTGTTGAATATAAATGATATTCCTAATTTTATTGAGAAAGCATTTGGTCTTTTGTTATTTAGTATTACATTAGCTGAAATTTTTCATAAGCGCCCTTTATCGAGGTAGGGAAGTTTACTTCTTATTCCTGGTTTGCTGAGAGCATTTATAAAGTATGGATGTTGGATTTTTCAAATGATTTTTCTCTACAGGGATAATAGTATAAATTTCTTCTTTTAGCTGTTTAATTGATTGATTTTCAAATGTTGAATCAACCTTGCATTTGGAGATCAACCTCACTATATCCTGATACGTTATCCTATATTTTTGGTTTGAATTTGCTAAAAATTTGTTTTAAATGTTTATATGTATGTTCACAAGGGATGCTGGTTTGTAGATCCCTTGTAATATCTTTCCCTGACTTTGATATCAGAGTAAAACTGGCTTTAAAGAATTAGTTGAGAAATATTCTCTCTTCTTCAATTTCATGGGAGAGCTTATGTAGAAGCAGTGTTCATTCCCATTAAGTGTTTTCTCAGAATTCACCAGTGAAGCCATCTGAGCCTGGAGTTTTCTTTGTGGGAAAGTCTTTTTTTTTTTTTTTTAACAAGTTTAATTATTGTAATGAGCATGGGCTATTAAGGTGTCCTGTTTCATCTTAAGTGAGATTTTGGTAGCTCCTTAAGTGTGTCTCTCATGAAATTGCCGACCTTGGTTGTCACCTAAGTTTTTAAATTTGTTGGCATAAAGTTATTCATGTTTCTTTATAATTCTTTTAATATCTGTAGAAACTGGTGATGTCTCATTCTTGGTATCGGTAAATTGTCTGTGCTGTTTTTTTCTTGATCGTTCTGTCTAGAGGTTTATCAATTTTATCGATCTTCTCAAAAAACCAGTTTTTGGTTTCACTGATTTTCTCTATTGTATTTCTGTTTTCTATTCAATTGATGTCAGCTCTAATCTTTATTATTTCTTGTCTTCTGCTTACTTTCAGTTTGATTTGCTCTTCTTCCTCTACTTTTTGAGCCAGAAGCTGAGGCCAATGAGCCGAGACCAGTCTTTGTTTCCAGTATATGCACGTGATGCTGCACATTTCACCCTAAATGCTGGTACAGCAGCACCTAGCATTTCCAGTTTTCATTTTGATTTCTTCTTTGACCCATGGGGTTTTTAAGAAACGTGCCATTCATTTTCAGGTAGTTGGGAGTTCTCCAGACTTCTTTCTGTTATTGATTTCTAATTCAACTCCATTGTTGCAGAGCACTAGCCTGTATGATTTGAATCCTTTTAAATGTATTCAGACTTTTTTCATGGCCTAGGACAGAGTCTATCCCAACCAATTCTCTGCATGCACCTGAACAGAATGTGTGTTCTTTGTTGTTGGTGGGATGTTCTCTTAATAACAATGAGGTCAAGTTGGCCAATGGCATTGCTCAGTTTTTCTCTACCCTCCTGATTTTCTGTCTAATTCTTCTAGAAGCTACAGAGATGGGGTAAGGAAATCTGTAGCATTAATTGTGATGTGTCCATTTCTCCTTGCAGTACATGAGATTTTGCTTCATGTGTTTTGAAGCTATGTTACTAGGTATATAAATGTTTAGAATTTTTATGTCCTCCCGTTCAACTGGACTTTTATCATTAGGAAATGGACTTCTTCTCTGTTAACACCTTTTTCTCTGAATTCGAATGCATATTTATATACTGACACCAACTTTGTTCTAATTAGAGTTAACATGGTATATAATTTTCCATCCTTTTATTTTCAGTCTGTTTGTGTCTTTAAATTTAATGTGTGTGCGGAGAGGGGTGGGCTTGCTACCCAATCTCAGAGTCTCTGGCTAAGATCAATCCCATTTCACATCATCTCTTCCATTATAGTCTGAGCAAATACTTCCTTAGTTTTATTCTCCACTAGATTTCTCCCAGTATGAGATTGCGATCACAATTTCATACCATGAGTAGTGTGCAGGATGCTAGTTGTAAGGGCCAGAGAGATTGAGGTCACTTCAAAGTCATTTTATAATTAATATGTATCATACAGAATTGTAGTACCTATACCAGACCTTATTCCAGACTCTGGACTTGTTTTTTTGTGTGTGTTTGTTTGTTTTTAAAGCATAGTCTAATCAGCTGACCTTAAGATAGGGAGATTATTCTGGATTTTCCTCTGGCCTCATAGAATCACAAGTCTTTAAATGTGGAAGGGGAAAGCAGAGCCACATGATTTTAGAAACACTCAACTTCCCTTTCAAGTTGGGAGGGGGCTATGAGACAGGAAATGCAGGCAACTTTTAGGAGCTGTGAGAGGCAAGAAAATGCATTCTTCCCTGGAGCTCCCAGAAGGAATACAGCCCTGGTGACGCCTTGATTTCAGCCCAGTGAGATCCATCTCAGATCTACAACTTCCAGAACTATAAGATTATACATTACACACTTACAGCATTCACCAATAATATAACGGAGTATAAGAAAAGTCTTAGGGTACCTGGGTGGCTCAGTCATTAAGCATCTGCCTTTGGCTCGGGTCGTGATCCCAGGGTCCTAAATCTCTCTAGCTCCTTCAACTAGCACCACACGCAATAATGGAAGAGATGATGGGCTCCAGTCTGATTTGGTTCTGAAATTGTTCTCTGACTTTGCCCAGATTCTCAGACAAGGCAGCCCCAGCCCCAGTTCCACCCCAGCCCAGCCCAGACCAAGACCAGATCCAGCCCAGACCCAGCCCCAGCTCAGCCCCAGCTCCAGCTCCAGCCCAGCCTCAGCCTAGACCAAACCCAGACCCACACCAAATCCAGCCCAGTCCCAGACCCAGTCCAGCCCAGCCCAGTAAATCAAGTTTGTCCCGTCAGTCACAATGGCCACATATCTTTCAGGACACTCAGTAGACTTAAGTGTGAGTTTGTGACTCAACTCTGGTTAGTCATTAAAAGACATTTGTTGGGGCACCTGGGTGGCTCAGTCGGTTGAGCGACTGCCTTCGGCTCAGGTCATGATCCCAGGGTCCTGGGATCGAGTCCCACATCGGGCTCCCTGCTCTGCGGGGAGCCTGCTTCTCCCTCTCCCACTCCCCCTGCTTGTGTTCCCGCTCTCGCTGTGTCTCTCTCTGTCAAATAAAAAAAAAAAAAGACATTTGTTGAGAGTGCTCTGAGAAATATTTTCCATTTTGATAAATAAAGCATAAGAGAAGGAATCATTTCTTTTATCTCTGCATGATTTTATAAAGATATGAAGCCTGGCACTCCTGAGGCTCCTTGACCACGAGGAGGTCCAAGTACAATGCACTAAGGAACAGTGAGTGAAAGTTGGAGAGACGTGGGTACAGATGTTTTTAAGTCCTGACTAAATCAACACTAGCATCACTTATCTCCAGACATCTTGCTACATGGGATCATAAATCATTTACTATTTGAGCCAGTTGAATCACTTCCTATTGGTTTCCCTATAATATACCACTTAGGGTGCTGAGTGCTGGCTTAACAAGAAACGAATCAGGGTGTGGGTGTCTGTGGTTCATGTGTGTGTGCGTATGTGTGTGTGTGTGCATGCTCATGTGTGGGTTTGAGCATGTGTTTTTGTGTATGTCCGTGTATGTATGTGTGTATGTGCATTTGTGTTTGTGTTCATGTGTGCATGTGTGTGTTATGTGTGTGTCCGTGTGTGCATGTGTGTGTCTGTGAGTGTGTGTGTGTGTGTGTGCGCGCAAACACACGCCTCTCCTCTAAGCCTTAAGACCAATGTTAAAGTAGAAACTTAAGTGCGGCGAGCGGCTGCAGCGCGTTAGTAAGTTAGTGACCCCTGGATGTCCGGCAGCTCACACAAATGCTCTGGGCCTCAGTTTCCTCACACTAACTTATTACATGGGGTCCTCTAATGAGCTACTCCAAGTTGTAATCCATTTAAAAAATGTAAAGTACAACATAAATTCTAAAACACAGCACGATCAATCCCATCCTGCTTAAAGCGATTAGAAGTGATGTCAAATATAAGAGGGCAGAAGGCTTTTTTTTTTTTTGGCTATACACCAATTTTCAAGGGCCTTTTGGGGTGTTGTTAAATTTCATAAATGTGACTATCAGTCTGCAGTTTCCTAATGATCTTCTCTTAGAAATGGCAAAGGTAAAGAATTTAAAAGAAATTACAGCAATTTTGGAATAGATCTGACTCTATGTACTTCTCATTAGTGTACCAAATAGTTTATAGTTGATGTATAGCCACATTATCAGTAAGGTACCGAAAAGGGTTTTGAGTAAAAACTAATAGCAAGGTGAATATGAAAGAAGTATTTTCTGGGCATAGAACAAAATTAGGCAGTCCAAAGAATCTTCTTTGATCACACCTTATTATAGCACAGAAGAGCTCTAGAAATTCTCCTTAAGTAACCAGATGATAGAATTCCTTCATTTTAAGCATTAGCCTTTTTTTAGGATCTGCAAAACAAGGCTGGCACATCTAGCTAGTACAGAGAACATCAGTGGGTCTCTCGCCTACTCTGTCCCCTCCCCGGATTTCTGTTGGGGAGCCCTGTGGTCCTGGGAGGACACCTCCAAAAGCTGTCACCTATTATTGGCTCTCCTATTTGCTGCTGTAATTAGTTTAAACCTATTCATAAAACCTAAGCCCGAATTACTGTCAAAATGTTTGCAAGACATAGTGAAGGAACTGGTCTCTCCATTTGGACATACATGAAGCCCGTGGCCGCCATCTTGCCGCTACAAAGGAAGGCAGCTTGTGGGGGCGGAGTGGTCACCTTGAGGAGAGGACATGGAGGAGGCAATCGCATCCCCCTGGACTTCTCATTTACATAAGCCAATAAAGCCTACCGCTCCTTTGTTACTCTGTTACTTTTAAACTGCCTACTTCTTATTGCTTTAAGTGATACTGTGAGAGCATAGATCAACACCTTGGAAACTGAACACTTGTAATCTTTTAAGAAGAGCTGATAATATAAATCACGTTAGTAGATGGAGAACAATATAAAATCTGAATAGTAATGTTCAGTGTGTTCCGGAAATAAGGATTCTATGCATGCTACACCATGGCTACATTAAATGCTAAATGAGGTAGAAATCCACACCTACGCTGCCTCCACATCTTGTCCTCAAAGGACCTTTCTGCTTCCCATGCCCATCCTCACCTGGCAAACTGCGACCTTACTTAAGCCTGGCGCATGGCGTCTCTATTCCAGAAAAGCCTTTCCTTTCTGGATTAGGTGCTCCTCTTTTAGGCTAGTTACATTGTGTGCACATAGCCGTCACGGCACCCGGCAATGACTGGGTTTTTGTTACGTGTGCCTTCTTCTCTCACTGGACTCTGAGCACCTGAGAGTAGGGAATTTGTTTGATTTTGTATCATGCAGGAAAAGCATCATGCTTGTTGCTCAACAACAATTGATTGTTGAGGGAATGAATAAATGAACAAATGCAGAGGTGCAGGAGTGGGCGTTTGGGTGAACGGGACAAAGAATGGAGAATAATGGCATAACATAATGCCCAGCATCAATGTCATGATTGCAGAAATGCTGGTCTTCGCTGTGTGATTTCTCTGTAATGAGCATGAAGCTTAGTTGAAGTTTATAAAACATGAGTGTGTGACCAAAAGATAATTAACTATGAGGCTGTGTATTGGCCCAGATTTGTAGCTGATATTGTCAAAAAGTGTCAGCTGAAAAATCATTTCCTTGTTTGTGATGCTGATGTCTGTGAGGTTTCCCCAGGCAGGACGGGAACCCCACGCACTTTCTCTCTGGATCTGGGCTGGGTAAACAGCAACAAGCACCACCCAGCTGCCCCTGCCACTGTCGTTGGCAACCGGCTCTTTGTTGGTGCCCCTTCCATCACTGCTGCTAAACACTTTGAAAATCACCACTGTACGTCCCTCTGTGGTGCCGATTTTCCAACGAGCAACACAAACTGTGGACATGCCCACCTCCCTTGCTAGATTGTAAGCAACTGGGATCGTATTTAATGCTGTATCACCCTGAAGAGCATGGTGCTCGACACAAAGCAGGTCCTCAATGAATGATTGTTGAGTGAGTGAATAAATGAATGCATGCCAAAATATTAGTATGTTGGTTAACTGCTTGTCAGTAGATCTATGCATCGTGGAGCCTCTCCGTCATCAGACATGTGGTGCTCCTTCAGCCACACAGATGAACTTCAGAAATGCTGGAGCTGGTGGAGGTAAGAATTTGACGTGAAACACCCGTAATCTTAAAAATCTGTTAATTTTTTTAAAATCCATGTATCGGGGCACCTGGGTGGCTCAGTGGGTTAAGCGTCTGCCTTCGGCTCAGGTCATGATCTCAGGGTCCTGGGATCGAGTCCCGCGTCGGGCTCTCTGCTCATCAGGGAGCCTGTTCTCCCTCTGCCCCTCCTCCCCCGGCTCTGCCTGCCGCTCCCCCTGCTTGTGCTCTCATGCTCTCTCTGACAAATAAATAAATAATTTCAAAAATATAAAAATAAAATCCATGTATCTACACAGAGTTAAGTTAGGTGAAATAAAATTTATCTGTGAAAATATCTTCAAAATCTAAGTATTTTTTAAAAGGCAATGAATGGATCCACCACTTTTTAAATTATCTTGACTTCTGTGTTCCGATATTAAGGATGTAAATCAGTTTCTCTTACAAGTCTACTTGTCTAAACAAATCTTTTAGAAATGCAAGTTTTAGGGAGCTGTTTGGACTTTACATTAATGATTTTGCCGTGGCCAAGCTCCACCGATCTCCCAATTAGATTAGTTATTTGCTGAATGCAACCATCTATTTCATGTCTTTTAACATTCACTCATACAGTAAAAAAAAAAAAAAAGTAATAAAAACACACGAGTCCTTACTTTCAGTCACATTTATGTTCATTGATTCAGTTAAATTATGTAGCCACATACGATTACAGGTATCATTTATTACACTGTATCACTGCTATGCACCTAAAGGTTTGGATGGAGTATCTTATTCCCAGAAAGATTATAGGAGATAGGAAATAAATGAACTGCACTGATTATTAAGAATGAGAACATAATTTACAGGGGAAGAGACGGTCTCTGCTTTGCCCCAAGGGCACAGGAACTACCGACAGGCTGCCCCCCTGGCTAGGGGCAAAAAGTATGCAACAAGCATACTTTTAATATCTAAAATAAATAGTCTTCAGGATTTCCATAGAAGTTGCTCAGTGCCCAGAAAAACCTCTCTAGTCTAGCTGTTGGGGCTGTGGGCCAAATCCGGCCTACTGCCTGTTTTGCGAATAAAGTTTTATTGGCACACAGCCACAGTTGGTCATTTACATATTGTCCAAGGCTACTTTGCATGGCAATGAAGAGGCTGAGTTGTTACCACCGAGGCCCTGTGGTCTGCAAAGCCTAACACACTGACCAGTGGCCCTTTACAGGAAACTTGCAGATCCCAACTTCAGACAGCGAAACTCACAGACAGGACTTCTATCCCCAGACACCAGTAAAGGGCAAAGAAAAGAAAAATAACGCTAACGTGCTGTTGGGCAAGAGAGAAGCCAGCCCCAGGACAGTCTGGCCTGTGCAACAGTGGGTACTAAAGACACACTGAACACTGTTCCCGGTGTTCACAGGGAGCATGTGGAGTGTCCTTGCCCAAGGTCACCTGCAGAGCAAGAGGCAGAACCACGTGGACCCAAGGGCCCTTTGCTTGGCTCTTCCCCAGCACCAAGGTGGCCTGTTGCCATGTCGGCCTCCGTGGCCGCCCCATAGCATGGGCCTCCTGTCAAGTCTACTCACTGATTGCTGTTGTTTGATTTCAAAGATAAAATCAGACTTGTGATTATTCCTCCTCACAGAGCAAAGGTAAGAACTTCTATTACTAACTTAAGGTAGATGATTATCGTGTATCATAACAGTTTCTGAATAATTTATGAAAAAGAGAGACATTTTGCTCTTATCCAAGAGACCAGTATTAGCTAAGAACAATCACACATTACAAATTATTGAATTGGCAACATTCATAAAAAGGCCCCTGGAGAATGTTTTCCAGATGCAGAAATTGGAGGCCTAAAAATTCAATTCTTCAAGAGTTTCGAAGAGATGCATAAGTCATGTGAATAAACAGCGGCCTTCGTCCTTCGGTCTGTGGATGAGCATCAGCATGCATGTGTGCGAGGCGTGTGTGTGCATGCAGATGATGCTCACACGCGTGTTTCACTGCTTAGATCCTGCGTGTGAGTGCAAGTGTGCACGCAGATGTGTCTTTAACGTCCAAGTTTCTCCTCTGCTTACTCTGGCCAGTCTACAGTAAAAAAAAGAAAACCAAACAATTTTTTTTTTTTTGCTGAACATGCCAAATCGGAAGAAGATGTAAACACGTGTGCCCGGGCCCAGCCTCCTTCCTGGCAGTTTTGCCGACAGCTTGCGAGGTGGGCATGGTTAACAAGCCCTACAGCTGGCAGATCTGTGCAGACATAATTGCACATGAATGGCGGGGGGGCGGGAACCAAGGAAGAAATAAAATAGATAACAAGCAAAGGGGAAAGTAGTACTGTAAACAAGCAGCATATTTTCCCCTCCGCAGAGCGAGCCTGTGTGGCTGGAGGCGGTGTCTGTGTGCAGCTTGACTCCTAATCCATATCGCAAACAGCTTCCAGATGCTTCCATCCCCAACCTTCTCGGGAATTCCTGCCCTTCACAGATGCCTCTCCATGAGGGGGGTCTGTCTATAAGTAAAATGGAGTGGATTTCACTAATCATTCATTTCCAATCTTCCTGACGGGATTTTATTAATAAACTCGCTTCATCTGTGTCTCTGATTGGGGAGAGCTTAACCGCTTAGTCATGGGAAAGGAGAGGAGGGGGTTGTTTGCTGTTTGTCCTGTGGGTGACTTTGTGTTTGTGCACTCTCTTTGTTGACGAGGCCGCGGCGGGAGGCCACGCAAGAGAATCGAACGGTGTGGGCAGTGCGGGCTCCCGTTGGCGAGGAGCACCGGGGAGGTGCTGGGGAGGCTGCCCGCGTGGCCGTGGCCATGGCCCTGGGCCGCCGCAGCGCTCCGGCTGGGATCCGGGCCTCCACCCTCCTTCCACAGAGGCCACCCGCCTGCCCCGGCCTCGCCCCAATCAGGCTCTGTTTCAATGAGAAACACAAAGGAAAGCTTCCTGCATCCTCCTGCTCAGCTGGAGCGGTAGAAAGCTATTCTGTCTTCCGTGTCCGGGCTCCGTCTGTTAATTTCAACATGCTGTTCTGAGATGTGCATAAATGATGGCTTCTAACCCCGGGACGGGAGGTTATGAGGGCCGGCGATGCCCATCACGCGGCAGGGGCGGCCAGGCCAGCCTGACCCGTGCAGCGCCCAGCACTCTCCGCTTTCCGTCCTCTGGATGGGACATCTCCCTCCTGGTCCCCGCCTCCTCAGTCCTGTCTTCCCGGCAGGTGGTTTAGCTTCCCCGCTCCAAGGAAGGGGGCTGGTCAGCAGGGACCTGGCTGGGCTCACGTGTCCTCTTGCCCCAAGCCCCTGCCCCGCCGTCCTCAAATACATTAGTCTGTCCTTCTTCCCCCCCACTACCCTGGCGCTCCTGCAGGCCGGGCACCATCTCCCGCTGGACGCACTGTCTCTGCTTCTTGCCAGGTCCTCCCTCCCCCAGTACCACCACCAGAAGCAACAAACGTTAATTCCTGGGTTGAACTCTCTCCACCCAACCCGTTTCTCAGAGTAGCCCAGATTAGTATTCCGGAACGCAGACACCTGGGGCTGCTCCTGCCCTTCAGGTGGCTCTGTATCTCCCCACCCCACCGATTTCCCCTGCCCCCACGCCCCCTGGCCTCTCCCGTGGCTGTCCCCAAACATGCCCTGTGTTGTTCGCTTCTGCTCTCTGCTCATGCTCACTGTGCAGCAGGGGACCTTCCACTATCTCCTCAAGAGGCTCAGGGCACCTGCCCCCCCTCCTGCTGTTCGTCCAACGGGGACCCGACACTCCGCCAGAGCAGGAGAAATCGTTCTCCACACTCGTCTGTTTTCCTTTGTGGCTTCTGCATATCCCCTTGTCCCACTAAATTAGCTGCCTCTCATGAATGATCCCTTTACTAAGGGCATAGCCCATACCCAATGTACAGTAATTTTGAAATAAGTATTTGTTGACTGGGTTTACATGGAGAAATGTGGCCTCAGGGAGGTGAAGTGACTTGCCTAAGACCCCAGAGATGAGAGGTGGGGGGCCGGGGAACATCCAGCCCTTTCATCTCCAGGTCTCAAGACCATGGCCGTGTGCCCTGCGGCAAGCCACCTTGTCCTTCAGATTATACAGCTCAGCTCTCGGCATCACGACCGTTTTGCTAGACATCACTGCTGTCTTCGACTAAGACACAAGCACTTCATCTGTTAGCAGATGTCACCACTGCAGCAGGCATTTACGGAACGCATTCCCACATTAGCCAGTTGCACTGGGTTGAAAACTGTCCCCCCCAAACCCCCCCGGACCCTTGGAACGTGACCTTCTTTGGTAACAGTCTTTTCATATGTGTTCTGGTTAAGATGAGGTCACACCGGAATTGACTGAGCCCCGATCCAATGACAGGCATCCTTTTAAGAAGAGAGAGATCTGGACTCGGGACGGAATGTCACTCCAAGGGGGACAGAGTGCAGTGATGTGTCTACAAGCCGAGGGAAGGGAGGCCTCCCTACTGGAGACGTCAGGGGAACACAGCCCTGCTAACACCGTGATTTTGCACTTTTAGCTTTAAAACAGTGAGGGAATAAATTTCTGTGGTTTAAGCAACCTAGTTTGTTTTGTTATTGTTTTGAATCTGCACCAATTACATTACTAAAAGTGTAAGGACTCGTTTTTAAGACTGTTTTCAATCATCAAGATATCATTCCTCAGGCACCTGGGTGGCTCAGTTGGTTAAGCGACTGCCTTTGGCTCAGGTCATGATCCTGGAGTCCTGGGATCGAGTCCTGCATCGGGCTCCCTGCTCGGCGGGGAGTCTGCTTCTCCCTCTGGCCCTCCTCCCTCTCATGCTCTCTGTCTCTCATTCTCTCTGTCTCAAATAAATAAATAAAATCTTAAAAAATATATATATATCATTCCTCAAGGTGCAGACTTACCCTGAAGTCATGCTCCAAATTCAAGCAAGAACTTAGTGAACAAGTTGGAAAGTGGAATAAAATATTTACATTTGGCCAGTGGCTGAGGTCAATGCCCATGCTCTCCTGGTGCAGCGGGAACCCCGGGGGTAGGAGACACAGAGCAAGTGTGACGTGAGGAGGTGCCCAGGACAGACAGGCAGAACGGAAGGTGGACAGTATCACGGGCTGGGGTGAAGAGCTGGGAGTGGGGAACACGGGGGTCCACCCCGGATCAGGGGAGCATGGTGTCAAGCGGCAGGCATGAATGCTCACAGGGCACTCTTGCTGTGAAATTTCTAGAAGCGCTTTAGCAGGCCGCTTCCCCAGGGGGGCCACTGGGGACCTGCTTCGGGTCGGGCGTCTGCTGAACTCAGAACAGTTGAGATGGCCTCGAGTCTTCCCTGTGTCGCCGGGGTCAGCCTTCAAATCTTGAGCTGTCAGTTCCTATTTCCCATGGAAAAGTTATAGGTAAGAGAGGAACGAACAAACAAGGTAAAATAAGCTAGAAAAAATTACTCAATAAAAGGCAAAGATAAAGCAGTAAAAATAAGCAGCTACAGTGAAAACAAAAATGCCCAACTGGACAAAACCACCACCAAAGGCCAGGCAGGGCCTCTGTCTAGATTAGAAACAAACGAAGCAATAAAGCATGTCTCCAGTGCGGATCTGAGGTCCAGCGCAGGGCCCCGTATCAGGGAGGGTCACGGGTGAAGGTCCTGGAAGGTGGCCGTCCCCTCAGATAACCACAGTCCGAGGGCACTGGCCCTGACCGCAGCTTAACAGCGGGAGGGAGGTCAGCTCCGGTGGCCACAGGCAGACCCAGCTGAGCTTCCGGAGTTCCGAGTCCCCAGGAAGGCAGAGGCCAGATGCCAGCACCTCGCTGCTGTCACAGACCCCAGACCATCTCCTAGTGGACCCGGGGAGACGGCAGGCTCTGCACACACACCACAGGCTCTGGACGCAAAGTGATTGAATTGGTTCGAATTGTCCACCTTTTAACTGACTTCCAACGTCCACTCTGGCAGGTCACCCTCTTTTCATTCAATTTCTTTACCTATCAAATTGGATTAATACTGGTGCCTACATCTCATGGTTTGTGTGAAGATAAAATAAAACTCATACACTTAGCATAGGGCCCACCACGTTCCAAGTAAAAAAGCAGGTGTTGTTACACATCAGAACGTTGGTGTGAACATAAGCGCGTTGAAGTGATGTAACGGAACAGAGCGGAGGAGGCTTTCCAGACAGAAGGGTCGTGTTGGATCTTACTTGCTGTCGAGTGCATCATTAGTCCCTCCGAGCCTCAGCCTCCGCATCAGTACGAATACGCACGAAGATCTCTCCGGGCGTCCTCGTCAGATGCAAATACGCACACGCATGCACACTCCAAGTGTAACGTCCTTGGACTCAGTGTCATAGAAAACTGTCGTATTGGTCGTCTAAGAGTGAATTCTGCCACACCAGCAGAAACTGGCATTCAACACATTTTAATCCTTTGCTTTGTGTATTAAAACTCCAAACGTCCTTCAGATACTGAGCTCTGCCCAGGTAGGTTGCTTCACTCATCTTTTGGACTATAGCTTAAATACTCAGAGTGATGGTTCAAGTTTCTGCAAACTTGTAGCTATTTGTATTAATGTGTGTGAGTGTGTTTAATATAAAAGTGAAAAGACCTCAATTGACCCGAACAAATCCCCTCCTTGAGAGCTTCTGGAGATATGACTGGAAAAAGATTGATTTTAAAAGGGTTTTTGAAGCTTGGAGGGGCATCCACTCCCCCATGGGCTGTCTCTCATGCACACGCACACACACACACGCACTCCAGTTTATGCCCCTACTATTATCTCTACAGAAAATCGCCTGAAAACCACAGTGACCACCTGAGGGTCCTACGCCATGTGACGGCATACCTCTGATGACTTCTCCGGGTGACTGGTCGAAGCTCAAGAAAGCTGACCTTGAATGAGCACCCTATTACACAGTAAACTTACGTTTCCAGCGATCTTGTTTGCTTCTCATCTTCAATTATCTTGTGGGATTCTGATGACAAGAAGTGAGTGAACCAACGTCTACTGGATGAACTCCAGGGAAGTCCCAAGCGTGGAGGTCCCCGTCGTCTCCTGTCCTGGGGTGACGCTGTACTGCTCCCCAGCATCAGTGAGCAGACAGGAAGCTGGCCCAAGCCCCTGGGTTCAGAAATTTTACTGGGGCTCCATCAAATAGATGTGATTGATCCGCAGTTGATTTTCATGTGGTTAAGCTCAGTCTCTGGTCAGTTGATAAGCACCTGTCCCAATGCTCCCAGCCAAATAATGACCTCCCAGGAGCTGAGACAAAGGCCAGACTTCTTTGGGGACAAGGTCAAATTCCTTACTACACGACATCTGTAGGCTGTTAACTGAAAGGCCATGTTTTGCCTCAAAAAGGGGAACTCCAGGATTCATCAAAGCTGCACAACGTGATGTCAGGGTCCCCTGAATTTGAACCATATCGTCTCTTTAAAAGCGTTCGGTGACGTGGGGCAGGTACTTAATTAACTTCCTGGGGCTTCATTTCTTCACACTGAGCGACGTAAACTCCAAAGGAGCCCCCGTTATGTAAAGCGTGCTTTGCTTCCTGTGCCACGCTAACCACCGTCTACACTAGCCTGCACGTGCCCTCTCCCTCCTTCCTTCAGCAAGGTCTTCCCGCGAGGCTGCCACGAGCTGGTGTCTGTGTGAGCGGACTGACGTGTTAACGGCAAGACAGGCTCTGCCCTCAAGGGGCTTGCGGCCGGAGGGAAGAGAGAGACTTTAAACAAATAATCAAAGACCCTTTCATAAATGTAACAGCAGATGCTCGTTCACAAGGGGTTCCTTCACAAAGTCTTGGAAGGTCCCAAAGGGAAGGGAGCCCCTGAACTAGCGGTAAAGAAGAGACACCTGTGAAGGGAGGAGGCTCCCGGGCAAAGCAGAGCACAGGTGCCCCAGGCTCCCCATAACCAGGGTGCTGTGGCCTGAAAGTCTGTGCCTCCCCCAAGTTCACGTGTTCAAGCCCTGGTTCCCAGTGTGGTGGTATTTGGCGGACCGAGTTTGGGGTCTGGACGAGGTCCCGAGGGTGGAGCCCCCATGATGGGATCAGTGCCCCCTGCCCCAAGAAGAGGAATGGAGAGAAGACAGGCAGGAGGACGGAGTGTGCAAACCAGGAGGCGAGGTCTCACCAGGGACCCAATCTGCAGGCGCCATGGTCTTGGACTTCAGCTCCGGATCTGTGAGAAATAACTGTCCATTGTTTGGGCTGCCTCGGGGATGTATTTGATATACCTGACGATGCACAGCTGTGATAAAGTTGTCTCAACAGGGAAGTGTAAAATAAAGCGAACTGAATCCCCACTAAGCTATGGAGACCCTTGCACACTGTCCTCGGGGATCGCAAGTCCACCAGCAGTGAGGGTCGGAAAGGGCCCAGGAGATGGAAGGAGTAATACATCGCTGATGAGAGCGTTTGGCCATAAAGAGGGTAAGGGATTCCAGCGGGTCAGTCCATCTGCGACCGTCTCTGAGTGTGCCAGAGGGCGAGGAGGACGGAGAAGCTGCCCGGGAGCAGACGCCCCGTGCAGGGCCAGGGGACCCGGACGGCCAGCTCTAGCGCTGACCATCCGCGAGACCCCACCAGCCCCTCTGCCCAAGGCCGGCAGGGAATTCTGCTGCCTCTGTCTTGCAGGCGGCTGGGCGCGGGAGTCGAGCTGTGTCCCACACGCACCCTCCATCCCTGGCTGTGCTGTGGGCCCCTTCCTGAGGCCTCCCCCCGCCTGGCGGATGGCAGGCTGCCCCCCATCAGACCCCCGTGGGCGACGGTGCCTCGCCCCCTCCTGACCTCCAGAAGGGGAGGGGCTGCAGGTGCAGTGACACCAGCATTTATAACAGAAACATACGCTTGTTCTTTGTCCCCGTTCCCGGCATGAGCACCAGAATCCCCAGAATTCCCGAAGTGATGAGAGCGAGAGGGTGTCGTGACTTTCCTGACAAGCTCCTGTCAGCCACACCTGGGTTTCTGTGAATGAAGTGACTTTCGGAGCCACTGAGGACAGGGCTGGTGGTGAGGCGCGTGGGCCCGACAAGGGAAGGAACTGGAGGCTGCATCGATCCCCAAAGGCCAGTGACCGAGTCAGGCATGCCTGCGTAACGTAGCCCCCATGACGCCCCAGAGGAGGGGTTCGGAGGGCCTCGGGGCTGGTGAGCACCTGGCGGGTGGGGAGAAGGTCTTCTCAGGAGCCTCGCTCTTTGTGCGCCTTTGTCTGGCTGTTGATGTGTATCCTCCATGGCATCCTTTCTCATATACTGGCAAAGATAAGTGAGCGCTTCTCTGAGTTTTGGGAGTTGCTCTTGCAAAATAATAGAACCCAAGGGGGGCTCGTGGGAACCCCAATTCGCAGCCAGTCAGAAGCACAGGGGACAGCCTGGGCTTGCCACCGGGGTCTGACATGGGGCGTCTCACAGGATGGAGCCCTGAGCGTGGGCAGGTGGACAGAGTGGGGAGAGCGCGGAGCTTGGCGGGGCCTCTGCCCAGCTGCCACGGGTCATCGGGTTCCGGAGTCCACGGGCTCCTCGCAACACTGAGACGGGCCGTTCTGCGTCTGTAGCTGAGTGGGAAACTCAAGCCTCCCATTTCAGGGGCCTTTTTGGAGCTCTTCCTCACAAAGGTCCTGCCACCCATACGGAGCCGCCTCACCAAACTTGCAAAGCTGTGCCGGCTTCCCCCAGCGCCTCCAGCACCAGGAAACCTCCGTGCTCCTCAGACCCTCCTCCCAGGACAGCTCCATGGGCCGCGGTAGGAGCGGCGGCCGCGTCTACAGGTCACGTCAACACGTACGTGTGTCCAGTGAGTTTATGTTCTAAAATTCAGTATCTGTATTCCCTTCAGAAAAAAGCCCCGATACAATCAAATTATTTAACAAAAATACTACAGAGCATTTGATAAACTTTACCACCCCCGTAATGATTTACCTTCAAACACCGACCTCTCCAAGCCCCCACCTCCTTTATTTATTCCTGAGAGTGAGCCCTTTCAGTTCCCATCCCAGAGTTGCTTTCACATTTATCAAGAAACGTGTCGCTGTTTCTCTTCAAGGAAGCATATGGCCGATGGCGGGAATCAGTATTTCTAATTTGAGGAACAAAGCTTCTCCGCGCCAGCTCACCTTTGTGGGGGGTCTTCAGACGTGAGCCCCGTCGGTCCCCGACAGCTGAGTCGGAGGACCAGCCTCCCCGGGCGAGGACGGAAGCATACATTCAAAGCCACAAGTGGGGAACTCGGGATGTCTGCACCAGATGGCCCCCGAACGCAGAGCCACCATGAAAGGCTATTCAGAACAATTAACTCCGATTCACGCTAAGCAGAAATAAACAATCACCCATTCAAGTGGGGATTAGTTCCACTATCTTTATCCAAGGCATCCAAACAAAGTTCTCCAAGTCGGGGTGTCTCCTCAGGGGCACAGCCCCACGGAAACATGGTGCTGTTTTGTCTCTTTCTGGAACCCAAGCCAGAGATAACTTGACATTTGCATTCCTAATTGTCCTCTTGCAAAACGTGTTGACACTTGGGGTGGTTGTGAATAGACCCCTAAGTGCTCTCCACACTTGAGCGGGGTCCATCTCCCCGACCGCCCGCAAGTGCGCCTGTCTGTGGGCTTCCACGTATGTGCTCCCCGGAGGACACACGCCGTCCCCTCGATACGCTCGGTGGATGAAGAGTCTGGACAAACGAGCGGCCTCGCTGCCCCACGGGCAGTTGGCCTCCCCCCCACCGGGGTTACTCTGCTCAGAGCAGCCGTGCCCCCTCCTGCCCCCCCACCAGCGGGCGTGCCGGAAGCGGTGTCCTCGTGGGCGCCTCCCAGCCTGGGAGCCCACTCCTCCCTCCCAGGCTGTGGGGATGGGGTAGGGCCCGGTCTCCCTAAGTCTCCCTTGCAAAGGAGATCCTGGGACAGACCACGTGGCCACTCTCCTTCACCTTGGCGCTCCCCAAAGCCTCACCTTTGAACTGTTGGAAAAGGTAGATGAGGTTGGTAAATGCAAATCAGTAGCACAGATAATGAAATGTTTGGGTTTAGATAGCTCCTTTCTCCTTTGGAGTCCATTACTCCGAAACAAGGATTTTGGATTTGTAGCAATCAGCATGAGGAATTTGAAAAACAAAAGACCCCAAAATGTGGTGTGTAGGGAACCCAAAGAGTGAAGGAGGGCTGCAGGGGGCGGGACAGCGAAGGCTCTGCTCTCACAGGTCACAGCTAAAGGACGCCGCGTACCAACGGCCTCGGGCATCCTTCAGACTGTTAACCTGGCTACTCCACTTATGGGGCTCGGGTACAAATCCCCTATATCTAGACCAAACTGCCTTCTGCTGCAGAAAGCAGGCCTGAGCTAATGTCCCTACCTTCATTGTTCCATAATCTGTATTTGTGCTCTGCTTAATGCACTCTCCCCCACGGTTGCCAGATATCCAGTGGCGACACGTGAATAACAGGATGGCAGAGACAAACCCAGCATTAAGCGGCAATTACTAAGGAAGCCCACTGCCCAGCGTGGGTGTGGACACTCTGTCTGCCCACCCTGCCCCTCGCACATAGGGCTCCTCCTTCTCCATCCACCTCCCTCCCAATGCGCTCTCTCCTCCTGCGTGTCCTACAAAGCTCAATTAAACTGAGCATCCTCCAAAAGGCCTTCCCACACCGTGGCGTCCCTCACCCCACCCCCCTGAACTCCCGTGGTACATGCCCACCACAGCCTTACAAGAGGTGGCCTGGCCATCCATCTCGCGGCCCCTGTCGTTGTCAGAGTGGATGCTCCTTGTGAGACCGCCGCTGGGCCTTCAGGCCCTGGAACCTAGACTGTCTGCGTGGATTAGGGGCTCATTGAAAGCTCACTGAGTAAGTGAAGGTCAGAGCTTCTCTGCTTCCGGGTCGGCATCAGAAGATGTTTTTCTCTGCTGCTTTTCCTGCATCTTGAAGGTGGGTGACCACTGCCTACCTCCCAAGACTGTGAGATGAGCAGGGATGTATCTCTCCAAGACCGTTGTTCAAATGCTTCAGCTGTGAAAGATTTACTATATAAAATGACTTGGCAAATAAATATCAAATTAATATGCTTGCAAATCATTTAAAAACCTTCTTGGTGATTTGCTGGAGGTAAGAAGTGCTAAGTCATTGTGTTTTCAGTGTATTTTTGTATTCATTATCTGTTTTATTGAGTGGAAAAACTTGCTTTAATTCTAGTGCAAAAGGACATTCACAGTCCTGATCAGACACACTTTAATGAAATCAGCCTGGGTAGAGCCGTCTCCTCCACGAACATCATCATTACCGCTCGTAAAGGAATGCGAGGCAGCTCAAAAGAATTTCTTTTAAAAAATCAAGAAATAGGTGTAGTGATTTCAGATATGAATTTGAGGCAGGCTAAGAAGATAAGTAACCTTGGCAGACATTATCATCACCCCACGTGATCCTTGACATCAGTGCTGGAAAGAGTTCATCGTCTAAAGGAGTTGATTTCTTTTTTTTTTTTTTAAAGATTGTATTTATTTATTTGAGAGAGAGAGAAAGCATGAGGTGGGGAGGGTCAGAGGGAGAAGCAGACTCCTCGCTGAGCAGGGAGCCCGATGCGGGACTCGATCCCGGGACTCCAGGATCATGACCTGAGCCGAAGGCAGTCGCTTAGCCAACTGAGCCACCCAGGCGCCCTAAAGGAGTTGATTTCTAATTAGATGTGAATTATACTGTTTTCTATGTTATGTTTAATTAAAGAATGAGCAAATAGTTGTGACAACTGGCAAGATGGTTATTTTGTACCGTCTCAGGCTCAGTTACAGCTACAAAAGGAGCACGCAATCAGCAATGGTCTTTAAAAAGAGCACTTAGTATAAAATGATTAGTTTCATCAATTTAGACCTATTTTCTTAAGCAAATAGAACTACTGGAATAGCTTTGTCTGTTCAGATTGGAAGACCTTTTTATAACTGAAAAGGAAGACTATTTAGATACCATCCATTCTTCTAAAGAGGGCAAATCGCTTCATTTCACATTATTAACACTTCCCGCATCTACCACGGCACTGGGGCCGTCTCCAGCCCCCTGCCAGACACTCATTCACCTGATTTTACCATCCTTCTGTACAAAAACCTTAACCGTTATGGACGTACACTGTTTTTTTAATGTGCTGGTGCTTCATTATTCGAAAGAAAATTGCATTTGCAAAATCGTGATCAATGGTGTATCATAATTGCAAAATATTCGTGTTTATATAAATAAAGAAAATTTTTAATGGAGGGAAGGAAGTGGGCTAGCAAACCCATATTCACTTGAAATAGCAATTATATACACATATATATGTGCCAAGATCTACACGCTGTTTTTTCCCGTGTTTGGGAACATGTCAATGACTGCTTCCTCTTAAAACCAAATTCTGAGCCATCGGGGTCCGTGTAAATAATTTGGACCTCACTACGCTCTGTGTAAGTCATGCAATTTCATAAAGATGTATACTGTGTAGAGTCACACACATAGGTAAACATACATATTTGGGTTCAGTTAGCTAAATCTAAACTGACAAATTACTTGGGATACACTGTGAACTAAATGCTACAGAAATAGGGACTGAGTATTTTGCACTTGAAAATTAATGTATCTTATCACATCAACCATACAAAAATCAAGTATTGTACGGAAAAAAAACCACTCTTAATTTGAAATAAAATTATATGTTGAAATATGTCATTTTAAAACAATGTGGACTAACCCAGCAAACACAGGGTCATGAAACGTAGCTAAAATCACTGCATTTGGTACCACATTATTCAGTCTATTTTAGGCTATGGAGAAGCTTCTGGCTCATGAAGATATGTTTATACCTGCAGTAAATTCATTTCAGAGGTAGTCTAAAGAAACACAAAGTTTGGACTGGGTGCACCGTAATTTTAAACCAACCACCTTCCTAGAATCACAGGTATATAAAATCATTCTCCTTAAATACTGTTGTGAACCTGATACTAATCATGTTTTCTTAGGTGTTTTGCTACCTCTTGTTTTATCATAGCATAAATATATTTTAAAATGGGTAAGGAAAATCTAATTTACTGGCTTGCTCCATTAGCAAGATACCCATTTCCAGCAATCTGAATTTTATAGACACTATTACATTATACCCTTTTAATCAACAGAGCTTGAATGCTTATCAGTACATTTTGCATTATGATGGAAGACATTGATTAAGTTGTGCTTAATGGATTATCAGATATTATCTTCTGTGCAATTTGTAAAGAATTAGGTTAATAATTTTCCAATCTTAAGGTCCAGAAAATTTGGTTTCTTTAATAGGGCATGATTTATTACTTGTACAATGATTAGTTTGACATAGTGTGTGGGAATTAAATTTAGGAAGGTTTTCTGATCATCTAGGAAAGCACACACACACAGAATAAATATATCCTGAGACAAATATTTCCCCTTCAGTATTTTATTAATATGAAGTAAATGCATTTAAAGCAAAACAGCAAACAGCTAACTTTAGAGAAAAATAGTACTGCTAAAAACTATCAGGTTATATATACAAATCTGTAAGGATTTCAAAACACCTTATTAAATGCATCTAGTGGAATGATAAGCATAATATAAAAAAGGTATGGGCTTCTTACTGGATGGTTTAGTAGAATTGACTAATTCGCCATGCTTAAGAGAAGAAAAAGAAAATAAAAAATCCCCACTAAAGAAAAAAATGTCAAACTAGGCTAGGTGTTATTTCATTTCAAAAGAACATAAATTGAGACTCTTTGTAATTATGTGTGGAGAAATTTGGAATTTTAAAAATAGGAACTATAATGAATCTCTCACATCTGCAAAGATTTCAATCTACTTATAATATCAGTTATTGCTTTTTCCCAATTACTCTCCTCCTTAATCCTGCCTCATTTCTTCTAAAATTATCTCTGCATTCATTGCTTTAAAAAAAAAATAAGAAATATCTTTATAAATGCGCAGCATTTCTATCCTGTAATTCTTCTAAGCCAAACAAGTCATTATGTTTGCTCCTAGCCCACTCTTTAAAATTTCAAACATGAACAAGAAAATGTAACACTGGCCACACTAAATATGATCAATCTCATAAAAATTAGTAATGTTTTTTACGCACAACAAAACATCTGAATAGGAGTAAACAAATCAGACACTTATTTGACAGAATCAGAATTTCAATGTCCAAATGGTTGGCTTGTAGAGATGAACCATTTGGGTAATTAAATGTTTTTCTTTTCCTCTGCATGTTTTACTACAAGGTTAATTATAGTCATATCATAAGGAATGTTAAATAGACTACAAGTTTTTGTGTATATTATTTTTTAATCAGAATGATTTTTTTTAACTATAGCAGAACACAAAATGGAACATGACAATGCATTTCTCAGACCCACAAATACACGCCCTCAGCGTCCTGCAAACAAGCCTCCTCCAAGTGGCCCTAAAGCCCAGATGCCATGATGGAGAGAGCGGCCAGACTGGTCCTGGAGGGACTGATGCTGAATGTGACAGAGAACTTGAAAGTGGTAGATTAGGAAGAGAGAATTTCCTGGAGGTGTTTTTTTTTTTTTTTATGTTACTTATATTTTCTGTGAGAGTAAAAACCAGTTTTGTTGAAGCTCACATAGAAATCTTCAATGTATTTTTGGGGTGTTTCAGGTTTGTATTAGAGAATTTATTTTAAAAAAAAAAGAAGAAGAAAGAAAGAAAGAAAGAAAACATCAAGCTTCCCCCTGGAAAGTGTGATTACCACAAACAATTGATTCAGCTCTAAACATCTGAAACCATATACAAAACGACAGCTGCATTTGGGTAAATACATCAAATATACAGAAATATATAAAACTTAATCATGTCATTTATAGTGTGGCTGTTAAGCTGCAAATTGCATTGGAAAACAAGTTAAAAAAAAAAAAAGGAAGTCACCTCAACAATCTGCCCACACAGTTCTTCTAAATTAAACTGGAAACTGATTCTGCCTCAGCGTGAAATGAATCGGATCTGGCTCTTAACCAGTGCCGGGATGTCACTGAGCACTTCCCCGGGCGCTGGCCGCGGTGGGGACCCCCGCAGGTCTCCGGGATGTCCCTCCTCTGGAGCTGTGGACCAGAACCAGCTCCGTCAGCACAGGAGGGACCTGGGACTGTAGCCTGGACACGAGCAAGTCGCTGGTGGGGAGCAGTGGGGGCTACAGGGGACCCGGCAGGTGCAGACTGTGGCTTTAGCAGGACTGGGCGAGGTGGAGCAGGACGCTCCCCCAGCGCGGAATAGACATCTCGGTCACTGTTCTTCCCGCAGAACTAGGCGTCCCAGCAGAGTCAGACAAGCTCACCTCACGCCACATTAAAGGTTTGGGTTAGCAGGATGTGGCTCTGGACCACAGGACATTAGTTTAACAGTTTCAGATTCCTGTGCTTCTCCCCTTTGGCAGCCACTCAGGTTATGGGTCCTGATCCGAGGTGGGGGGCATGCGGCCACATTTTATGTCTTAAATTGTGCTCACCATGGAATTCAGACATCAGGAGGGACATCTGTCACTTCAGGCCACATGGGGTACTGCGTACATTCTGGATATTTTGACCATGTTTGTGATTTGGGGACATTTGGGGGAAAAGCAAGGAGCTGTCCGTCTTTAGTTGGAAAGAAATGTCTGCCACATTTGTCAAACGACTTTCCAAGATTGCAGTCCAATAGTCAAAGATGTGCTATGGGCGTGCACACCGAACCCGGCCCGACGTTTTAAGGCACAGAAGGTTAAGTCCAGGATAGGTTTCTTAAAGTTAAGTATAAATTTGATGATTACTTATTTCTTAATGCAAGAATGCGAGGACACTCATCCGCCTCCCTGTGTATTTGCTATAATAGTAGTTAATATTTATTAAGGTCTTGTTATGCATCAGGCAGTGTTTTAAAAGCTTTGCTGACAGTGAATCATTTTGCTCCCATGAAATGCCATGAAATCATTTCGCTCCATGAGATGCTCACTACTTTCTCAATTTAACTGATGAGGGAATGAGAGCCAGTGGAGTTCAGAGACTTGCCCAAAATCACACAAACAGTCGTGGCGGGGAGTGTGGGCACCAGGCCTCCCAGAGCTGCCCACCCATAGTGTGCGCTGCTTTTCCCGTTACAAACAGCAGGTGCAGGGAGTTTGCACCCCAAAGCACCAGCATCCCCTCCGGGGGCCTGCGTGTCCCAAGGAGCCAGGTGCATGTCCTGGGAAACAGAGACCATCGAGTCCTGCCCACTGGAATCTTACCTGGTGGGATGTATTGATTGAATCAAACTGGATTTACATACCCCAGTCCTAGGGGAATTCTGAAGTTTCACGCTGAAAACTGCACAGTGACTCTGCCCCCCCAAACACCTGTCCCCCAACAACGCTTTGCCCTGGAGGGCCCATCCATGCAGGGCTGCGAACAGGACTCAAGGAAGTGGCCCAGGGAGGGATCTGCGAGGGCCCTTCCTTTGTGTTTTGGGAACAAGTCAGGAACCTCAAATGCTTTCTGGGGTTCTCCTTTGACTCAAGCCTTGGGATTCAACCACTTGCCTCCATCACCGTTGGAACAGAGAAATACCACCACTGTGTCTGGGGGCAGACAGTAGGGAACAAAAAAATCCCCAACAAGAGCTGCAAACACAAACAGCGCCCATCATGCAGAAATTGCCTTGGCGTGCGGGTCATTGGTGATTTCATTTGTAAGTAATGTTTTGATTGTCACAGATTATATGTTGTTCTCCTCCCCTGACATTTGCCGTACAGCGGGATTGATTTCTGTGCTCCAGTATGAAAAGGTCACTTTGATCAATGCAGTGTAATTGGCACTAAATTAGGATCATATCAGGTTATTTTGCTATTTAATGATGAAATATTAAAGAAAAGCATGGGTAGATTGCAAGCACTAACGTGCACTTTAGACCCGCTGTAATGACGCTTGATTTTGTAAGAAAAGTAGAGAGAAAAACAGCTAAAGTGCCGAAAATGACTGATGTATTAGAAGAGTGGCCCGGAATTATATATTTTCGTTTGCACTAGACTGAAAGCCCCAGACACAAAACACGGGCCCCAGCCGCCCGTTCTGCTCCACGGCACAGAGAGCAGCCTTATAAGGAAGACTATTGCTGATGGCGCTCGGTGTGTGTTAGTCACAAGGGCTAAGCCTTTTCATTCCGCATAGAGTAATTATGTTTAAAAACATCCGTGTGCCTTGCATCCACTTATTAGACAAACCCCAGCCTCTGGGAACGTGTGGCTTGGTTGCAGCCCCCTGGGCTCAGGCACTCCCCACTTCTGGGGATCGGCTCCAGGCCCTCACCCTGCCTTCAGGTTTGCACCTCAAGTAATTATAAGCATCGTAAGGAGTGTTAAATACTGTGTGTTATTTCCTCCATTGTAAATAGACGCGTTCCCCCATTATTCTGAAATGTGTTGAGCAAGAAAAAGCTGCATAAGATTATACTTTTAAATGTAGCTAATGTTGCAGGAAATTTGTTGGGTGCTTTGCCGCCGCGAAGTGTATTATCTGAAGGCAGCAAGGACTTAAACGGCCTCTGAAGGATGTTAACCTTTTTAACGGCTAGAAATATGGTGCCACAAATATTGATAAAATAATCCAGGTGCTGTTGGATGGGGAGGTGGCAGAGTGGGGCGGCAGCGAGGGCCGGGTGCACTGCAGGGGGGTTGGCCGGAGGTGACAGGGCGGAATGAGGACCTGCTGCTTCCTCCGGGGAGCCTTCCAGGGGGCCCCGCACATCACTCCACGCTCCAGGGTACAGCATTTCACGGCAGCGTCCAAACTGCTCTGGATCCCTGTCTCCAGACTGAAAAGGGCACCAATCACTTAGGGTCAGAAAGACCCATCTGTTTGTATTAATGTCTGTTGGTGGTGAACTGTGTCCCCCCAAAAGGATGTGTTGACCTCATAACCCCTGGTGCCTATGAATGCTGCCTTATCTGGAAACAGGGTCTTTGCAGATGCCTTCAAGTTGGGGTGGGGTCCCACTGGAGTAGGGTGGGCCATGATTCAGTACCTGCTGTCCTCACGGGAGGAAGGAGAGGGACTTGGGCACAGAGAGACAGAGCAGGCGAGCCGAGGGCCATGAGAGCACAAAGAAGGAGACTGCGGTATGCGGTTCACCACCCAAGGGACACCGCAGATTGCCGCCAACACTGGAAGCCAGGAGGAGCAGGAAGGGTCTATAGCCTTTGGAGGGAGTGTGGCCCCGCCACACGCTGATGTCCCACTTCTAGCTCAGGACCCTGGGAGCCTGCATTCCTGTTGTTGTAAGCCACCCCGGGTGGGGTGCTTTATTACAGGGCCCCCAGGAAACAAACGTTCTATTAAACTTCTATTTCAGCTGGAAAGGACCAGGGCTATTACATTTCCCCCAAAATCGATGATCTGAAAGCCACCCCATTTGATTTACTGGCATATGTTTGGTTGCTATTTACATCAATAGGGATTTAATGGGAAGCATCCTTGTAACGTGCTGGTCCGAGAACACCAGATTCTCTCGTGATGACTCTAAAACACCTCTGGTTGATTCATCCACTACTCAGGGCATCTTTACTGACTATCTACTATGTGCCGCAGACCAGGCTTGGGCTGTGGTGAGAATGGTAAATAGCAAATCGTGCTCTGCAAGCCTGTGCAGAGGCAAGCAGGTAAACAGATACACGTGATGTGGTGTATGTTTGAAGGGCACGAGTTTGGGGCTCTCTGTGCCATGTAGAACAAGGAAGGCCTCCAGCAGGAAGTGGGGCCACTCTGAATTCTAGGAAAGATGCCAGAGCCGGCCAACAAAGTCTTCACGCACGAGTGCACGATCACACACACGGACTTACACATGTGTTCCTGGACAGGCGGGGGCTGGACTGGGTATAAGCATGCAAAGTAAAGGGAACCCACGCGATGAAGTGGGCTCTGGGAGCCCCAGAGAAAGGAGAGACCCACCATAGAACTTTAGGCTAAGCATGGCTGGCGGCATCCAAGACCCAAGATACGAATACTAGTGTGCAGATCATGAGGGCTACGTATGTCAGGTCAAGGAATTTGGTCTGTCCTAAAAAGGGAAGGCTTTTAAACATAGTGCAGATAAGATCAATGAATACTTAGAAAGATCTTCTGATTTCGAGTTGGAGAACAGATGGCAGATAGAGTTGAACCAGGTTGAATGATGGGCTGGTCTAAGCAAATGGAAGGGAGCGTGTGTGATGGTGACTTATGCGTCAACTTAGCTATGGTGCCCAGAAGTTTGTTTAAACACCTGTCTAGATGTCACTGTGAAGATGCTTTTTAGGTGAGATTAACATTTAAATCAGCAAACTCTGAGTAAAGCTAATTATTCTCCATAATGTGGTGGGCTTCATCCAATCAGTCAAAGTCTTTACACATAAGACAGACTTTGCCCAAGAATATGGGAGATTTTGCCTCCAGACGGCCTTCTAGCTCCATCTGCAACATCTCCTCTTCCCTGCGCCTTCAGCCTACTGGTCTACCCTGTGCATTTTGGACTTGTCTGTAAGCCTATGTGTTAATTCCTTAAAATTTCTCTCTTTATATCATCAATATCTATAGCTCCGTCCATCCATCCATCCAACCATCCATCCATCCATCCCTCATCCATCCTTTTGGCTCTGTTGTTTTGGAGAACCCTGACCAATGGAAGCTATGTACAGACATGGGCAGATCCATGAGAAAAGGAGAGAGGAGGGGGCTCTGAATGGGACTCAGAGACACATGGTATTGGAAGGCGGCTCAGTTCTTCTGGGCAAGGAATCTGTGGAGGGACAGGTCTTTGCACAGTCTGTACTATGATTATGTCCACAGACGTCTGATCACAGGCGCCCGGGAAGAGGCAGCTGGAGGTATACGAACCTGCAGGTCAGCCCAGGGCTGATTTGTCAGCTGCTGGTAAGGAACCCTCTGGCTTTAAAGAAAAGAAATCCCCTGATAAGTCCTATAAAAATGGGATCTCCTCAGAGAAAACCTTGTGGAATCCAAATGCAGGTGGGTACTGGGCTAACAGTGAGGCACAGACAGGGACCTCAGCCCCCCGCCCATGAGGGGTCACAGGCTGCTTGTCCTGATTCTCCACAGCATCTGAGGCTTTACTTTGTGGATGCATTTTATCTCCTTACTCACTGCCTGTGGCATGCCCACAAAGCTGGGCTTTGGCTCAACCACCTGTTTAGGGAATGCGTGTTGTTCTATAAATAGTCCAAAAATACCTACAGTTTCAAGCACAATCAAAGCTTATTTCTTCATTCATCTAACAAAAAGAGATAGCTCTGCTTTAATTCATTCAAATACCGCGGCTGCTCCCCTGTGTGCTGCCAGCCCAGGTTTGTGGGCCTCCTTGGAGCTAGTCAGGAGGAAAGAGGGCAAAAAGGCAAACCTAGTCCCAGAAGCCTTGGCCCCAAAACCAGTGTGCGTGCTTTTTGCTCGCACTGCCTGGTGACCTGATCACACGGACCCACTTCTCTGCGGGAAGTCAGTTCCCAGCCACGCAGACCCTCCCGAGGACAATCCTTTAGTAGGAAGGGGGCTGCGTTCCGAGGATACCAGCTGTCTCCAGAAGCCAATGCCCCCTCTGTTTCCTGCCCATGTTGCTGTGGATGTGAAATTTCTGGCAAAGAAGGGAAGAGAAAGAGGGAGAAGGCGGGAGCTGTGGGCGAGGCACCTGTGGGTTTGAGCTCCGATCACCCTGAGACAAGCAGTGGCTGGGGGTGCCTTCCGGGATTCCCCGGAGAAGGGGGTGTGTGAGGAGGCAAACATCTGCCTGGCTTTTAACTGCGTTCCCCCAGAGAGGGAGCCCGAGAAAGGAGCTTGGTGAAGACAGCTTGCTAGGGGTGATCCCAGGAGGCAGAGGTGAGAGGGGCAGAGGAATGAGAAGAAGGAGGGGAGGTCACCATGGGTGATTTCCCGAGGATTTGCCACAGAAAACCGGGCTCAGGTCTGCTGCATGAGCAGGGACCACTGTCCACCCAAGGACGGGAGCTAGAGCCTCTGGTCACCTGTCCCCACCCCCGCGGGTTGAGGGTCACCTCTGGGGGTTCTGACGCCCTGCACTTGGGCTGGCAGGCCCCCGTGTCTTTGGAGGAGGCCCCAAGGCAAAATAGAAAGGCAGGAAGTGAGGACCTGAAGTGCTTTGACCCAGAGACGTCACCAGAGGCCTCTAACTTCTTTCAGGGCTGGGAGGAGACAGCGGAGGAACCCACATTCAGGAACAGGAGGTGCTCAGGGTGGGAGCGAGCGTGTGGATCCCCTGTCACCGGTGGGCCTGAGGTATAGCTCAGACTTGCCTCGGCCCCCAGCCCTGCCACTTTCTCGTGGGTTTGGCCACCAAGCCCTTTCTTAGCTCTGCGTTGCACAGACTTGAGATGAGCGGAGGGGTTGCAGTGTCCCGGGAGGTCGTGCAGTGTCTCGGGTCTCGGAGACCCGAGAAGCCAGGTCTTTGTCCCCGGGCAGCCTCACCAGCCTCACGCACAGCGCCAGAGATGCTGAGACACACAGACCCAGCCGTATGAAGCGCTGGGACTGCCCGCACATGACACTCAGCGTCTCTGCAGCTAACGGTGCCATGTCATTACTTTACAGTAAAATGTTAACAGGATCCAGGGGGACCCTCCAACCAGGAGTGGGAGCCCTCCTCCACTTACGTGCAGAGTACTCAGCAGAGGAGATAGCTGAGTACCCAGGTCCACACAGCCTGACGCCAGGAGGAAAGCAGGTGGAGCACCGTGCTGGGCGTCGGAGGAGAGGGCTGACCCCGCCCAACCACTCAGGTCTGGATGATGCCCCATGACGCAGCCAGCATCCTTGCTCTGGACTTGGGCAAGTGCAGCTTCCCTACTCGGCCGCCCCACCATGACGCAGGCAAGCTCCCTGGCTCTCACACGGCACTGCGTGGGACATCTTGGGAGATCCCTAACAGCGTACACGTGGGTGTGCAACCTGGGCTCAGTTTCTTAACAACTATAAAGCTTAGTTTAATTTGCAAAAATAGAAATAATCAGTACGTCTTCAAAGGGCGGCCAGGCGTGGTGTCCAGTATGGGGCAGGACACTCACGAATGTTGCTTTCTTTCTCGCCCTCACAGAGGTTTGAGTCTGGATCACTCTCCTTTGCTCTGGCCAGAAGACAGGACTGGTCCTGCTAGCGATACACTCGGGACGTAATCCTCGTGGGGCCCAGCCATCCCTGCTCTGCAGGGGGGAACGCTTACCCCTTACAACGCTGTCTTCTAGCTTCCTGGGGACATGGGGACCAGTCTTGCTGCAGCTGGGAAAGCCAAACCAACACAGCTGCACAGAGGCCCCACCATGAGTGGAGAGCATGGCCCATCCATTCTATTCATTCAGTTCTTTATCCTCATCCCTCCACCTGGGGGCTGTCCACCCAAGCGTCCAAACAGCCGTCTGTCTGTGATGGACGAGGTCAGAGAGGCACCTGTTCCTCAGGCCTCCCACGCCCTGGAGGGTGGGGGGATTTGTGTAGAACCTCGTGGAAGTCAGGACCTGCACACACCTCCCACGGTACCCTGCACTCCCTTCTGCACCATGGAGGCAGTATGCTTACGTGAGCACTTTGTAATGAAACATCCAGTTTTTAGAGACTTGCTGCAGTAACTTTCTAAGTTGATAACTTTGGGGCTAGAAAATACTAATTACCTTTGAGATCTGCTTGAGAAATTAAGATCCCTAACTATTTTTATCCTTAGATCACTTTGGCAAAATTGGTAAATAAACAAACATGGTGAACAAAAAAAATAAGTTGGGGGCGCCTGGGTGGCTCAGTCGTTAAGTGTCTGCCTTTGGCTCAGGTCGTGATCCCAGGGTCCTGAGATCGAGCCCCATATCAGGCTCCTAGCTCGGTGGGAGGCCTGCTTCTCCCTCTCCCACTCCCACTGCTTGTGTTCCTGCTCTCGCTATCTCTCTCTCTGTCAAATAAATAAATAAAATCTTAAAAAAAAATAAGTTTGCTTTTGGGTTCCAATCTATTGTCCGCTCCTTCCTCGGCAGATTCCCTCACAGTGCAAGAGAGGCTCTGGGTCCCTGGGCCAGCCCTGCTCATCCCTGCGGTCGGCACACTCCAGGGTTCACTGGACACTTCTCTCTCTCCAACTCCACAATTAGCTTGGGGTCCTCCCAACACACAGGCTTTCAGTCCCGGGGCTCTGGCCCTCTGCACCCAGACATCCAGCCGGCCGGAGAGTCTGCCACCTGGACCTTCTCGCCCACACGCCGGTCCTCAGAGCCTGGTATCACCAAGAGAGTTGGTACATTTTATGGTGGAAAGTAGATTTGCTCTAAAATGGCTTATGTACTTCCAGACTCTTAGAACTCTTTATTTGTGGTTCCTCTAAGCATCTTCACAGTTGAAGCAGAACAATTTAGGGAAAAGCCAATGTGTCCTTTGATGTCCGTGGACAGCAAATACAAAATAAACGCACATTATAATTTGGGTTATATAAGACATGTCTTCTGAAATCTTTTCGTGTCGAGGTTGACTCATACTGTGTTATAAACAAATTAGAAACAAGCAGGCAGTTTACCAAGCGAAAATTTTGTTTATCTAGTTTATAGACATGCAGTTCTTGGGCCTTTGACTTTTTAATGCACAAACACAAACAAAGTCTTTTCAAAAATTATATGGTTTCGCTCATCCAGAGCGTGATATCACAAAATTAGAGTCAACTGGTGATAATTTGATATTGAAAATAAAGCACTTGTGGAAAAAGTTACTTTCTTTAAAGTGAATTAATATATTCTTATAGAAAAAGTCTAGTTGTATTAAGATTATACTTCACAGATGTTTTTATATACTGGCTTATGATTTAGTTCCATGGTTTCTGCTTAAATACTCAAGTGATATCTAGCTGAGTCACTTAAAGGACATTTTAATTATATACTAAAATACAAATAGGCACACTGATTATGCAGAAACCAGCCTATCTATAAGCAAACAGATAGCTGGACCTTGCCCAATTTGGAAAGGTCATCTACAACCACTCAGAACTTGTTCGAAGGAAGACATCAGTGATTCACATGCTGTTATTTCTGATTTGTGATAAGAAGAAATAAGATGGTAGCAATGCATTGGGTCATTTTTAGATGTGGGATTACCCTTCCCATTCCAAAAACCTTAAAAAATGTGATTTTTCCTTATGATAAAATAAATACATGTACTTGTAAACATTAAATTATACAAATTATTTACAAATTAATATAAATAACAAAAGAAATGAAGTAGATGTATGCCATCACTCATTTCTCAAATATAACTACTATTCATATTTTGGTGTAATAACATTTAATTTGTTTTTGTCCTCTGCCACATAGGATTTAGTTCTTTTAAATTTTAAAATGATTTTATTTTTAATAATCAACATGTATATCATTGTAGAATAGTTCTGTAAGGATTGTTTTAAAAAACAGCAGGATCCTGGGGTGCCTGGGTATCTCAGGTGGTTGAGCATCCTACTCGTGGTTTCGGCTCAGGTCATGATCTCAGGGTCATGCGATCAAGCCCCATGTCGGGCTCCATGCCCAGCGGGGAGTCTGCTTGGGGTTTTCTCTTCCTCTCTTTGCCCCTCCCCATCACTTGCATGCTCTCTCTCTCTAAAATAAATAAATAAATCTTAAAAGAGAAAAAACAAGGGGCGCCTGGGTGGCTCAGGTCATGATCCCAGGGTACTGGGATCGAGCCCCACATCAGGCTCCCTCCTCAGCAGGAAGCCTGCTTCTCTCTCTCCCACTTACCCTGCTGTGTTCTCTCTCTGGCTGTCTCTCTCTGTGTGTCAAATAAACAAATAAAATCTTAAAAAAAAAAAAAGAGAGAAAAAACAAATAGCAGGATCCTGACCATGTCCCTTCCCCTACTTTCCCACCCCTTAGAGTCAGCTGCTTTGACTCTCTTACCATGTCCCCAAAACAGCATTGTTTTGCTGGTCATCTTTTTTTTTTTTTTTTTTTTTTTTTAGATTCAATTAGGCAACATATAGTACATCATTAGTTTTAGGTGTGGTGTTCAATAATTCATCAGTTGACTCTCCAGTGCAGGATTCAGCTTTCATTCAGAGCCTCTGCCCACAAATTTCCCCTTTCTCTCCCTCTACCTAGAGCTACAACCTAATTTCAGAGGGATACATTTTCAGTGCATACATTAGTACATTAGTGAATTATTACATGCTGAAATTGCTTACAATTGAGATATACAAGGTTACATTGAGACTGATAAAAATATATTTCCTTTTAGCAAAATCTTTTCCCCTCAAAGTTACCCATTTGAAAGAACAAGAGCAGACATTCTAATGTTTTTAAATTAACAATCCATGAAGTTAACTTATTGTTATTATTTGGTGTGTGTGTGTGTACAGTTCTATGAGTCTTAACACATACATAGATTCAGGTAACCAGTACCAAAACTGGGACACGGATTAGTCCTATGGCCCAAAAAAGTCCCTGCTTCTTTCTCTTTGCAGTCTGACCCCCACTGAATTGTCCTCAGTCTCATAAGCTTTGCCTTTTCCAGAATATCATAAAAAAGGAATCATGTAGTATGTCAGCCGGGTTGTCTCGTTCAGCATGACGTTTCTGTAGTCCGTCCACTGAGGTTTATGCATCGACAGTTCTTCCCCCCGGGCTGTGTTGCACTGTGTATCTATTCATCCACTTAAGGAAATTGGGTTGTTTTCAGTATTTGGCAACTAATTTGGCAATTAGTTTTGGCAATTAGGAATAAAGTTGCTGTGAACATTCCTGTGCAGGTTTTGTGTGGACATTCAGTTAAGGCAAACGCCTACAGGCGGAACCACTGAGCCATGTGGTAAGTTCACGCTTAATTTTGTAAGAAACCACCACCCTCTGCATCCCCACCAGCAACATCTGGGAGCTCCAAACTCCCCACACCCTCGCCGGTCCCTGAGCTCTCACTTCACGGGGTTCTGATCAGCACTGGCTTCAGCCGGTGGCACCTGTCCCCCAACAACACCGTTCAGATTTCAGTGACCAGGTGTGTTAATTTGAGTGATCACAGCGAGTACGAACGTCGCTGCTGGCTCATCAGTCCGCAAACAACAAAAATGACAGATACGCATGGTGATCGGGGAACCATCCCAGCACCTCCGCACAATCCATAGCTGGGTGGTCGGTGAGCATCTGCTGCAGTCCAAGCACAGAGAGCAAAGTGTCCACGGGTCTCCCATGTGACACCTGCCCGAAACGGATCGCTGAAAGGGAAGATTGGGCAAACAAAGGTAAGGGTACACGAAGTAATAAAGTGATAATGTTGGAAGTGAAATCTCCGTGAAAGGTAAGTGACGTTCTAGTAAATAACAGCTGAGCTAGGATACGCCAACACGCAGCCCGAAGAATCCAGGGCCCCGAAGTGGCCCGTTGCGACGACACAGGACCACCCAGAGAAGTGACGTCTGCGCAGAGCTCACCCTCACTCGGTCCTGGAGCTACTGGGTCATGTGGATGTTGTGCCAGAAGCTGATCCTAACTCAGGGGAGTGGGATGCTCACCTGGGCGTGCAGGGATGCCCGCTCTGTTTTGTGTTTCGCACAGAAAGGTGACCACGATGAAGGTGTCGGCATCACTCTCGAGAAGTCTTTTACCAAAGAAGCCGGTCGTTTTAACTCTCGTTGCCTCTCATGTTTTAAATTGCAGTTTTACGTAAATCTTAGTTTTACTATTTTTTTCACTTTCCTGTACATTTAATACCAACAGTACGAGAGCTTCTAATGCTGTGACAGACGTGTGTATAGTTCACTGAGCAACTTTAATTCCCACTGATTATGGAGGCTGCGTGTCCCCAGCCTCATGGTCCTCCGCTGTTCAAACAGGCAAGAACCAACCGTGCTTGGCTACTGTCAGGTTTTCTGAAGTACTTTCTATTCTCATAAGCATGCAGTAGTATCTCCATATGATTTTAACCTGTATTTCCTTAATGGCTAAGATGGTGAGCATCTTTTCATGTGGTTATTTGCCATCTGAGTACTTTCCTTGCTGAAGTGTCTGTGCAGATCTGTGGCCCAATTTTCAAAGGCCTTTTTTTTTTCTTGAGTTTTGAGTGCCTTTATATATCCCAGATATTCTGGGTATCAGATCTTTGTCAGATTCGTGGTTGTCAAGAACAATGAAGAGGTGAGAATTTCTCCTACTAACGAGCTGACAAGTGAACCTGCCACAGTCTGTCTGCTGGAGCCTGGGAGACCGGAGCCCAGAGACAAAGGACTGTGGCTCACAGTTCAGTGCTTGTGATCTTCATGTTCACGCCATTTCCCTGGTCCCCCAGATCACACAGGGGTGGTTCGGGGGGCCCAGGTGGAGCTGTGCACATGGCGGTCCAGAGTCTTTTATAATCCACAGCACGGACACCTGCCCTTGGTTCCAGAGAAGGACACCTCACTGTTATTATCTGGTATAAAGAAAATGCAAGGAACTTTAAGTAATAAATATATTCCCCCTTTCTTTGTGGTTTTTCATAGAGCTTAAAATCACCTTTATTAACATCATGAAGTCCCAAATCTTACACTGAGAAAATATTAGTTGGACACCAATTATTTGTTCGGTACTCCTCTAGGAGCTGTAGGGAATAGAACACTGAAAAAAATGAGGCCCTTACATTTGGGTGGTGATGATATGACGCTTTTTATACAAACTGTGTTACACTAAATACTGGACCATTTTCTAGGAGAGAGTCAGGACCTGGCTGTCCACCTTCCGTCAGCCCATTCCCAGGGGGTGGTGACCACTCAGGCTCATGTTTTAGCTGGCAAGTTGGCAAGCCATGGGGCTCCCCTTTAATTAGCAGAAATTCCTTCTTTTGCTAGAGAAAACAACCTTGACATTTCTGTTTTCCAATCCTCATAAAACATCTGGTTGTAAGATGTCCTATTTACAGCAGTTAATATGAACATTATCCAAGAGCAAGGAAGAAGGCAACGGAGCCCATCCTACCGAGTCCCCAGACTTTATAGCAATACCTTCCTGTGATAGTGCGGGCTCACTATGACTTCATTCAGCCACACACTGTCACACGTTATCTCCTGAAATCTTACTACAAACTTAATGAGGTAATTTCCATAGTAACAATGTTATCAAAAAAGTAAAGTGAGGGCGCCTGGGTGGCTCAGTCGGTTAAGCGACTGCCTTCGGCTCAGGTCATGATCCTGGAGTCCCGGGATCGAGTCCCGCATCGGGCTCCCTGCTCGGCGGGGAGCCTGCTTCTCCCTCTGACCCTCCCCCCTCTCATGAGCTCTCGCTCTCTCTCTCATTCTGTCTCAAATAAATAAATAAAATCTTTAAAAAAAAAAGTAAAGTGAGGCAGTGGTTAAATACCAATTTTAAGGTCCTAAAATAAGAGGCAAATGGGGATTTTAATGCTGACTCTCTGGATCCACATTCTGCTTCCTTAGCCACTCCACCACACTGTGAAAACACATGATTTCCCTTGTAGGTTCAAAAGTTGTTTTTGTTGCATTACTAAAAATAATGTATATGCTTTAACTAAAACATAGCAAGACACTGCATATCAACAAGTGGCCATACCACAGAAAGGGCTGAAATGAACAAAAGGAAGTTAAAATGTCAATGTCTGAAAGGAAATAGCCATGGGGTGGGGGATGAGCCCATCTCTGAGACATCTCTTTCTGGGCAGAAATGGCTATGGCGTAATCGCCTTATAAACAGACAGCATCTCGATCCCTCGTTGCCTCCTCCTCGGTAGTGAGAGGACCAGCCTGGGCCTCCCATCCTGGGACCGCTCTGGGCCTCTGGAATTCTGCCAGCGAGGACGAGCTGGTGTGGGCAGGGGCAGAAGAAGTAAGGGGGCCGCGGAACCAGGGAGGGGGGAGGACATGAGAGTGATGTAATACCAAGGATGTACGCTCAGGAGAGTGTCCGGCAATTCTCCTTAATCAGGAGCAGATCAAGTACTTTTCCCTCTTCTGCTGTTGTCCTCCTGGAAGTGCAAGCCAATGAATTCTCCAAGATCAAAGTACTAAGGGACAAATGTTGACAGAAGAGAAAAGAGTAGCATTAGCAGGAGATTGTCAGAATTTTTTTTGAATATATAGAGAGACATATATAGGAAAGACATATGAACAGTTGGGAGTCATATGTATGTCTACACACATACGTGTAGAGATAAAAGAAGACATATCCATATTTATATACATGAGTCTAGTATGAGTCTAGTAATCTACTAGATAGTTTAAAAACAAATGCACATGCAGTAGATTTGGTGATACACAAAAACAGATAAAAGGATAATAAAGAAAATCCATTTATAATATCATATAAATATATAGTATGTAATTGTGTTTATATAATATATACGTACAGTATTACATGGGGGGAAAACACAATAAAACCACCAAAACCAATTTTTATTTGGGAAAACTATAACACAACTTTGAGGTGTGTAAAATAAATCTTGAATATGTAAAATAGTTTATTTTTGGCCGGGAAGGCTCACTATCAAAAGGACTTCAATTATCAATTATCCTTTTATAAACTAACATACTTAATGTAATATCAATGAAAATTCCAACCCATTTACAATGGGTTAATTCAGGAATTTTATAAAACTGCTTCTAAAATTCATCTGAAAGAAGAAACATGTTTGCATAACTAGGAAAATAATTATTATTCCCCATAAGAAACCCCTGCCATGTGCCTGGCATTGCGCTTCCATTTTATTTTTTTATATCGTTCTGTCCTCACAGAAAGCAGTCCTGTGGGGTTGCTACAGCTATCAGGCCTGCCGTAGAGAATGAGCACGTCCACTGCGAAGTTTTGATAACAAAAATAATGTGCCCATGTGGAAAGAACAAGTTGCCCAGGCACAGGCTTAAGCAGAGGGAGAAATTTATTCAGTGAAATAGACGCATCTCAAATCAACAGGACAAAATACTGGTTAATAAGCGATGCTGTAAAAATTAAAGCTGGAGCTTTGCACTACCTTTCACACTAAAATAAATCTGGTGTCAGTAAAGATCTCAGTGTAAACAGCAACACAGGAATCAGACCTATAAAGAGCTTAAGCATTAATAAATAGAAGCCCTCTCTCTAATCGCAAGACATGTGAAATGCAAACTGATGGAGAAGTTAGAAAAGAAGAAAGATGAGTCGCCAGTAAAATATGAAAAGATGTTCTGCTTCACTAATAATCAAACAACGACAAATAAAAATGTCCTTGAAATTTCATTTGTCCTTTGTCATTCTTGAAGAGACATAAAAAGATCCAGTAACCTTTCCCATGGGGGTCAGCATGGGAATGAACCCTGATAGAAGGTTTCTGGATGATTTGACAAAACACATCGAAATGAGCAAATGTGAAATAAGCTTTTCAAAGTCAAATTTGATTCTGATATATTTAATGGAAAGAAGTAGATAAGTCAAAAAAAGATATAAGCACAATAATGTTCATTACAACATTATTTATATTAGAGCAAATTGGAATCGACCTGAATGTCCATCAAAGGAAATCTGTTAAAATAAATTAGAGACATCTATACTATTCAGCTATTAAAAAGAATGATGTATATCTACGTTTGCTGACTTGGAAAAATATCCACAAGCAAACAAAGCAGGTTGCATAATGGCCCGCGATGCCCGATCCCACGTGCACGTGCCTGCGGGAGAGAAACCTGACAAATAAAATGTTGCTCCTTTGACAAGTAGATGTCACAGTCCCATTCCCGAAACTGGTCATTTTGAGATAAGAAGTGTATCATAGATCCTTATTTTGATGGTAGTTCTTGCTTTCTTCAATTAAAAAAAAAAATACAATATTTTATTGCTTTTCAAAAAATATGAAAGCAATAGAACATTTAGTGTGATTCACCTGAACCTGGCAAGGCAATTGAAAAATGCAACCCACTATCTTGACAGTTAATTATAATTTCAATACAAATCTTGATTACATATATAGGATTAAGTAGCTTCTTCTGGTATAATCCACTCTTTTTCGGGTGGGAAATTAACCCTCTAGAGTTTAATGATATAATTTGAAAACTTTCCACGTGTTTCCTGAGATGCAAACATTTTACTTTCAGAGGGAAATGATCACCTGTGAGACAGATCCTTCCTGGGGGCCCTGGGCAAGAAATAAAAGCCTCTCTACAGTTCCTGTTCATCCACACCTTGTGTGGATAGCCAGACAGTCGTGATGCATATTTATAGATTTGCTTGTGCAAACAGAGAAGCATACCAGCTTTCTCATGCAGCAAATCTTATTTCCGATACAAATTTGAAAGTCTGTGAGGCATGAAAATATTAACTCTAGGATCCATGACCTCCCATAAAACAAAAGGAGGATGAGTGGTGGGTTAAAGAATTCGAATGATGCTTTTGGACTGGCGTGTTCCCATAATGGCTGGGGAAGATTTATATGCTCTCTGTAGGTATAATTAGACACCCACAAACCCGTCTGACCCTGCTGGGGTGAAGAGCTCTTCTGCTTTTTGTTTCAGCGGGTGAATCAATACTCACACGTTTTACCACTGTGGAGTGAAATTGAGGAAATGAAAATCGGATAATTTTGTTCCCTGCGCAGTCTAGACAGAGGAGAGCCGTGTTAGCCTTTGACAGGAAGATCTATTTCCAGTTTCTCAAAAGGCTAGTGTCAATTTTGAAACTTCTCCTGTTATTGATTTTCAGTTTTGTTAAAAGGATGCTTTATTAGGAATATTAGTCGCAGGGACTGTGGGAAGCCCTCCTTCACAAGGAGGTGAGCTTGTATTTTAATTCGGGTCCTGGGTGGGTTTAAGTTTCAGACGGCTCTGTGCGGTGGCCGGACCGCCATCAGGACCGAGCGAGCAGGTCAGCCTGGCCCCACGGAGCTCCAGCCACACGCCCACACGCAACCAACGATGAGTTTGTTGGATTGTCCATCTCTCCTAAATATTTCAGAATCAGTTTGCTGACATTTTGTAAATGTATGTTCCACACGGCAGCAGGTTGTTGGCACCGGGGCTTACAGGCTTTTAAACTGTAACATTCTCAAAACGGGCACATTTTATGGAACCACAGTGAATATTTATCAAAGATATTTTAAGGAGACATTACCAGTGTTCAGTTCGGCATTTGCTGGATGACGGACCAGCACTATCTTATTTACCAGAAGATGCTCCATTGTCTGAGTCCCACTCTGCTTTCCATTGAACCCCCCGCCCCATACTTACAACCCTGTATCGAAATGTGCTCTTCCCTTACTTCTGCCTCTTCCCTAAACTGTGAGTTCCTTGAAAGAAAAAGTATTTTTATTTCTCTAGATTGTTTGGGCTTCTCCAAGCGCCTGGTGCAGAGTAAGACCTCAAGACCATTAATCAACAGGAAGGCTGTCTTTGCTGTCCATCGTATTGGGAGGCATTCAGCTTCAAGAATATATTTGGTTTGTTTAAAGAATAGCATGGAGGACATTAGGAGAAGGAAGGGAAGAATGAAGGGGAGGGAATCAGAAGGGGAGACAAACCATGAGAGACGATGGACTCTGAGAAACAAACTGAGGGTTCTAGAGGGGAGGGGGCTGGGGGGATGGGTTAGCCCGGTGATGGGTATTAACGAGGGCACGTACTGCATGGAGCACTGGGTGTTAAACGAAAACAATGGATCGTGGATCACCACATCAAAAACTAATGATGTAATGTATGGTGACTAACATAACATAATAAAATATAATTAAAAAAAGAATATATTTGGTTTGTTACTGAATTTCATTTGTACATTTTGCTCCTGAGAAACAAAATATTGCTGGATCACATGAATTTTAAATAGCCAGTTGCACTTCTATCTTAGTCTGTTCAGGCTGCTGTAACAAAAAGACCCCGGCCTGGGCGGCATAAACGACAGATGTTTATGTCTCACAGCTCTGGAGGCTGGAAGTCCGAGATCCAGAGGGGGTGTCTGGAGAAGGCCATCTTTGGGCTGTGTCCTCCTGCAGCAGAGAGGAGGTGTGGGCTCTCCCGTGACCTTTAAAAGGGCACTGATCCCATTCATGTGGGCTCAGTCTCAAGACCTAATCACCCCCCTAGTTCCCGCCTCCTACCATCACCTTGCGTACGGGTAGTATTTCAACAGACGGATTCTGAGGGGGCGCAAACATTCAGTCTAGAGGGACAAGGTTGTTGAGAAGAATTTTGTGTTTAGAATGACTTTGCCTGTTGGTCTCTATGGCATTAAGACAGGATAATGATGTTAACGTTATTAATACTATGAACCCCCAAAAGCATGAAGCAGGATGTTTCTTTTCTCCAATTCTTTCACTGCCCTCTTTAATAAGTGCTTGAGTTGGTGAACAGATCCCCCAGGGCCATGGAATCCCTTAGAAAGAGGTTTTATACAGAACGTTGTGGGTAGGTCTGTTTGAGAAGCAAGATGGATGCAAACCATCATCTGTTTTGTTTTGTTTTGTTCCAGAAGAGACATGACTTGGGTTTATGCAGGAACAATGAAACAGTATGGACAACAGGGCAACCACATCCACAGCAATGCCTCTCGCCATTGGTCTTTTATTCCGGCACAAATCAGTGCAAGCTCAAGAAGCACGCTTGCCGACCAGATAGTTAGGAGAAGTTACATCACTTGGCACCACGTGGCTCCATCATAGGGCTGCAGAGATACCCACTTCTGGGCGATGTGAAAAATGGAGCAGAAATGAGTGTGTGGATTGTATGGATCATTTCCGCTTGGATCTATTTGAAATCATAAGCGTGGTATGATGCCTTGGCTAAAACGCGGTTAGTGACAAGCTGTTGTGAATTTATGTTAATTGAAAACCCTAAACCTTGCTCCTTTAATCACATCTATTTATTTACCTAATGTGGTGACTAGGGAAGAAGCTCCCTCTGAAGTCCTGAGGTGAACCAAAATCTAACTAATCCTTGTTTGTGTTTTGTTTTCTAATTTTCCATGCTGCTGCCTGCAAGTACTTCCGACTCATGGTCAGATTATTTTATATACGTTAGCACTTGAAAGGTTAAGCACACCCTCCCTCCCAGGCACAGCCCCGAGGCCGGCTGGTTTCTATCTGACACAGACGTCTGTTCCTCACCTGTAAGCCATGAAGGCTCCACCAGGCATGGTAAATTACTTGAATGACATTTTTAATGTTTTTCCATTCCTCATTTTACAAAATAAGGATATTCTTGCAATCTGTTTTTATTGTGTCTCTTTAAACATCAGAAGTTCTGGTGAGCCCCATGGTTAAGAAGTGTATTTGCATGATGGTCACATTCTTTCAGCAAATTGCTCTCTAGCAATTCAGAATGTGATTCTATTTTTGCTTTTGTCTCCCACGCATTATTTCAGCATCAAAAATCCCTCCAAAGGCCCAGGAAGGGGATCGGTGGGGGGACACTTTGCATGAAGCGAACGCACAGACGGTAAGAAACTTCTCCCTTTGGGAGAGCTCCCGTAGAAACTACAAAATAAAATTTTCTAATTTGGGACCAGACACTTTTCCTGTATGTTCTGAAGAGCCAACAAAATGAAAGGAAATTTGCAGATTTTCTTTTTTTCTGTCTGTGGGACTGTTCTTTTTTCTTCCCCCCAAAGTCACTGAAATAGCAGATTGATAATTGTTTGGGAGACACCATGCCAATGAGTCCGGATTTTTAATTTAATTTAATTCCCATGTTTGCTTTCAAATGTTTCCCTAGCCAGGGTTTCCAGGAGATAGATGCTCGCCTGCCCCCGCCCTGCTGTGGGTAAATGGACCCGGCAAAGGGAAGTCCCACAGAAGAGGAAGGGGGCTTCCACTGGGCTGGCTGGTCACCCAACTAAACCACTAGCAAGTGTGATGCCCAGGACCAGGACAAGTATTTTAATCTATCAGTCCTTTCATCAAAACTACAGGAATTGACCAAATATGTCCTTCCTTCTTTGAGGGCTACCTCTGAGAGTGTACCCTACTTTTGCAGAAATGACAAAAATGTAACCCTTACGATCTCAACCAGATCATCTTTGTGTGTGATGGGCAGAATTCCTGAATTTAATGACATTCTTTCAAGGACCTTCCAATGACAGCAAGTGTCAACCACTTGAGGCTCCTAAATTCTACAAAAATTTTAAGAAGGGACAGTAAGGGTTCACTTTTGAAAAAAAAGTTTATAATGTTGATGGCTTTTTTCAGGTACCAGCCTAAAGGTGATGGTCTGTGGTGTCACATTTAACCTTAACACTTTGTCGAAGCAACACGTATATTAACTTTTAAAAACGCAACAAGTGTTCTTTTCAGATATTTTAAATAAATGATTTTATTTAGTACAGTATGACTTAGAATCCAAACTGTTGTCACAGGTAATTTGTACCCATGTCCCTGTCTTCATTCACATGGACAGCCCTGCTTTGGTGGGTTCCATCCAAAATGAATTACTGCTCACGGTGCCCAGGACCCCAGCCAGTCAGCTCCCGCTCCAGCAGAAGGGCGAGGGATCCAGAGCATCCTTTAAGTACATCGTGATACCACCCACAGTAGCTCAAGCTACTGCATAAATAGTATGCCTTATAACATCCCCTACTATACAATTACACGATAGTCCATAACAGCTCCTCACGGACTATAGAGTAAATAATATGCATTGTAAAAGTCTGTAATTATGTAATTATGTGATAATCTCTAATTAAGGACCACTGGGTAAATATATAATTGGGGAGTTTTAAAAATCCATCATAAAGTACTCTAAAAAATGTGATTGCAATACAAGAAGACAAAAAGAAAGAGACCTTTTCTCATATTATTTTGAGATTTTAGTGAATTTCAGTAAATCCAAAGCCAAGCAGTTAACACTGGAAAAGTGTTTCCCTTCTCCCTCACGGCCTTTCCCCGTTTGCAACTGTCCCCGCCTCCTGAGGCTCCCGCTGGCCCGCAGGTGGAAGCGCAGGGCGCACAGTGGCCTTGTGCAGCCCAGCTCTGGGGCAGGAGTGCAGGCGGAGGAGTGCGGGGAGCCCGAGTGGAGGGGCGCGGGGAGCATGGGTGGAGGGGCCCGGGGAGCATGGGTGGAGGGGCGCGGGGAGCACGGGTGGAGGAGCCCGGGGAGCATGGATGGAGGGGCGTGGGGAGCACGGGTGGTGGAGCCCGGGGAGCACGGGTGGAGGAGCGCGGGGAGCACGGGTGGAGGGGCCCGGGGAGCACGGGTGGAGGGGCGCGGGGAGCACGGGTGGAGGGGCCCGGGGAGCACGGGTGGTGGGGCCTGGAAAGCACGGGTGGTGGGGCCTGGAAAGCACGGGTGGAGGGGCGTGGGGAGCACGAGTGGAGGGGCCCAGGGAGCACGGGTGGAGGGGCGCGGGGAGCACGAGTGGAGGAGCCCGGGGAGCATGGATGGAGGGGCGCGGGGAGCACGGGTGGTGGAGCCCGGGGAGCACGGGTGGAGAAGCGCGGGGAGCACGGGTGGAGGGGCGCGGGATGCACAGGTGGAGGAGCCCGGGGAGCACGGGTGGAGGAGCGCGGGGAGCACGCCCGGGAGGAGTGTGGGGAGCCTGCGTGGTCCCCACAGCTTAGCCAGCCCGCCGCCCCAGAGCCGCCCTTCCAGCTTCCCTGCCCACAGGCAGCTCCCCAGCTCCTGTCCCACCAGGTTTCCTCCCGCCCCGGCTTCGCCAACACCGCAAGCACAGCAGCCTGGCTGAGGATGGAGACGAGAGCGCAGGTGCACCTACCCCACGCGCGCTCTGCGGGAATTCTACAGCAGTGCCCGGGGTGGTGAGCTGAGTGTGAACGGGGGAGCCTGTTACACCGCTGGCCACACACCTCGGGCCGTGGCTGGGAGAGCAGACGCGGAATAGGTCTACGAGGGGAAGCACCAAACCCGTGAGGGCCAGCGCACCTTAAATCCCTCAGCCCTCCATCCCATCTCCCCACGACCTTGACGAATCCCCGCTGGCTCAGCCCCGTCCTTCGTCCTTCGCTGCTGCCTCGTCCTTCTGTTTGCCCCGGAGATGGGAGCTGCCCCCAGGTCCACCCCCGCGGGCTAGAGCTGCTCCGCGTGCACGCAGCCCCTGGGGGCCCTGGGCGGCGGGAATGCGGAGGCGGGCTCCAGGAGTAGAGCCCAGCCGAGGATCAGAAGAACTGTCTTCCCACCCCCGCGTGCCCGAATCCAGAAGCCGGGCCTGAGGCCCACAGCGGGCGACTGGAGAGCTGAGAAGGTGTCCAGTGTCCAAAACCTTCCCACATCTCTGATACCTTACCTCCGATACCGAGTCAATGTCACAAAGAAAAGAAAGGAATCGAGAGTTGAAACTGCAAAATCCCTTTGTTTCTGTAGGACTTTTCCAAAGCTGCCTCACCAGGAACTATAAAAAAACGTTGCCCCAAAGAGTAGGATGTATGTCCTCACAGCTCTGGAAGCCAGAGGTCAGAAGCCAAGGCGTTGGCGGGCCTTCCGGCGGAATCCCTCGGCCGCCCCTGCTCCCGAGGCTGCGGGCCATGTGCTGTCCTTGCGGGCACACAGTGCGTCTCCGCCTGCCCTTCCACTCGGTGCGCCCTGAGCGCGCTAGCATCCGTCTGCCCCTAAGACACCTGTCCGTCTCGCGGGCAGGGCCACCCTAAGCCGGTTCACCCTCCTCCTAGCTTGACTGCATCTGCAGAGACTCTTCCAAAGAGGGTCATATCCAGTTTCCAGCTGGACATGAATTTTCAGGAGACCCAAACAACCCACTGCGCTGTCCCAAGACACATACTCCATTTGACTCACAGTAGAGCTCAAACTAGGTGTCAGGTCTTCTAGGTCTGCATCTGATTCAAGGAAGACCCACGGTCTGCTTTAATCCAGGATCACTTGGGCGCCCATTTGTAGTGTCTCCTCCACAAAAAACCTGGATTAATTTTAATACTTGATAGGGTCCTAGAATTTACTGAGCTTTGGAGGGTTTTTCTAAGGTCAGGCTCGGGCCACACCACATCTTTAGACCTTCCTAAATTAGTTTGCCCCCCCCAGAACTGGGCCACATAATGGGATGGACTCAACCCAGCAACCCCTGTGGGTATTTACTGCATGACCGGGATCACGTGCACCCCAAAGCTGCCAGCTCTGCAGATGTCATCGGGCCGGTGGGCTGCATGGTCCCACATTCTACAGCCCCCCAGCCATATTCAGACAAATGCTCTTTTGATCCAGGAAGAACAGAAGACGTAATTGACACAATATAAGCCCTTCCACTGGGGAGTTGGTTGCCGTGAAGCTGTCCGAGAAGATTCTAGACACTGCAGCCTGTTTTCAATATACATTTACAGCGTTACCTCTAGGGAAGTCCCTCAGTGAAACCATTTGTCCACCACAAATTACGTCATTCACCATCTCGAAAATTCCCATTCCCAGGCTACTCTCAATTCATTTTATTAGTCATTCAACTAAGAGATGTTTTTACATTTGTAAAGTGTGCCATTTCCCTGACCAAGTAAACTCTACACTTATTTCAGAATTCATCCTCCACCGAGTTCCAAGCCCCACTCAGTTTAAAAGGACTGCTCTGTTCTCCGAGAAATAACTAAGGGCACTAAATTATCTTTCATGTCGGGGAATTATTCTGGACTTTAGTGATAAGGTAAATGAATAACTAAGGGACATTTTCGATAAAACTAATTGCAACAGATTTAAATAGAAGATGCAGAAGGTCTGTTGCAGGATGCCCGTGTGTGGTCATTTCCAGGTACCTCTCCCTCCCTCCCACCTCCCCTCCCTCCCTCCCCCCCTCCCTCCCTCCCTCTCATGAGGCCTCAGATATGGTCTCCATTCTACACACTAGCAATTCTGAGGATATTAGATAAGTAGGGTATGCAAGATTTTGAGACTAGCCTTTTTGCTCAGCGTAAGGGCCTGAGATCCATCCAAGTTCCCTGTGTGTCTAGTGTATTCCTTTTAATCGCTGAGTAGAATTCCGTGGATGGATGCCCTGCAGAAGGACATCTAGGTTGTTTCCAGTTTGGGGCTATTATGAGTAAAGCTGCCATGAACATTCCTGTGTGGATTTTTGTGTGAACAGGTTTCCATACTTCTCGGTTAACTGCTTTGAGTACACTACCGGGTCACATGGTGGTGGCATGTTTAGTTTTTAAGAAAATTGCCAAACTGCTTTCCAGAGTGGCTTCATGTTTTTACATCCCCGCTGTCGTGAAACCAGCTCCTAGCTGTTTTCCTCAATTCTTTAACACCTCCGCACACGTTAGGGTGATTCCACTGTATTTATGCCAAGTTGTAGAAATGTTCCTACTGGTTGAGCTCATGGAAAACTTCCATACCGTCATTTTAATCAAGAAGGACAGTTTCTACATGTGAATAAAATAGGTACCTAGATAACTTTGTTTGAATAATACATTTCAAAAAATGTGCAAGTTGAATCTGAAAAGATATTGTTAGGTTATAGAAAGGTAAAGTATCATACATGTTGGCAGGTCTTTTATCTTGAAGAATTGTGACTTGTGTGTAGGTAAAAATGAAATGGCTAAAATGGGAAATGTAGATAATTTAAATTTAAAAATAGAAAATTAAAAATTGTTAACGTATAGTATATGAATGTACCTTATTTTGTCAGTCTTACCATGTAGGGCCGAGGAGATTCTTTACTTCGGAGTGTGGGGCCTGAGACTTGAGATAACTCGACGATGCACCATCTGTATTCCCGGCTTGAGCTGGCTGATCAGAGAGGTAACATTTGAAGATGCTGGCAAGACAATGGCAGAGCAAGATTCTCCTGTTACGGTAACGGTTTTCAGGCCTCCCCAATTATTGGCACATTCTGGTACAATTTTTTAACCAACCAATCAAAAATGTTATTAAGTATTTATGGAACATTTAAATATTTTTTCACATAAATGAAAACATTTTTTCGCTCCTATTTTTCAGGTTTATTTTCATTACTTGAATAAAAAGGTCACCATTATGATAATGGGAACAGTGGCATAGTCAGAATTGGGGGTAAATGTGCAGACCTGCCTTCGGGCAGATCTGAAACTCCAACGGTGGGTTGGGGCGTAGGGTGGGAGGCAGGTGCAGGCCTGGCGCTGCCCACGCCGCTGGCTCTGGTGTCCGTAAGTCCATTACAGAGCGCGACCAGAGCATATCCATTAATCCTGGGAGTCAGTTACGTGGCCATGGGTGAAAGAGTTTATATGTCACGTGCTTGGAAGACAACAAAGTAAAAGGATTATACGATACCAGAAGGATTGTATGATACTCAAAAAATGACACAAAACATTTAGCCATGCATAATTATAATAGAGAAAGTTAATTTTAATGACTGTTCTCTTTCTCGACTTAAAGCTGGTCTCTTCTAGCTGTGATTTGCCAACAATTTTCCGAGTACAATGACCATGGTGTTTGTATGTGCAATTATGTTTACATATTTAACTCTGTTTCTTTAGTATATGAAGAAGATAGTTTCATAAATTGTTACATGCTTTCAAGCATTTGAAAAATCTCTCAAGAGAAAGAAAGCTCTCAATCACATTGAGAAATTTGAGAAATCAAATTCATTTTTAAAATATACAAATTAAATATTTAAATTTATTTTTAAATTATAAGATACAACATCTTGAAAAGGAGTGATGGTGTTTTCTCTCCTGATTTAGTAAACAAAGAGTGCTCTAGACCAGTGCCTAATCTCTCCTTTGCTGGCGGCTCCTAAAGCCCCTGACTATCCCCTACTCTGCACTTCGTCCTTCTCTGCAGTAAGTGCTCAGGGTTCAAATGTTAAATAACCACATTACCACTCCGCTCCCACTCAGTAGGGGCGCTCACATCACAACAGGTGTCCCCATTCAAGGAGCTTAGATCCAATTTCTTTTTTATTCCAATAAATCCATTCTGGGTATTATTTTGAGGCTCAGTTTGCTTCATGCTGCGTTTCTTTCATCTTTTTTTGATCCCAACTGCTGAGTCATCATTCATGTTGAATTTATAGGATATCATGATCTCTTAGCCAGACTTGTTCCTGGTTCTCTCTCAGGATCACATAAAAAGATGACCTCATGCTCTATAGCCTAATGTTTTCAAAGCACCCAGATATTTAAATGAGGATACACCTTAAAAATAATTTCAACAAAGAGGGAACAGGTATCTCCGTAACTAGTGATCCATCTGGGTATATTTTGTTTCTCTATGCTTTTCTTATTCATCAGAGGATTTTAGGCAGCATATAAAAATGTGAAAATTCCAAGAATGTGAAAATGAGCTAGACATTGAAGCGAAGAGGAAGTAAATGTCAAACAGTGAAAGGAGCCTCAAGGAAGATTGGTACCCAGACCAAATGCCCTCAGATCCACAGCACTTTTCACGGGGAATCATAAATTTCACTTTGAATGCCCCAGCATCCAAAGTAAGGAACAAAACAGAACAGATGAAAGATTCCCGCTATCTAAACAATAACGACACATCAGTTGCTCAGGGGAAGGGCAAACACTAAGACAAGAGGTGTCTTATGCATCACATCACGTGCACACATCCTCCCCAACACTCCTTAGTGAATAAGGTCATGTATTTGTTACAGCTGATTTCTAAAACATCTCCCAATGCAGGAAACCATTTTCCAACAACAATAAAATAAGAGAAATTGAGTAAAGGAAAGATATTTTATAAGATGCCAAATTAATGCAGTCCAGGTAAGTGACTCTCTGTCGTTCTGGATTATTTTAAGAAGAAATTTGAGTACATCCTTCAGGAAATACACAAAAATAACTTTTCACCATTGATAAACAAGATTTTACTCCATATCAGCACAAAGAGGATAAGATTTCCTCAGAAAATAATCAGGGTCCTCTCCAAAAACACAAGCAAATGAGGAATGAGAGACCCAAATTTCTATGTTTAGATGAAAACTGCCATAAATTTAGTTCAAGAAATTGTTATGAAGATGTTTGTAACATATTTCCTTGACTCCAATATGCACATATTCTCAGATTTTGAATAGTCTGTAAGCAGGAGGAACTTACACAGTGTCAGAAGAGACTCGTCTGCTTCCAGGCAAAGTCAGTATGAAATAGTTTATAGTTTTCATTGCTCTTGTTAGCCTGGGGTGGACACTCTCTGTTCATCTGATTTTCACCCCATTTGTGTTATTTGCATTGATAACCCTACATGTGATTGAATTCTAAATCAGGTTTGAATCCCTAATTGTTGCTTAAAATGATTTCAAGAGTGTTTCACTACGATGCAGCCTTTCAATAAAAAGATACTGTGTGTGAAGCAAACTGTTCTCATCGCTGTGAACTGGTGAGAGGATTTTCTCAGGCACCACATATTTGGCTTCATCTCCAGAAATGTATTCTTGAAATACAAAATACAGTCATCACTAGATTAGGAGGAACTGTGTCTGCTTTTGCTCATCATTTCAGTCTCAGGTCTTGACAATGTGTCAGACTCATGGGAGATGACCAGGAATATTGTTGTTAATGTTCATTTTTTTTTCTTAATTTCCTACAATGATTTCATCAAACTCATGCTTTCTTTGCACCGGACTCACTATATAATTTTGACCCTCTTCTCCCTCCTTGAATTTTGTCAAAAATCTGGGATGGAGGCTTCAGGTAAAAGGATGATCAATGCTTTCTATCCACAGGCCAACTAAGCACAGAGAAGATTGATGGTCTACCATTACCATTAATTCCCATTGCCCCATGACTTGGAAGACCTGTTATCCATAGTTTGACAAAGAATGCTCATCTCCTGCCATGGTGACATCTCTACCTATCCAGCACCCAGAACAGAGCAGATTTTCTGAGGAAGGATCCTCCCTATCTCAGTGCTAATCTTATTTCAAATTGATGTCCTAATCTTGGGTTCCCAATCCCATGCTTAGCTCTGTGAATTCCTCCAAACACCCAACTTTTAGAGAACCAACTGGCTTCAGGAGTATTAAATATTAGAAATTAAATGTTTTAAAATCACTGATCTAAACTTTCAACTAAAGAAATAGAGTGAGCAAAAAGTCAAACAAAAAAGTCCAAAGAAGGAAAATCACAAAGGCAAAAGGAAAAAATTAACCTATTGGAAAGCAAACATAGAAGACAGAAATTTCCAAATAGCAGAAAATACTATAATACTATTAGAAAATACTATTAAAATGATAAACACAGAGCAAGACTATTTAAGAAAAACAAAAAAGACAAATACCAGAAATGACAAAGGGATAACTGTACAGATCAATAATTAAAACAGTGAAGGAATATTTTAACATTTTAACAAACTTTATATTAAGAAATTAAACAATTAAATAAAATAGACATTTAAACAAGTCCAATTTAACAAAACTGGTGGAAGGAAAAAATCTACTTTTGAAACTAGATAGGGTACCTGCCGGGCTCAGTCAGTAGAACATGTGACTCTTGATCCTGGGGTCATGAGTTCAAGCTTACTTAAAAAAAAAAAAAAAAAAGGAAAATAGATGAAGGAATTGAGCAGCCAGTTTACAAAAGGCATATCCCAATTGATAATAGTTACATTGTTACTCATCAGGGAAATTAAATACATGGCGATATATCACTCTGCTACCACCCGAAATTGTGGTATAAGCCCACAATGAAATATGACACAACAATTTAATAGAGCTGCAACAATAGACATAATGTTGAATAAAGAAGCCAGAAATAAAAGAATTTATACTGGAATTCATACCATTTAAAAGGTACTCAAGGATCTATAGTAAGAGGGGCCAAATCAGAGGTGACCTTTGTGGTTTGTGGGTGCATATTAATGTGAGGAGGCACAACGAAACTCTTGGAGTGGTGACGACAATATGCTAGGCGTCAATCTAGGTGGAATGGGGATGAAATAGTTCATGCATCTTCCTTGCAGAGGAATGACTACGTTTGTTCCAAACTATCTTTCCAAGGATATTGGTATGGTGAGCAGAGCTAGTGTCTCCCCCTGGAGCTAAAGGAAGGCATGTTGCCTGTCCATTATAAAGATGCAGATCTACTAAGATCAAGATTTCTCTCAAGACAACCCATAGTGTGTGCTGGTATCACCCACCCCTTCATGTTGTCCAGTAGGAATCAGGCCTCAGAGAAGGATGCTCTTGCTGACACTCTGATGAACGCTTTTACTGTGAGTAAGAAACTGTCCTTCATCTCTGACCCAGGAGTCTCATGTCTTCTGGCAGCATCTGTGAAACTGTAGCAGGGAAACTTGTTAGCTTGTATGTAAGGTGAAATTTCAAACTCTTCAGAGTTCTTTCTTAAATAAGTCTGTGGTGCCCTACATCTATCATCTTGGGGTCTGGAAATTGGTGGGCACAATTCCTTCTAGAGAACAGAGTGGAATTACATTGTGTGGGTATTTATATAATGTGTCAATTACATATTAAAAATTAATATTTCGATATGTGTATTGATTGATTCAACTGCAATGTTTTTACAAAATTCTAAGGTTTGTGCAACCTTTGCTTTTTTAAAGTAAATGAATCTATGATAACAAACATAACTTTACTATAGCAGTGGGGAAAAATGTGTAACCTTGTTATAAACAGCCAAGTAAGCAATTGTATTATTTTCACTTATCATCCACAATGTTATTCAGGGAATTAAAATCACACTAACATTCCCCTTTATTAAACTAATAATTTGGGAAGCTAAGCAAAAGAAAAAATTGCTGTGGAATTATAATGGAAATGATAGTACCTTTCTTTTTCAAAAAAAGGCAGCTTGCAATGAAAAAAAAAAATGATTGTTCGCCAGGGAATATAGCATTAGAATTCCAATTTCATAATTTGAAGGCTTAGTTTAAACAGACAAATGATTTTAGAGGTTTTGGCTCTGCTCAGTTTGTTGTCAAAACTACAAAGTTCTTGCTAATATTCTTAGGAGGTTCACGAGAGCTCAGCCCTGATTTGTCTTTCACGTCATTAGCCACAAATTGTCCCTTACCATGAAAAATATGAATCAAATTCTGCATCTTCCTTTTGATTTGGAAATGTACTCTCATGAATCACTTGGAATAAATTACAAAGAGCTCATAAGACATGTGATGAGCATTTACAGAATATGCTTAGTGATGTATCATTTGCTTTTTAAATGTCATGAATACCAAGAAGATTTTCCCAAGCAATATCACCGTGTCTGTAACTCCCTGCTCAACATAAAAAATGTTTTACTTCTATATTTCTGATTAAGAGTTAACTATTTGAAAATTCCAGAATATAAGACTAGAGGTCAAAGAAACAATTTTATACTTTCTTTTTTCTTCAGTTATATATAATACTCATACTAATCATAACAGTTAATATATGTGGTGCTTTTTACATTTTAAAAATCATGTCATATCATCTCTTTTTAAATTCACAAACTCCTTTGAAAGCTAACCAAAGGTCAAAGAGGACATTATTTCTCCTTTACAGATCAGCACACTGATGTCCACAAACCTGGCATAAGTGACTTGCCCAAGGCGTGGGCACTGTGAACTTGGGACTCTGCTCCACACCCCTGGCCTGCACAGCTAAGCCACTCTGGAGCGCTTGTTTCTGAACCGGCCACCGCTCCTGCAGCTGCCGAAGCACAGGCAGGAGTGGCAGGCAGCTGCACACGAGCCAAAAAGGGCCATTTCAGGATTCCAGCCCTACTCAATGTCCTTGGGGCATTCAGCTTTTCTTGGAGGAAGTTTCCCCTTCTTTGTGTGTAGATTTTGTTGAAGGGTAAGTTCACATGTCTGCTTCCAACTGTTAAGCAAGCATGTGCTGAAACCCTTTTCCACCCAGTATGCTCAGAAAGAGGGACTGTGAGTTAAGACAGACAGGCTGGCCACTCAACTCCTGAGAAAATGACCCCAGGAAGGCAGGAGGAGTTGGGCAGCATGCGGACAGGACGGTCTTGCTCTAAGACATTTTCTGTGTTTCTTGCTCTCTGACCAGCCCTCCAGATCTTTCCAAGTTGGATTTCCATCCTACTAGATAGTCCACATGGCCTAATAACTCCCGAAATTTGGTTTTTTCTTTTTAAATATTTTATTTATTTAAGAGAGAGAGAGCCTGAGAGTGGGGGGTGGGGGAAGGGCAGAGGGAGACTAGAGGGACAAGCAGACTCAGCACTGAGTGCAGAGCCCAACTTGGGGCTCGATCCCATGACCACAAGATCATGACCTGAGCCAAAACCAAGAGTCTGATGCTTAACCCACTGAGCCACCCAGGCACCCCTCTCCAAATTCCCTTTTGCTTCATCTGACAAGAAATGATGCTCTTACTTTCCTCCCAGGACCCTATCCAGCAAAGGAATCTTCCAGGACGGCGGAGACGTGGGATTTCCGCTGAGTGTCTCGGCTGTCCTCTCTTGTCTTATCATCGCAAACCTGGGCATTAGCCTTATTCACACGCAGAACATGCTACACGTCACTTAAGGATTAAAAAGAAAAGTACCACAGGCCCTTGTCTTATGCAAAAATTATCATAGTGCCTTCCTTGTCAGTGAAAAATAGAGGCATTTTTATGTGTAAATGTTCATCCTGAGCTGTGCTCTGTCTTTATGTCTTAGCTCACATTCAGAAACATCACAGCAAGAAAATATGGTCACATGAAACTTGTCATTATTTTTATTTACTTATTTTTACTTTTTAAGTTTTCGCTTGAATTCCAGTATGGTTAACATACAGTGTTATATTAATTTCAGGTGTATAACATAGTGATTCAGCACTTCCATACGTCACCCGGTGCTCATCACAACAAGTATCCTCCTTCATCCCCTTCACCTATTTCCCCCCATCCCCTCACCGCCCTCCCTCCCCTCCCTCCTGGTGTTCCGTGTAGTTAAGAGTCTATTTCTTGATTTCTCTCTTTCCCCACTTTGTTCACCTGTTTTGTTTCTTAAATTCCATATGAGTGAAATCATATAGTGTTTGTCTTTCTCTAACTGAC
>NW_023270854.1:1486359-1643859 GCF_011800145.1 Mirounga leonina | reverse complement strand
TCTTTCCGCTGTTCGGGAGCCCAGACATCCGAGGTCCGGGTGTCCGCCCGTAAGGTCGGGATCTGGGGAGAACGCTTGTCCGGGGGACGGGTCTCTAGCCGCGTCCTCGGTGGTGGGAGGGCTGGGGAGCTCGGCGACGTCACCTTTATAAGGGCACACGTCCCATTCATGAGGTTCCACCCTCTGGCGTCCGTGCTCCCACCTCAACTGGTTTCAAGCTGCATCACGAAGGCAGAAGAGAGTTAGGGAGAGATGCGAAGCGGCACATGGTGACCTTGTCACACACGCCCAAGGCACAGAAGTGACCTCAGAGGAAGTGGACAAGAACAAATCATGCTGTGATGTGTTTCGAGCTTCTCTCGTCGACACCGATGCATAAGGCAGTCCTTTGTTTTGATGTGATTTAGTTTTAATGTAACGTTTAATAATGGCGATGCGGGACGACAGCAGGCCAGGCCCCAGAGCTCGCGGCGGGTTTACCGGCCCCCAGTGCCCACTGCCTGCACCCTCCGGGCTGCCCGGGCCTCCTCGTGCACGCCCGTGGACCATTACCAGTCCACACACTGATGGGCGCAGCATGGAGAGCTCCGTCCCAGCCCCCGTTCCCGCTCCCCGGCCAGTGGCCTCCCGACCTCCTCCAGGCTGTCAGGCCAGCAGTGGGTGAACACCCCACGCTCAGCTCTGTGTCCGCCCCACCCCCAGGTCACCCTGCTCAGACCCCGTCAGCACGCTGCCTTCAATGCCACACAGCATCCGGCCAATTCCAGCTCCAGTTTGTGCATTTTCCACGCCCAGAGCTGTCTGTCTGCTGCACATAGACCACCCTGGTGTTCCCTCTGCCCCGACCCTCCACTCAGACCCAGACTCTGCTTCCTCCACTCTCCAAAGAGGAGCCAAGTGCTCTTTCTGAGACGAAGATGCCATCACATGGCCCCCCAGCTTCAGAGCCCTGCTCCAGGCCCTGGCACCCCTCCCCCGTCCTCACCTACCTCAGACGTCCTCCCCTGCGGGCACTGGTGCACCTGCTGTCCCTGCTTGCAAGTGTTACTTTCCTGTGCTTCTTGCGTGGGTTTTGGGTTTTGCCAGCATTAGTGATGCTTTCTGGACTTTAAGCCTATCATTTATTTATTTATTTATTTATTTTTAAAGATTTTATTTATTTGACAGAGAGAGATACAGTGAGAGAGGGAACACAAGCAGGGGGAGTGGGAGAGGGAGAAGCAGGCTTCCCGCCGAGCAGGGAGCCCAATGCGGGGCTCGATCCCAGGATCCTGGGATCATGACCTGAGCCGAAGGCGGACGCTTAACGACTGAGCCACCCAGGCGCCCCAAGCCTATCATTTAAATGTGCATTTGTCCCAATGTAGAATGTGTACCATTTTGGAAATATCGCTTCCCTCCAGCTGTGACAAGTGCAGCTTTCGCATCGTTGGCATTCACTTGCTGCCCAAGCTGCTGACCAGCTGGGCTCCTCCTCCTTACCCGCTGTGAATGAATACAGATACGCTGTGGACCCGGGGATCCTCAGAAGATGCCCTGTGAATAATGTAACCATTGCTATCATAACTCTTAAGTGAACACGGATGATTTCTATAATTAATACATGTTAAAGCAAAGCTAAGCTGCTTGATTTCAGCTGGTTTTCTTGTATAGGGCTTTCTAGGCTCTTAAAGATGCTGATAAGAGATTGTGGCTCTCCAAAGTATTTGATCAAGCTTCCTTCTTCTTCTTCTTTTTTTTTTTTTTTTTAATAGAACTCGTATTAACAGTCCTTGAGCCAATATTGTTTCAAGAAGCACAGTGCGGATGTGCTGAGCGTATTTGGATCTTAACACAAAGCACAAAATCCAGTTGTGGGTCAGATGGACATAGAGGTGCCTTTTTGTATTTCTGGGACCTTAACTTGCAAAGATAATTCTCTTTTAGAGAGAATCACTTTTCCTTTGATCAAGACTGGCATTTCATTTTTCAGATTCTGTGTCCCAAATCATTCCCACAGTTGGCTTGATGTTGATAATTTGGGGAAATATGATCCAAATCAGGTATGCTGATTCTTAAAAGGAGAGAGTATGCTTAAGATAACAGATGAGCATCGGGTGCATAAAATGGTACCAGATTTAAAAATGTTTGCCTGAAAACACACTTGGGAATGTGGTTGAAGTTGTAACATCAGCTATGAGTAAATGTCCTGCAAACCTACACGCTCAGAGCACGCGTGTTTCTCGTGGTGCAGGAACCGTGCCTCACGCATCAGAGTAGGTTGGTGTCACGGACGTTAACCCACCCAGCCAAGGATCTCAGGGCGCAGGGTCGGCATGTGCACACGTGAAGTATTTTGGAAGAGAGATATCGGTTAATTATTATTTTTGAGTGACCAATGCATGAAAAATTTCCATTTAAAGAACATGTCCCCGAGAATTCTGCCTCTTCTCACCCTGAGAGCCTGAGCCAGCAGCTGAGCCAAAGGTGCCCCAGAAGATTTGCAGTCTGACCGGCTTTCCGCAGGAAGCTCCCTCCCTGTGGCCGGCCAAGCCAACGGCCTCCCTGGGAGCCTGCGCCATGTCCATTAAATCCTGGCGTGATTTAAACAGTCAAATAAATAAATAAGGAGAAATAAATTTTTAAAACCTTATACTTAAGGAGAGAAAGAGGAAAATGAGCTGCAATTCATTTTCTTCTTGTCATCATTGTTTTGAACACTCACAAACAAAAATGAGCCGAAATCTGAAAGATAATTTGGAAAGCATTCAAATGTTACAATAAATAGGAAACATGCTAAAAAAAAGACCAAGATTATTTTCAGCAAACTTGTAGCATTTGGAATTTACACATTTTAAAAATGTCTTGATATGCTGATTTGTGTATCTGATTTCGCATAAGTATCTCATTCTTTGCAAATGATTAATACGGAACAAGATTTTGGTAACTGAAGCAAAGTTTTCCTAAGCATTTTCTTATTTCTTTTTGCTGTTTGTTGTTCCTTTTGGTTGCATGTCACATCTGGTTCTCTTCTCCTTCTTCCATCAAGTTATTCAGGACGTGAGCATGGAAAGCACAAGCCAGCACTGCATCCTTCTGCTTCTCGGAGGAAGCACCGCGGAGTGTTAGGTCTGCTCACGGGCTCGGTTTCCCGCCTGGCTCTCCCAGTAGGCGCGTCTGATCCCACAAAGACTGTCCTAGAGGAAGCAGGGAAAGACCCTGTGACAGAACGTGTACGGAAGATTGGTTTCGCCTACAGCAAAGAAACGTGCATGTGTTTCCAAATCTACACAAATACACATCAGTTCACAGGACACAGCTATTCCCCAGGGACCTAGGATGCCATGGCCCCTGGGATCCCCTCCCTGTGCTCCGGCCCGGCTGAGCCTAAGTAGGGACAAGCCAGTCTCACCGTGGTGCTCCCTCCACCCCACGCTCATTCCCACCGTCCCTGGGCGGCTTTGCCCTTGGAGCGGAGGGCTGGTGCTGAGGAATCCCGATCCTCCTTCCACAGTTCATAGCTGGGGTCTGAGTCCACTTTCCTTCTGGATGGTTCCACAGCCTCTGTCAGAAGCTGAAGAACACTTCAGTCCTCCTTTTGCCACTTTTCTGCCCTATTTCTACTCTAGCGTCTAATCTACCTCCTCCTGTTCTCCAGCCTCTCAGGCAAACAGACGTCTAGGCGGACTCACAGAGGAAAGGAGAGAAGTGCACTGTTAGTCCTTGAAAACCTTCTGTCCTTTATGTGTCCCCAGAAAGGGAGGAGACCCTGACAGGAGCCCCCACCAAAGGAAACCAGTCTCAGAGGGACAGATCCTGCACGATCCCACTTGTATGGAGCATCCAGAAGAGTCCAATTCATAGAGACAGCAAGGGGCGTGGTGGGTGCCCAGGCCTTGGGCCCGGGGGGCTGGGGTGTGGCCTTCAGTGGGTCCGGGGACTTGCCAGCTGAGAAGGGAGCTGGGCCTCCCAGCAGCCCCCAGGAACCTCTGCACTGCACACTACAAGGGGTCAGGATGAGAGTTTTCTGTGATACGTGTGCTTGACTACAATTAAAAATAAAAAGTTCTGCATAAAGCACATGACGATGAAAACAAAGCATTCACTGCAGTTATCTGCACACATACACATAGATGCTCTTTCCTAATAAAGCATAGCCTCAGACATGTTTGAATCTAAGACAGTGGGGACAGTGAAGAAGCTCGCCTTTCCGCGGCTTAGGAACTTGGCACTATGTCGTCTCCTCTGGCCGATCACGATTGTTACAGCAAAGGAGTCGTAATTTATGAAAATCAAGGATTTCGGTTCAACAAAACCCAACCAAGAAGAAGCCACCTGCCAGAGGGGCTTTAAGGAAGCTGAGTCACAGTGAGAAGACTGGCCTTCCAAGATGACCCATGTCCTGTGAAGTCCCCTAAGACGTGACCAATGTCGGGTTCATGCCGACAGCTCTTCGCTGTTCAAAACGAGGGCTTCACTCTCCAGAAAGACAACTGCAACATGATACATGTGTTCAGAGCTGATAAGCCAAGACCATCAGCTGCCGAGCCCTATCGTGACAGACAAACGGTCACAAACATTCCATCACATCGTATCAGGGTCACCTTGCCAAAGGTTTTTAAAATACCAGTGCAGGTTGCTGGCATGGCCCCACGCATGTTCTGTTGTCATCCTCTGACCCCAACACTGATGGGGACACGTCTGAGCCCTAGAGGTGGCCAGGACCTCCAAGCCAGCAACGGCAATATGGGGAGTCTCCTAGTTAACAGGGCACCTGTTTTCGTAACACGATGCCCAGCAACGGCGGCAGTGCTGGTGGGATATTCTTGGGGGGGGGGTGCTGCTGTTGGCATCCACTCCCTGCCTCCCTGCATGTCCAGGACAAGCTTCCTTTTCCCTGCACCCTGGCTCCACCCCTCCTGCCTGTTTCCCATTCCCAGAAGCTCTGCCGCAGGAGGAGGACTTGATCCTGCCGGACAGTGGGGGCTGGGGCTGGGACGGGAGCCAGTTGCCGTTCGCCGCATGTTAAGCTTTGCATTCACAAGGGGTTTGCAATACCTCCGATCAGAAGCATGTAGTCTGAAGAGGGAGGTGGAAAGCAGAATCCAGAGCAGAACGTGGTTAAAAAATAACACAGTGGACAAAAAGAGAACCCAGGCATGACAAATTTACTTCTTATGCTTACTCCTTGCAACCTATTCTTCTCTGGAAGGAAACCGCATTGCAGGCATGGGTGTTACGCTGGGCTCCCACCGCGGAGGGCAATTGCAGTGGTGCTAAGAAATAGAGATTTTGTTTATAGAAAATGTTCCAAAAAGTAAACGGGAAGGGTACTCCGTTCATAAAACCCCACCTCTAATTGTTAAGTTTTTATCATTTATTGGCCTAATTTTATCTTTTAAGAATCAAACATTTGGCCCTTTGGGTTCATTTGTGATGGCTTGGACCTGATTTCACATGAGAAACAAGATCGTGAGGTCAGCTGGCCCCTGCTCAAAGGTGAGTCTCCGGCTCCGGCACGCACCATTTCCCCTCGGGAGGAAAACAGGACTCTGCTTTGCCGGGCTGTGCCGAGTAAGGGATCCCGGGGAGTGCCTCCCATATGGAGAGCAAGTCCTCGATGAAGACGAGCGAGGAGCATGACGGCAGACCCCATGATCTCGGTCTCTGTGTAAATAAACATGTTCTCAATCTCAACTGTTTGCCATTAGAAGGGAGGTCCTTCATTTAGGGCATATGTATACGACTTTTACTCCAACCCACACAGACTTATTTTCTCTGTGTTTCTGTCTTTTTCCCTATAGTTTGCAACACAAGTGCAAAGAAATTAAGAAGTAAACAGTAACAGGGCGCCTGGGTGGCTCAGTCGGTTAAGCGACTGCCTTCAGCTCAGGCCATGATCCTGGAGTCCCGGGATCGAGTCCCGCATCGGGCTCCCTGCTCGGCGGGGAGTCTGCTTCCCCCTCTCATGCTCTCTCTCTATCACTCTCTCTCTCAATAAATAAACAAAAAATCTTAAAAAAAAAAAAAAAAAAGAAGTAAACAGTAACAAATATTTAAATGTGTGCACACACTGCAGCTTTCTTACCCACTTCAGGTCCGCGTGCTCCCGTGTGGTGTCGGCAGGAGGCACATGCGTGTAAAGGAGCAAATGATGAAGCAAATTCACATGATACTGGTTAGCAACCATGCTTCAATACAACCCAGCTGCGGACAAGGTAAGCACATGCATGCACGCTGCCCGAAGTAACCAAGCCCGCTTGAACTCATTAGAAACAGACCCAGCAATAGCTAGCCACTGATTATCAGACATTTCATTGGCCCAGGGTATAACCTCCTCAGAAGGAGGCTCGCTGCAGCCGGAAAATTTAAAGCAGCTTCGAATCAAAGACCCTTCAGATGATGGCAGATTGAAAGGCAAAGCCCACCTAGGAGTTCCCGGCCTCTCTATGTCTGTTTCCATGAAGCACGGTGTGGATTCTTTCCCGAAGACTAACACATGCAGGAGATATCTTCACAAAACTCTTGCAAAAGATTATTCTGAAAATGGAGCTGTCCACTTCACTTCCATCAGTAAACATACCTCTACGTGACTGAAGAGAGCTAACTTACCGATGTGTTAACGTTCACCAAGTATTCTTGGAGCCTCGGCCTGCGGGGTCCATGTGTGGAAAGACCAGCGGAGGAGCGCGGGCCCGAGCAGCGCTGACCGTTTTACCTGCGGTGCGTGTGGGTGGCAAGCGCCATGTGCAGGTCACGACTTTGGTCTAGACGCCATAAGGAGCATTCCTCCTCACTCTGGTGAAGCCAGCTGTGCAAATCTCTCCAGGTAGGAAGGCCTCCCATCCTTTGTTTTGTGCTCTTAAAGCCGACCCAGGCCTCCTTCCTCATGAGGGTTCCCTGGGCCCTTTTCCACAAGGACTCTGCACCCCCGCCCGGTCTCAGCCCCCAGCTCCCTCCCGTCTCAGACCCACTTTGCAAGTTGCTGTTGAAAAGGGCACTTTAGGGGGATGTGAGTCCTCACCTCGACTCAGCCCTGCCCCTCCTGGTCCGCACAGCTCCTCAGCGCCCTGGTGAGCAGTCTGAGCACCCCAGGTCCTTCCGCCTCAGTTCTGGGGGGTGGAGGCGGCTGAAGGAAGCACAGGCGGTAACACACAACCCAGGAAGTTGCTTCATTTCTTTGAAATTGCAAATGTCCAAAATGCCTGCTCCCCTCCTGCCCACCCCTCACTAAGCACCTGATCTCCCCCCAGGACAACAGGTAGGAGCAGTTGTGTGAAGGCGGTGTAGACGTGGTCCTGCTTCACCCTATCCCCACTGGAGAACCACCGTGCAGGGCGGTGCTGCCTGACTGCTCGCTCGTCCCTGCTCCTCCGGCCTCCCGTGAGCGGCTCTTCACTAACCCCACCTCTGTTTCACCAGATCCCGGCACTTCGCCGCGGGTGGGCCTGCCGAGGCCAAGGCTCGCCCTGCCAGGATCATTCGGGAAGGAAGCTGGGCGTCTGCTCAAGCAGTCACAGTGCTGGTGTATGATCTCTAGGGGCTCGGTAATCAAACATATGTTATACAGAATATCTTATACAGAGAAAGACACACATCTGTAATGTGATATATAGAATTGAATACAAAAATTTGTATATCAATAAATTATTAACATTGATTATAAAAACATGAGATGGCATATGTATATTTATAGATGTATGTAGGCATGTATATGCATGTATTTATAGAGAGAGACAAACATATATATTTTATGTACACATACACACACACAGTTGTCTTGGCTTCAGGAAATGCTGAATCCAGATCTCAAATAATGGCATCAGGCAATTCTTTGAGCACAGAACCAAGCCTGTCTTACCAGGATACTCTGTCCCCTCAGCCACAGCAACGGCAGACAGATGAGTATGTGATCCGAGTTTGACCAGAACCTACAATGGGATGTTTCTGCAGTAGCAGCCAGAGAAGAGGCCTATCTCTGCTCCTTGTCCTCATTCCTTCTTCTGTCCATCTGGGCCAGATGTTCTGTCTCAAAAGAAGCAGACTTGGCCGCATCCTTATCCCTGGCCAAGCCCCATTGCTATGGTATGGGCACTCTGGCTGGACTGGCCTTGCTCGTCTGCTCACCCCGAGGCGGAGCAGAGGGAAGCCTGTGGGGTCAGGTCCTTCGAAGCCATCAGCAGTGGGGGAGGGTTGATTTTGCAAAGAAGGGACCCTCTGCAAATGAAATCTGACAGCCCGCCAGGTGAGGCGCCATGCTCAGCATGGTGATCACGGGTGAGGATCTCTACTGTCCAGGCAGCTTCAGTGAAACTCATAAGGGTCGGGGCAGTAGACTGATGTGCACTGACACACTGAGGATGCCTGGGAACCTTGGGCCCTAATTCATCTGAGCTCAGGAGGGGAAGTGACTGTCACCAGGCGGAGGGATTAGGAACTTTCTGGAGGAAGTACGGAGAGCCCAGCACCTTGAAGGTGACAACTGGGGTTCAGAGACATTGGACACAAATCAAGGTCAGGAAAGTCTGAGGGGCTGGCAAAAAAAATAGATAGCTGGGGCAAGTGGGTGGCTCAGTCGTTAAGCATCTGCCTTCAGCTCAGGTCATGATTCCAGGGTCCTGGGATCGAGCCCCGCATCGGGCTCCCTGCTCCGCGGGAAGCCTGCTTCTCCCTCTCCCACTCCCCCTGCTTGTGTTCCCTCTCTCGCTGTGTCTCTCTCTGTCAAATAAATTTAAAAAAAAAATCTTTAAAAAAAAAATAGATAGCTCTGAAACAGTAACTCATATGCATAACATCTGTAGTCTGTGCCCTGGATGGAGAGCCCCAAACAAATTGTATGAGGGAAGAAACCCTGCTCGGTGCAGAGTCATCCTTAAGAATTAACAAACATGACAGCAAGTAACATCTAGTCTCTCAATAGCTGAGGAGAACTGAGGCCAGTGTCCAGGCAAGCTGAGACTTGACCAGAGACCCCAAGGATGTGTGGCACTGTCTTTGGGAATATCTGGAAGGAGAAACCCCAAGCAAGGGGAGCAGCTTGAGGAAATAAATCCCTAACACCATCTTGGCCTCAGCTTCTTGGAGGACATGGACGAGAGCACATAGGGCCTGGTGGACCCCTGTGACCTCCTTGGCTTTGACTGGTGGAGAGGTCGTGAGCCACATCACGGTCCGTGAAGGAACCACTTACAGACGCGTGGAGAATCACTGGGCCATCTGTGTGAGACTGAGCACAGGGCTGCGGATGTGAGAGCGGAGATGCACCAAGGATGCAGGGCATTCTAGGGGAGAAACTAGGGGTCTTGAGCAGAATGTTAATGGTGAGACATGGGGCATGCCTGGCGGTGGAGATAGCACGGCTGTCTACGTTTGGGGATGAGTGAAAGGAAAGGGGCCGTGGAGAAGCATGGGATGTTTGAGTGCAGCTACTGAAGGGTGCACGCAGAGATGGGGCAGGTGCAGCAGGTGGAGTGGTAGGGCTGAGGGCGCTGGGTCTCTGCCACATCAGCGTTGAGAGGTCTTTCAGACATTCAAGTAGAAGACGGAACATACAAATCTGCAGGTAGAGAGCTGGTCCAAGCTGGAGATAAACAGTCGAACGTCGTCAACATTTGGGGTATTTAAAGTTGTTGCTCTTGGTAAGATTGCCAAGGGGGTGAGTGTCTGTGTAGAAAAGAGCAAAGAAATGTGCTCACTGGACTCCGATACTAAGATGCGAGTGGTAGATAGCAAAAGGCACTGAGAAGAAATAATCCCAGAGCAGAGGTGCAAGGCTGGCGTTCTGGAAGCTGGTAGAGAGTGTGTTGTTTGGAGCAGGAGAGTCTCCTCTTTCCACAGCGGGTTCAGCACAGCTGCTGTTTCAGGGGAGGATAGGTTGAGGGCCCATCACTGGGTCGTTACAGCCGAGGTCTTTGCTGGCCTGAATTCGGGTCGTTTGGTGGGAAGCAAGCACCTCTCTGGAGTGGGCAGCCGTAGCCTTGGTGAGAGACAGTGGCAGAGAGCTCCGAGAACTCCTTTCAGGAATTTCCATACAAATGGAATCAGGACAGCAACCGATGGGGCAAACAGGGTCAGGACTGGGTGGGAGGCGGCCCAGCGGTGCCCGGGAGGGGTGGTGCCATGGTCCACCAGGCAGGAGGCAGAGAGCTGCAGGTGCAAGCATGTCCGCGGGCAGCATTAGCATGAGTCTGTGGACATTAGGAAGCTCCCTGCGGAGTGTGGGGAGACATGGAGGGCCTCAGAGGTGGGAAAGACTCCAGAGGGAACACCAGCTTGTACTAAGACCTGAGTTCAGGTCCCTGGAGCACCAGGCCTCCTTCTTGCTCAGTGTTCTCACCACCCTTGCTCAGATAGGAACCAACACGCTTCCGTGGGATATACACATAGTGTTCATAGTTGAGGCTTTAAATGCATTTATTACAACGCTGCATCTCATCATCTAAAGTGACCTTTGTTCTGGTATGCTCACTTATCAGAATTAGTTTATGTTGTCAAGCTCAGGGGTGAATAAATTCCAGGATTATTTAAGAATATAGGTGAGGGGCGCCTGGGTGGCTCAGTCGGTTAAGCGTCTGCCTTTGGCTCAGGTCATGATCCCAGGGTCCTGGGATCGAGCCCTGCATCGGGCTCCCTGCTCCGCGGGGAGCCTGCTTCTCCCTCTGCCCCTCCCCCTGCTTGTGTTCCCTCTCTCGCTGTGTCTCTCTCTGTCAAATAAATAAAATCTTAAAAAAAAAAAAAAAAGAATATAGGTGAAATTAAAGGAAAGTAAAAAGAGAATTTTAAAACTGGCTTTGTTTCTGCTTTGGTTTCTGACACAAAAACTTATACCTAAGAGAAGATAATTGGACAGTTTGGATAAATATAGTTACCTTTCTTTTAATTTTCTATATTCATATGTTATAATGTATGCTTTCAATTTATTAGTAAGTTCTGTTTTGAAAGTACATGAAAGAAAATCGAGATCATTCAGTCAACAGCCTTACAGATCTGAGCTGCATCCAGAAGAGAATCCTCACGTGGCTGAACAGATACCCCTTGTTCGTGTCCTCCACTAAAGTTGGCTATCCACTCAAGCAAGGTGAACATTGGAGGCCTGTGAATGTCCTAGACAGGTATTTTTCTCTGCCCTCACACCATCACAAAAAAGGAAGCTTCTAAATTGAGTTTTATTGAGACTGAATATTCAAAATACACATTACCATTCTAAAGGTTCTGGAAGGTTCTATGCAAATGTTCTTATTTAATTTTATTGACATATTGTTTTCCAATGTATCATCTCTAATTTTTTATAACATATATTAACAACCCAGGGCCTTTTAGTTAGGCTTTATCACCCCAAATGGAAAGAAACTTCCATCGACTAGCCACCTAACCAAAGCTACTGATTAAAAAAAAAAAAAAAAATTTTACTTTAAAATATTTATAAATTTATCAGAAGCAGTTAAAAATAATATACAATGGCCCCATAACCCTGTTACCTAGTTTTCCCCAATGATAACATCTTGCAAGGATCTTGAAAACATGTCAGGATATGAGCATGGATATAGTACATATGTTGTATTCAGATTTCCTCACACTTACGTGTCCCTGTGTGTGTGCATGTGTGTGTGCACGCAGTTTTCTCATGGATGTGGTTTCTGAAGCCTACACCACAATCAAGGCACTGTGCATCTCCAGCACCACCGATCCCTGCACTGTCCGTTCACAGCCTTGTGACCCAGCCCCCATCCATCCCTAGCCCCAGGCAGCTGCTAGTCTGCTGTCCATTTCTAAAACATTGTCATCCCAGAAATGGGATATAAATGGAACCCTATAGTACATAACCTTGCAAAATTGTCTTTCTTTGTAAACACAATTCCCTTAAGACTCATCCCCATCCAGTGCGTCAAGACTCCATTGTATTTCTGGGCGGGGCTCTGCCTCAAGGATGTATCACCGTTCAACCCGGAGGTCATCCGGGCTCTCCCCAGGGTTTGTCAGTTGTTAGGAAAGACGCTCTGAGGTTAACTGGATATTTAGTTTCACAGGAAACTGGCAAATAGCTTCTCCCAGAGGCCCCACCATTTTCAAACCCACTAGCAATGTAGAAGAGACCCAGTTCCTCTCCTGCCTCCCCCACCAGCACCCACTGTGGTCACTGTTTCTTATTTTAGCAGCTCCAACAGGTGAGAAGTGATATCTCACTGTGTTTTAATTTGCATCTTCTTAAATAATGACAGCAAACCTTTTTTCTTGTGCTTTTTTGCCATCTCTCTGTCTTCATGGCCCATTTATATTTTTTTGGCATTTTCTAATTGGATTGTTTCTTTTATACTGCTGGGTTTGAGGACTTCTTTTTATACAGTTGGGATAAGTCATCTGTCAAATGCATGGTGTGCAGATATACCCTCCCATTTTACGTTTTAATTGTCATAATACAATCCTTCACAGAGCAAAATTGTACATTCTGATGAAGGCAAACGTATAATCTTCCCTGTTATGGATCCAGCCTTTGATATCCATGCCCAAGATCTTCATGCCTAACCCTAGATCCAGATGTGTATCCCCTATTTTTTCCTAAATGTTTGGTAGTTTTGTATTTTGCTTTTAGGCCTGTGATTTTGTATAAGGTATAGTCTGTCTGTCCTGCCTGGAGGTCGCTCCAGCATTATTTGTTGAAAGTCTGCTTTTTCTCCATTAAATTGCTTTTGCACTTTTGGGAAAAGTCAGCTGGGCATATTTGTGTGAGTCCATTCCTGAGTTCAGTACTCTGTTCCATTATCTGTGTGTCTGTTCCTGCACCAGGCCATGCCCTCCTCAACACCATAGACAAGCCTTTAGTATCTTGATTCCTCGTGCTTTGTTCTTCTTTCTCAAATATAGTTTTAGCTGTTCTTGGACCTGTAACTTTACATACTAATTCTAGAAAAAGTGTGTCTATGTTTAAAAACCTTGCTGGAACTTTGAAAAAGTTTGCATTAAAGATAAGAATCCATTCAGGCAAATGAGTCTTTTCCTAAGATGAGTCTCCTAATCCATGAACATGGTATGTCTACCCATTTATTTAGAAATATCTGTCCACTTATTTAGGACTTCTTTGCTTCCTTTCATCATTATTTAGCAATTTGCAGCATACAGACCCTTACATGATATTTTAGTAATTCATGTTCTTTGGCACAATTGTAAATGATATTGCAGTTTTAATTTTGGTTTCTGCCTGTCTTTTGGTAGTATCTGGGAGCAACTGGGCTTTGTGTGTGTTGATCTTGTGTTCTGCAGACTTGCTGAACTGACTTCCCTATTAGGTCTGGGAGTTAGTAGAAAATCTTTGGGATTTTCTACATAGACAATCTTGTCATCTACAAATAGAAGTGTTATATTTCTTCTTTTACAAAGGTATGATTTTTATCTCTTTGACTTACATTATTGGACTAGCACAATGTTGAATAAGAATTGTGAGAGCAAACATCCTTTCCTTGTTTCTGTCTTAGATAGAAAGCGTTCATTATTTTACATTAAGTATGATGTTATCTGTAGGTTTTATTTTTGTTTGTTTTGTATTATTTTTAAAATTAACCTTGTATTTTATTTTTTTAATATTTTATTTATTTGAGAAAGAGAGAGAGAGAGAAAGAGAGCATGAGTGCGAGGAGGGGCAGAGAGAGAAGCAACTCCTTGCTGAGCAGGGAGCCTGATGTGGGGCTCCCTCCCAGGACCCTGGGATCATGACCTGAGCCAAAGGCAGATGCTTAATTGACTGAGCCACCCAGGTGCCCTAACCTTGTATTTTAGAACAATTTTAGATCTACAGAAAAATTGTGAGGATGGTACAAAGACTGTATATGCCCCACACAATTTTCCCTATAATCAATGTTTTATATTAATATGTTACATTTGTTACAATCAATGAACCAATGAACCAATATTAATATATTCTTATTAACTAAACTCCATAATTCGTTCTGAATTTTTCACTTTTCTCCTAATGTACTTTCTCTGTCTCAGGATCCCGTCCAGGACACCACATTACAGTTAGTCATCCTGCCTCTTTAGGCTCCTCTTGGCTGAGACATTTCCTCAGAATTTCCTTGTTTTTAATGACTTCAACGGTTTTGAGAAGGACTGATCAGGTATTTGGTAGAATGCCTATACAGTGGAATTTGTCTCATGTTTTTCTCAGCTGAGACTGGGGTTATGGATTTGGGGAGGAGGACCACAGAGGTAAGGTGCCATCTCCAAAACATCATATCACATGCTGTCAACACAACTTCCTGGCCTTGATGTTGACCTTTATCCCCTGGTAGAGGCATGTCTTCCATGCTTCTCCACTATTGAGTTCTTCTTTTCCTCCTCCTCCTACTCCTCTTCCCCTCCTCCTCCTCCATCTCCTCTCCCTCCTCCCTCTCCTTCCTTGTCTCTCCCACTTTCCATTATGTCTTTTTTGGAAGAAGTCACTCTGCACAGCTCACATTTATGGAGTGGGGAGTTATGCTTCACCTCCTGATAGCAGAGTATCTACATAAATTATATGGAATCCCTCTTCATGGGAAGTTTGTTTTTTCTACCTTCATTCATTTATTTATTCACTCATTTGTGTGTAGACTGGTGGATATCTACTTTATACTGTGGGTTATAACACAACATTATGTTATTCATTCCATCGCTCAGACTGTTCCAGTGTTGGCCCTCGGTGCTCTTCCAGTTGGCCCCTGAGTCCTTTCACATACCTCCAGGTGCTCACACGTGTGCATGTGTGGGCTTGTGCGCATGCACACACACATGCCACACTCTTTATCTTTTGAACACTTCATCACTTTTTGAAATAAGATGTTTCAGGCTTAGTTTGTATTATTTCCTGTCCCAATCCTAGGACCAGTTATTTATCCAACAAGCTCTGGTTCCTTTACTGGAGAATGGTATTGAAACCAAGCTGGGCTCTTGGTGTGCACATTGCTATGGGTACCCTTGCTCCTGGATCTTCTCAGCTGGCAAAGCAAGGGGAAATGTGTGACTAGCCCATGTGTATATGCATGTGTCTATAAATGTCTGTACTTATGTCTAGCAGAACCCCAGTTCAAACTAATTCCTCTTATCGATCCAGTACCACACAGAGTATTCTAGCTTCCATGTCCTCAGCTTCTCTATCATTTCTTTTTCATCTTGCACCTGGATGATTATTTTAAAATTCCTCTTCACTACTGAATTAAATTTAGGAACTAAATTTAATTATGATTTGTTCTGGAGAAGCAGCTCAACCTCCCCCATTGTGTTGGCAAACACCCTTGTAGAGATGCAGAGAAAGTAGCTCACTTAAAATTGTGTTTCCTCAGGATTTAGCAGATGTCTTATATGCCAAAAACATTCAGAAAGCCATGAAGAATATTTTAAATCATCCAGATTCTGTTGTGTGACCAAGAGTAATCATGCCACATCTTTAGTTTCCAGTGGTGTTTTCTGCATAATAGAGGATAGAATTTTATATCCTTTAAAGACTCAAACACTTACACATTCCATGGCTCAAAGTCAAGATCATCTGAGGAATGAAAACTGATACCTAAGACAGGAAATTTGGAAGCAAGGTCCACAAGGGACAAGTATTGAGGCACAATCAAGTGGCCAAAGCTTTCTTTTCTTACTGAGGAAAAAAGTCATCTAAAACTAGGGGGTGAGTGTGGCGTGTGTGTGTGCGTGCGCACAAGCCCACACATGCACACGTGTGAGCACCTGTGTGTGTTTATGTGAGTACCCTTTCATATGAGAATTCCAAAAATAAAAAAGCTGTTTTTGTAAGGCAGAGTGGGTGCTCCTAGGGCCAGAGTCTAGAGCCTGAGCTATGCCTGGAGAGAGGGGGTATTGTCTTCAGGCAGAAAGACTGACTATCAAGCCAGCTGAGCCCAAGGGATCCTAAAAAACCTTCTATTTTCTTTTCTTTCCACCATTTTCTCTCTTTTTTTCTCATTTCCCACTTCTCATTAGATAATTATTTCATTATTTTGTCACATGTACTTGGTACTTTAAATTACCTCACAGAGAAAGCAAAATTATAAAAATAAGATTTTTACAAATTTGGGGAGCGTTTACCACCCCACCCTTCAACTCCTTATCCTTTGCATTTCAAAATAAAAAATGCAAAAGGCAAAAATAAACTATTGGGACTGTATCAAAATATAAAGCTTCTGCACAGTGAAGGAAACATTCAACAAACAGAATGGGAGAAGATATTTACAAATGACATTCTGATAAAGGATTAGTATCTAAAATATATAAAGAACTGATACAACTTAACACCCAAAAAACAAATAACCCAATTAAAAAACAGGCATTAGATATGAATAGACATTTTTCCAAAGAAGATGTACAGATGGCCAAGAGACTCATGAAAAGATGCTCATCATCACTCACCAGCAGGGAAATGTAAATCAAAAGTACAATGAGATATCACCTCACATCTGTCAGAATGACTAAAATAAAAAACACAAGAAATAACAAGTGTTGGTGAGGATGTGGAGAAAGGAGAACCCTCTTACACTGCAAACTGGTGCAGCCACTCTGGAAAACAGCATGGAGGTTTCTCAATAAGTTAAAAATAGAACTACCCTACAACCCAGCAATTGCACTACCAAATATTTACGCCTAAAATACAGAAACACTAATTCAAAGGGACACATAAACCTTGATGTTTATTACAGCTGTATTTACAACAGCCAAACTATAGAAGCAGCCCCAGTGTCCACTAATAGATGAATGGATAAAGAAAATGTGGTATATAGATACAATGGAATATTATTCAGCCAGCAAGAAAATGAAATCTTGCCATTTGGAATGACGTGGATGGAACTAAAGGGTATTACGCTAAATGAAATAAGTCAGCCAGATAAAGAAAAATACCATATGATTTCACTCTTATGTGAAATCTAAGAAACAAAAAAAAAACAAGCACAGGAGAAAGAAAAAGAGGGGGGCAAACCAAGAAACAGACTCTTAACCACAAAGAACACACTGATGGTCACCAGAAGGGCAGGGTGGGGGGGAAGGTGAAACACGTGATGGGGATGAAAGAAAAACACTTGTTGTGATGAGCACAGGGTGTTATACGTGACTGTATTGTACACCTGAAACTACTATAGCACTGTATGTTAACTAACTGGAATTTAAATAAAAACTTAAAAAATGCAAAAGGCAGCAATAGAAATTAGAAGAAAGGATTACTGGCAGCACTGACTTCATGGGAATGTTCTTCATTCTGTGTATGCATATCCTAAGGTTCATTTCATTGTTAAGCAATAATTTGGAGAATAAACTGAAGGAATTAAATACTTCCCAGTATATTCCAGCTCCACTTGGCTTAGGACAGAACAAAATGGTTTACATTTCTCAGACGTGGTTAGAAATCTCTACAGATTATATAGATTCTCTAAAAAACCCAGTGACCATCACTATATATTGTACATGAAAAACACGGCCCTTCTATATTCTGAATGGGAATTTGCAACAAAACAAAGCCCCGTGATGACTTCTCGGCTTCCTCCCCATTGACTATCATGAGGCTTACCTCTGAGAGCTGCAGACACCTCACCATCAGACAGGACATGACAGCCCAGGGGTCCCTGTGTGTGGAGGTCCCCCTGACTCCCCAGCGTCCCCCTGGGGGACTCAGTGGTCACAACTTGCTATGTCTCATGACTGGGAAGGGACTTGGCTCTCCAGCACCAGCAGCTGGAGGCCAGGGTGACCTCATACAAACCTCGTGGCTGTGAAGCGGGTCCAAACAGATGGGGGCCTTCTGGGAGGGAGGGGGAAGGACATTGACCAGACAAACCCCTGTGTGCACTGCAGATATCCTTCTCACAGGAGCAAAAAAAGGAAGTGAGACCAACTCTGCATGATGTGGGGCTCCTGGCCACCACCTTGTCTCCAGGGGACAGGGCATCGAGTCCTCCAGTGCCATCCTCCAACTTGGCTTCAGTGGCTGTGGGGACAGACCACAGGAAGCTGGACCAGGGCTGCACCAGGCATGGCCTCACGGGTTCCTGCTGCCAGGGCAGTGGGTCCTCTCTGAGCCCATGTTCCCAGCGCTTGATCTTGAGGGCCTTCTGACACACCCATGGTCATTTCTGCCTTGTAGACAAGGACTCTGATGCTCCGAGAGGTTAACGCCTCAGCCAAAGGGGTTCACAAACCATCAGCCGTGGAACAGAGAGCCTGACTGACCTCTGAGGCCAAAGACCATGCTTGGGCCCAGTTACCAAACTTCACAGCAGGGTGGGCTTTGTCACACCCACTCCTGAGTACACTCTTGGGCTCATGTAGGGAGAGGACACAGAGTCCGTAGGCTGAACGACTGTGTCCATGTCTGAGGACAACATCTGCGGTCCACGTGGTCCAATGCTCTTTCCTATCTTCCCAGTGATGACCCTCTCCTTCCCTCTTTTGGGTCTCTGCTGACTCTCAGCCACTCAAGACTTGGTGTTTGTACCAGACAAGCAAGCAGTTGGATACCCTGTCCCTACCAGTCCAAGAAAGGGCACATAACCAAGGTCTGGGTAATTTGGGGCATTGGCTCCATTGTTATGGTCACTAGAGACACTTTGGGGCCATGACCAAAGCTGGACGAAACTTCATCTTTGCCTAGGACTTAAATATGGATTCAACTCCTCTCTTTCCTGTGGGGTTGCTGTGTGTCTGGAATGAGTATAGCAAGGAAACACCTTCTTCCATCCCCATGTGGAGGAAGGTCATCTGTCCTGGACAAGGAGGAGGGGGAAGGGTGATGACAAAAGGGAAAGTGGAGTCAGTGCTCCAAATGGCAGCCCCGAGAGCCTGGGCTGTCCTGTCCTCAGACTCAATAGGCCAATATATGTCCTTTGTTGTTTGTTTTTATTTGCTTGACCTAACTTGATTTGGGATTTTCTTACAGCAAGAGTCTTCTCTACTGTAAGTTTTACAGAAGCAATGCTGAGGTCAGGGTTGGAAATGAAAACATTGGTAACACAGATACTAAGATCCAGAAGTCTGGAGGTCTGTAGGACATTGGCAAATGGGATGGTCAACTTCGAAACCTGGAGTTCCTGAGGACTCCTTCAGCCCTAGACCATGCTTGACAACTGTTGGTCTACCTGGCAAGTGGGGTAAACAGAAGGTTTCAGGGTGATAAAGACTTTTGCCTGTAAATTATTGATTGCATCCTTAAAATTGCTTTACTGGGACATTCCTCTTGATTAACTGGCCGTGGTGTGGTCCTTGAAGACACAGAGGATGGGCAGCAGAATGAGCTGTTCATCCTGGCTGTGGAAAATATCATTTCAGCTAGGGCTTTGTAGAAAGCAGAGGAATGTTTGGGATTTCACTTGCATTTCCATGGTAACAAATGACAAGGTGGCCATCCTGCCAGTTTGTCTTGGGGTCACCTCGGGCTCCCAGTTGCAGTGGCCACAGAGGCGAATGGCGCCTCCCACATGAGTCCCTTTGGTTTCTGCAGTGACAGCACATTAGGCATGGCAGGTCCGTCCGCATCTGAGGTCAGCCAGCCCCAGATGCTGAGCACATGTGGCTTCCCTGGGCGCTTGGCGAAACCCACATGTCCTTACCAGCTTTGGGGTTTGGAGAGGGAGAGAAAGAGCCCCAATTCACTAGACTTTTGCTGTTACTGAGGCTGCCATTTGAATAGGGTTTTAAATATATATCTAACATAATAACTGGATTAATACCAGTATGTTGAAAGATAAACCAATAGCCAAATATATCCATTAATTTTTTAAATGTTTCAAGCACAAATATAATTGTAATTGAAAACAACCTCAATGAAGAGAGAAAAATGATTCTTATGCCCCAAGCAAAACACACACATTGACACATAAAAATAAAAAGTTTAAGCTTTTTTTTCCCCCAAGAACATCTGGTTCACAGTACCCTAAAAGCAAATTTGGATTAACCCAGAAATTACGTGTGTATCATATACAAACCATTGATTAAAATGTATTAAAATCAGTAGGCCTCATGGAAAGGTACAATATTTTTTACTGCATACAAATTTGTGTAAGAATATATGGAAAGTGGGAAAAATGGTTTCTCTATATCCTATGTCATCAAAAATTATAATAAGTCTGTGCGACTTCAGTGTCCTTGCTCTGCCCTCTGTCTGTGCGGCAGTGTACAGAAGTGCATCATGGGAGCGTGGAGGGCTAGAGGTGGCTCCCCATAACAGCCGCTACCGTCAAAGAGAAAGACTGCGAGCAGTTCTGGTCTTCGACTTTTGTCTTTGTGCAGCATCCTGACTATCTTCACTGTGCCAGTAACTGAATCCTGAATATAAGTCTAAACCATAAACCCTAAGAATCTGGCCCCAGGCCTCGAGTGTTCTTCTCCCCACCTACAGCTCTCTCAACTCCAAGAACCACAGATCAGTTCAAGAGCTCTTAATTCTTCATCAGAAGGACACTTAATTCCAACCCGTCAACACTGCCTGGAAAGACTGCGTCTCTGGGGGCCATGTTAGCCTCTGGGCTATGCCGTGCATGGCTCCACACTCAGAAAGGAGGACCTGAGGTATATGGGCACACGGTGGGAGGGCTTGCTCTAAAGGATGTCTCTCTCCCCGTTGACGTTAATGGTGGACACCCAGCCATAACTAAGTGGGATCAGGTTCTGTAAGATCAGCGAGAAAGGCATGGGAATAAGATTTTTCTCTTTTAGAAAAGCCAAGGAAAAGAAAGTCCTAGTTCTCAGACATTTAGATATATCCAGCTCAAAACACATAGCCTCCCACATCTCGTCTCTCTTCCTTCTCGGAATAAAATACCCAAATCAATATCCTGTGATAGTTTCTCCCTCCTGGCCCCTACAACATCACAAAGGAAAATGTTAATCCCTGGTCTTGTTTCTTATGATACCTTTAATCTGTGTGTCTTACACAATGGAATTTCAGAGACAGAGAAGTCCAAATAATCAATTATTTAATAATAATATGTATCAGGACCCACAGAACCAGGACCTAATTATGAAAAAGGTTTTATGTCTAGAAGACAGTGAATGTTTTGTGACTCATTTTGTCTTTCCCAGACAAGGGCAATGTACTGGAGAATGAATGAGATATAATTATTTTTTTTTAATTCCAGAAAATTTGCTTGATGTTCATAACTAATCTATTCAATCACTTTAACAAAAGGGAAATGTTAACGTGATGGAAAACACCGCTCACCTAGACTTGTCTGTGGTCTTTAAATCATTCTCTACTCCATTCCTCTTGCTGACATTTGGACATGATTTTAATTAAGGGCCCTTGACAAGGTACCATAGTCCTTTAAAATTCCTGGCTCAGGAAAATCTTTATAAAGATGGCTTTAAAGAGTTCAGAAATCCCAGTAGTTCTCAGTATCAAGAGGGCGTGCCATGAAATTGTAAATGAGTGCATGCACTGGCTGAGGTTATAAAGTGCTGTTGTTTTTCTGGTTTGACATTTCATAGATTCCAAGTGGGCCTGGCTCAGCGGCATAACATAAATCACGGAACAGATCTAAATATTGTAGAATTTGAAGGTAGGAGCCTTTTGGAGGCTACGAAGTTAGTAGTAATCAGTAAGTATTCTAATAGTATAAGTTATTGCTAACATCATAATTACCATGGAAAATAGTATTTTTTTACAACCGAGGAGCACCAAAAACTAATTGCCAGAATGATTATAATAGCTATGAATTAATAGATCAATAGAAATTGTGATGATTGTTTTAACAGTGGGAAAAAAGCATCTTTTGTGTTAAAACAACAGCCTAAAAGCATGATCAACCTTCTTTTATCATGATAAAAATAATTCTTTTTAACAGTAGGCTAACCAAAATGATCCCAGACTGGGGTTTTCATTATGCCTTCTCCTGACCAGAAATCACCTCCTTGACCTCTGTGCTTCCTATGATTGCCATGATCTCTAACCTTTGACCCTTGACCTATGACCTCTGTAGTATAGAGTTTGGGGTAATTTGGGGTATATTCCTGTACCAGAATATAAGCACTTTCAAGGTGAAAGCATTGTTTTATTAAGCTCCAAGAATCTCATCTACTGAAAGTCAACAAATGAGACATGATTTGACTTGACTCCGAAGACCTGGATGATTTCCCCTGCGTCGGATGCACCTGTGGGCATTGCTGGACAGACGTGGCCATGGGCAGGATGCGATATCAACTCAGACATTCTAGAAGACACAAGGCAGAAACTAAGAAATTAGAGTTTATAAAATGGAAGTCATAAGTCATCGAGTCTTTCTGTATGGCTCAAACTGAGTTTACTGAACGTATTAAATTCGGTTTCATACAATAGAATTCACAGATTCAGAAATTAATCGTATGTCAATTGGTTTGAATGTCACCCTTGCAGAATTTTGTCTGAAAATACCTGACTCATGCATAGGGCTGTGCACTAGGCTTCTCCATATCAGATCATTCTCACCCACATGCTTTACTTCATGTGTCCGTTCATTTGAACGTTCGGAAATCACGGGATGAACGTACACCATCATGCACAATCTAACACATTGGCGGTTTGAGAAAACACAACTTACTTTCACTCTTCCAAAAGAATTATGTATTAGTAATTTTTTATTGCATTTATTTTTAAATAATCATTTAAAACTCCCTTTCCAGAAAAAGGCAGTGACGTTGACTTCAGTAAACAGGTCCCTTGTGTGGCCTGGAAACAGACGTTGCAGAGACGCTTGGTGACTGGGGCTTCAGTGACTTAGCCAAGGGCAACAGGCAGAAGGGTTCTCCCTGCATGATCCGGGGCAGGGCCAGAGCCACAGAGAGGGCAGCAAGGCTTCCCTGTGTCCCCCAAGCAGTGGGCTCAGCGTGGGTGGCATGTGCAACCGCTTCCCATCTGGGCACCAAAAACAATTAGCTCAGAGCAAAGACGAGCCCCGGGCCAAGTTTCATCTTTAGATCCAAACTGTTTACATTGTGCAAGTGTAAACAGACATGGGATCCCAAGCCCTCTGATGTAATGTGTGAGGGTTATTATTACTCCCATTATTAACATGAGTGTGCTCGGAAACCCAAGCTACAAAAGGAGGGCGTAATAAAATGGAATATTTAGTAAGAGGGAAGTATTTGAATATGAGATGCATTCCTTGGACCTACCCCAGCAGCAATTTCTTTATACACCGTAGTAACTCCTGCAAGACAGCCTCCTTGTTCCACATGATCTCTCCAGAAGGCAGACTTCCTCAGAAACATCTGCCTCCCTCCTTATACGCCAGTTTTTTTGTTTGCCATTCTCTCCCATATTTTATCCTTCACTCCTGAAACCGCACAATGACATTCTGAAGGACATTGAAATATGTATTTTATATCAAAACCCACAACTTTCATTCTATTTTTGAGCGTGCTTAGTGTTCCCTCTGTGGCCTGGGAACCATTCAAGTCTCAAAGAATCATGAAGTTTTAGTGCTTACAAGAAAACCTGGGGTATGCCACCCAAATCCCTCACCTCACAGACTTCTCAAGCTCTGGGGCATTCCCAGAGCCTGGGGAGGGGATAGCGAGGCCCAGGCCAGGCCGTCCTGTCCCCCATGATTCTGCCCCTGCCCTGGGCACAGAGACTGATTCTGGGTACCCACTGAGGCACAGAGAGAACTCCCCCCGTGGAAATCTGCAAGCATGAGATGTCCTCTTTCCCTTATTAAAAGGTAGCAGAAAGGAGGGTCTCCAGGACTTAGAAGTACCATTAACAACACCCAATAGAAGCAAAATGCAAAACTATTAGATTTATGACAAGAAGCACGCACGCATGTGTGTGTGAGAGAGAGATGTGATTCGCACACTCGCCTTTGGGCAACACGCTGCTGATATCCTCCTCATCTCTGAGAGGCATCCTCCATCGTTCCACAGGGAGCAGTACTTTGGTTTTCTGCTTGGCAACACATTTCTCCAAATATAGTTTAATGTCAGGAAAATTCTTGCTTTTTTTTTTTTTTTTTTTTTTGAGAGAGAGAGAGAGAGATGGGTCAGACATGAACTGAGAAAGGCTAGAATTTGGGATCACCGACCTGTTTTTGTCTGTCCTACAAGGTCTTTATCCTGTAATTTTTCCCTAGCTTTTTACTGATACTAAAAACACACGGGAAGCCTGACTGAGGAACCCCTGCAGGCAGGACGTGATGCTTACACACCCCTGCATCGTGCTCATCTGGAGGTCACGGGTCCCTGTGGAGAGGGGCGAAGGAAAACACAGCCATGCATGTCCAGTGTTCTCTACATATACACGTGTATTAAAATATGCCTTTAATGTATTTCTTGGTAGATTTATGCATTTCTTTTGTCCTGGTATGTTTGGGGTAAAAGTATAAATTCTTATTTAGACAATCAAAAATTGGGCCAATCAGCTCACACAACTCAAGCTGGTGATGATTGTAAAGACTTGCTAAGATCTGGTCATAAAATACTAAAGATTTAAAACATTTAGCTAAATATATGGTCACAGAGTGACACTGAAGCATGTTTAATCCCAGAATCATTGCTTTAAATACAAAGCCTCATGTTTCTGTCCAAGCAAGACACTTTTCCAAACTCGACGGAACCATCCTCTAGAAACATTACCTGTTGTTCATGATGCAAACCCCATCAAATCGTTTCAGATTAACATAGAGCAATAATAAATATTCCTCATTATTTTGTTTAAGAATTGTTAATAAATCGTATTTTGAAAAAGTGAAATAATTGTCTTGTAACCTGTATGAAACCCAATGAATGTGTGGCAAACCCCGCAGTTGGAGGTAGATGGGAAGTGCGAGCCGACTGTTGGGGTACGTGAGGTATGGTGCGAGCCGGCGATAAATGGGGAGAACTTCACAAATGAACTGAAAAGTCTCTAGCTGTTTCTAAGAGTGGATCACAATTCACCTTTCAGCGCACACATTCTCCTGTGTCACTGAGACTGGTGAGAAATGCGGTGCTTTGGGCACCACGAGGCATTCTGAACCCCTGGGAATAGTGCATCTTTGAAGCGTTTCTCTGTTTGGGGTGTGTGATCAGCGGGGGCTGAGGATGTCCGCTCGACACCTCCTTTCACGTCTAGAAAGCAGGTGAACGTGGGCGTGAAGTTGCTGAGGGTTGGCCTACTTAGTGGCAAAGCCTCACATGTCCGAGGGGGTCTGATTTTGGTGGGCGCCTCCATTTTATTGCAGGAAAGGAAAAGGGGCAGTTTTTCTTCCAATGATATTTGTTAGAAAAAAATTGAAGACTTATACGATGAAGGTGCAATGAGGGGAGCGTTTGAAAGCGTGTGACAGGGCAACAGGCTGTTTGAACCCTATCCCACCTTCACCCACCAGATGGTCTGTTGGGCAATGATTAGCCCAGATATTTCAGGTGTTGAAAGTATCACCACAAAATGAGCTAAGTCAAGAGTCACCAACCCCAACTTTCCAGCGTCACTTGCTAGGTGGCTTTTTGGATAGGGTTTCTGCAGACTGTGATGATTCACGGCTGCACTGTGATGTTTATGGGCTCAATAAAGAGAAGGTTCTAAAAAGATTATAGGCACTGAAAAAGGAAATATAACCTTTTCTTTGGGAGAATGGAGGAAAACAGACTAAACATTTTTGGAATTTCTTGCCTGCCAAGAAGAGGTGATGATCCCCCATAGACATTCTCACGTGTTTTATATCCTCCACAAAAGTCTTCAAGGAGAGGAATAAAAATTCCAGATAGAAAACAAACTACCTTCTCCCTTCACCGGGACCCTGAAGCACCTTGCTGGACCCCTTCCACCAAGAAAGACCCTTCACCAGGCACGAGTCTGACGTGGCACATCTTGACTTGATTTGTTGTCTCTGCAAAAGCACCAATATCCTCTTCATTTTCTGGAATTATGAACATTTTCATGGGAATTAAATGAAAGTGTTATTAACTTGGATGCACTGATTGTCCCGACAGAGGACTCTAAACAGGGATTGGAGGATATTTCTCCCCACGTGGTGCTCCCCTCCCCTTGTAATGTACAACGCATGTCCGGCAAAATGCAATCCTTGTGGTCCTACTCTGGAAAAGTATTCCAGAATGAACTTTTGGACTTTATTAGGAAAAAAAGAAGACTGAAGAAGTTAATTGTGCTAGTATTTGGGATAGTTTGGTTTGGGTTTGCTTTGACAGTGAGCTGTGGTTGGAGCATGTCCCGTCTTCCCGAAACAGATGGTGTCCCACTGTGCGGTGGACCAAGAGACCCGTGACCGACCTTCCTCAGCCTCGCTGACGGGGTCTCTGCATGTGCATACCTCTCTTCTAGACAACTTCTGTCCGTTCTGTCCCAAGACGGGCACTAGCTTACTCCCGTCTATATGTTCCTGTGCTCCTGATTTAACATAGGTACTGAATAAATGTGTGCACTCAGCTAACTCCTGCCATATGTGTTCCCAAATAAATGTGTGCTCGGCCACTGTTTGCTGTTTTGTGCCCACATATTCCTAACCCATTTCTGTTCTGCATAGTTTTCCCTTTTATGTACGTATACTAGTGCAACCTGAGAATGTGTGTGTTTGACTAAAACCAAAACAGCTCTACTGATAAGTAAAAAAATAATTTTAAGTTATTGTGTCCCAGTTTAATTAGCATTTTTATTTTTCTTTATTAATGATGCGCAAGATCGTGTTAGATCTTACAATTTATGTGAGTTATATTTGATGGAATACCGTGTGCCTCTGGATTAAAATATTTAATAATTAAGATGTATGTAATATTATTCCCTAAGTAACCACACTGTCTGGTTAGAATGTTTCTTGCTGACATTATAACTCTGCTGTCTATGTGTCACAGAATCACATGCCGTAAGTTTGTCCATGAACGTCTATCCATATTACGAGATTAGACAGGAATGGCAGGAGGGGTCTGTAACATGATGTGGAGAAACATTAAGGTGCCTTTTTTTTTTATAGTTTCAGGGGTAGAGTTCAGTGACTCATCCCTTACATACAACATCCAGTGCTCTTACATCACCTGCCCATCCCCCAGTTACCCCACCCCACCCACCTCCCCTCCAGCAACCCTCAGTCTGTTCCCTAGAGCCCAGAGGACTTCCACAGTTGGGGCCCTCAGGGGCACAGCAGAGCCTTAGGTCTCCAGAGGCTGCAGGAGTCTCGAGGACGGGACACAGCACAGTTCTGAGATTGGAAGTCACTGCACGGAAACCGGGCAGAGCCGAGTAGCCCCGCAGAGGAACTGAGGGGAGTCAAGGAACAGGGAAAGGTAGGCCACAGCCCGCAGAAGGAAAATAGCTGGAGACATGTCATCATGGAGGAAAATCTCTGCTTTCAACAGAGTAGAAGTTCCAAGTTCAGCGTTCCTTACTCACTGAGTCAGGCTTTCCTCCTGGCTCGGCTCATCCCTCCTCCCTGCTCCCTCCTCCTCCCTCCCCTCCCACCTGCATGATATCCTGCCCTGCTTTTCAAAACAAAATGGATGATGCCTTGACTCAGGGCTTTTGGAGAGTGAGCCCTCCTCTCTGCCTCCCGCTGGCTCCCTGGAGCCCGCCGGCTGGACCAGGCAGCCCCTCCCGTCGCTGGTCTGCTGGGGGCACGTGGACTCGGCCTGTGCTCAGCTTGGCAGAGAGGGCGCCTCTCCTGCAATCCACAAGCACCTGGCTGGGACACCACGCCTCGGGCGCGCAGACGTCCCTCACTGGGACCGCGGGATGCTGCTGCCCGAGATTCCCGCTGGCGTCTCAGGGCCCTCCGCAGCCGCGGGCCTGCCCAAGCCTGAGCTCCCTGGAGGGCACAGCCTTCTGCGGCTGTCAGGTGGACGACTCCCAGCCCCCGCCCCCCCACGCAGGGCCCCGTCCTGTGTCTACCACTGGCGCTGTCTCCCCTTGGCTCCTCTTCCCCCCACGAGAGCCCTTCCTCCTGCCCTCACGTCAGATCCTAAGGCATGTCACTACCACACACACTGCCTCGGTCCCAGGGTCTCTGGTGCTCCCACCGGAGCTTCGCAGCCCTTGGGATGCTGGGTCTGCAGGCGGGGGGGCAGGTGTTTGGGTCGGTGGGGGCACACCACAGCCTGTTGTCCTGGGGGTGCTAGACGATGCGGGGTTTGCTCCGCGGCAGCGTGGCTCTCCGCCGAGGGGAGGGACTTGGCATCCCACCTCGTCCCCCCTAGTTCCTGCTCACTCAGAGGAGCCCCAGTTCATGGCTCCAGGAAGCCGTGAAGACAAAGGTCCGGGCGCAGTGAAGACAACTCACTGGGGACAGGGGCAACTAGAAAAGGCTCCAACATCACCATCTGTGCTGTGGAGACCCTCCCCCCTGGAAACGGCTAAGGGCAGGGGCGCAGGGGTCTCCCAGGACCACCCCGGTTCTCGGCCAGGCCTCTGAGGGATGCTTCCCAGCACAGCGTCCACCATCAGGCCTCAGAGGCCCTGGGACGGGGATGCCTTCCCTGCCCTGGCCTCACTCCCTGTGGGTGTGCAAGGGAAGCTTTGCACGTGGTCGTAGCAAAGCAGACCATTTCATTTTATTTAAACTTTATTTCATTTTGCTTAAAATAAAATAACACTGAAGAACGTTCTGTTTCCAGACCAGCTTGACTCAAAGCCCCCGCCTCTCATGCACGCAGTTTTGTCTCAGACACACGTGGACCGAGTTTCAGAGCCACACTCGTCCTGCGAGCACTTTCTGCCTGATGATTTCGCTAACGTCTGGCTTATCCCCCTTCCCTAAGATTCACACACCCAGTCTTAGAAATTTATTCCTGTCATGTTTTTCTCCCATCAGACTATGCTTCTGACCAGAACAAAGACTCACGTTCTGTTCCAGTTGGAAAGGGGGCGGCATGTCTGGGAGGAGTTCCCTGAACAGGTTGGACTGTGTTTCAAGTTGCTTCGAGAAGTCACTTAGCCATCTTCCTTGCTGGGAAATGGGCCTTGAGCAATGGGAACCTGCTCTTGCCTTGTCCCCTACCTGTTGTGAACTCTGAGGTGGCCCACACCTGTGTGTCCACGTGTTGGCCCCAATGAGGCGTCACCTCTCCTGCACACGGCCCTCGTTGCACCATTCCCACAAGTAACCACCTGTAGACGAGTCTCTATGCAGAGCCCTTATCTGTTGTTACAGTGTATAATCTCTGAGAATGCCCTAATTTCCATCATTCTCTAAGCCTGTCATCACAGCTGAGACAGGCTTATCCCTCTGAACAGATGAGATTAGTCGATCATGTTAAAGTCAAAAGGGGGATTATAATGCTTGTAATACACTGAGTCAAATTAAATGAGTTTTGTTTGTACATCAGAAGATCGTGTTGCTGAGGCTGGAGTATCTTCCACTGGGTATAATAAATTGCCAATAAAACATAAGTGTGTGGGAAAAAACCCTCAAGCAGAGAATATGAACAGAGTAAAGATGGTTGTTTTATCTTTATTTTGTTCTTGTCTGTTCAACCTAGTAAATGGGAATCTTAATTCCACTGGTGCATCTCATTTTTAATATCCAGTGGGGACTGAACGAGAAAGCTCCAGCCCTCTGCCAAGCGCCGCTTCGGACTCAGCACCCAGTGGATATGCAGGACTCGTCTGAAATACGGCTCATCGAGAGATCGGAGAGTTTGGGGGTTCCTGGACCCACACAAACAGAATATCCCCAGGGCAGATCCACCCTCTGCTCTCCCTCCTGCTTAGCCATCTGTTTCTAAATGCCGTGTCCCATATTATTTGAAGAGGAGAAAATAAGTGCCTGTCTTCAAAAATTCTATTAAGAATTCCCCAGGAAACATCAAGAGACAGACAGGGAGACACACCACATGTCTTCAGGGCCCATTGCTGGACTGTTATCCTAGACACTTATTAGCATTGGCAAAAGTTGACAGGATCTTTAAAAGGTCACCTATTAGTATGTTGTGTGTCTGTGGTCTTTCCAATACGAGTAGGTGAGAGTCTGCCTGCTCATGTGTGGCCCGTCCCAGACCCCCACAGCTTGGCCCACTTTGGCTTTACTCATGCGAGCTGAAGCCTGCGTGTCCTTCCCCAGTACCTCCCGCTGCCCAGACCCAGATGAGCTACCAGCTCGGATGGCTAATTGATTCTTGTATCACTGGCACCCATGCGAGTGAAGACCTTTCTAAAAACAATGTGGTCTTTGCAGGGTAATACAGTGAAGCTAAAGTATTAACACTTTTGATACAAGGAAAGTGGCCTTCCTCCTGGGGAAAACGGGTTCTGTGTGCAAGTTGTGCAGAATTGTTCTTTTCAATTTCAAAGCCCTCTTGTGGTATGGTAGGAGGTGGCAGTCCTTGGGAAACTATGGATTTGAGAAACTTAATTAGGACTTCTGGCTCCCCTGGATGGTAGAAAGCTGAAAGGAGGATCCTCCCTCCCTAGCAACCACAAGAGCAAATGTAGGAGATACACAAATCCACAGCTTTTGCTTTGAATCCCCTGGAGAGCTAATATCGTAAGGCAATCCACCAACTCAAGATCCAAGGAGTAACAGTTGTCTAAGGAAAAATGGAACACAATCACTTTTTTTGACTGGGAGGATGGTGCCAGACACAGCTAAGAAGCCAGTTAAATTTTTGATTGAGCAGTTAAAGGCCGAGTTTTGGCTGGTGAGGGGACCCAAGAACCTGGGGATTGGCATCCATTCACACACTGTCTCCTGTGCATGCCACTGGGTGTTCACAAAAGAGAGGGGGCAAGGTGTGAATCATAAGGAAGCGTCTCAAGAACACATGTGTGCAAGAGGGAACTGCATCCAGTTTGGGAAAAGGCGCACAGTGCCCTATATAACGCCACCCGTCCCTCCTGTGGGTCAAAGCTTTAAACCACTGGCGAACGCAGGAACACCGTCACTCTTGGGGAACTGGTAAAGCCCACTGCAGATTGGGCAGGAGGAATACAAAAATGCCTGCCCTTGTTGAAAGCAAAAATACAGCAATAAAAAAGCGTGTATTTCTATCACATGTAACGGTAAAATATATGAAAGAATAGACAAAGGATTGACGGGAGGAGTCAAGTGTACAGTGTAGTAACGTCCAGGCACTCCATGGAGGCAGCAATATGTACTGATTAATTAAAAGTGTTTAGTGTAAACACTAGAGCAAATAATAAAAACATTATAAAATGAGTTATACATAATAAACCAATAATGAAGATAAAATGGAATAATAAAAACTACTCAATTAATCCAAATGAAAACAGAATAAAGGAAAAAATGGAAACAGAGAAGAGATGAAACAAATAGAAACAACTAGCAAGATGATAGATTTTATTCAACCGTATCAGTAATTACATTAAGTTGTGGCAGTTTAAATATATCAACTAATAGAACATATCATATTGGAATAAAAGCAAGACCCAATTATATGCTGTTTACAAGAAATCCACTTTAAATATAAGACAAAGATTGGTTAAAAATAAAAGGATGGGATTAATCAAAGGAAAGCTGGAGTGCATATATTAATATCAGACAAAGTTGATTTCAGTACAGCACTATTACCAGAGATAAAGGATATTATTTAATGATGAAGTCATCAATTCTCCAAGAAGACAAACATGAAAGTCCTAAAGGTTTATAAAAATTAAAATAAAGCTTTAAAATACTTAAATAGAGCTTCAAGGAGAAACCAGTAAACCCATAATTATGATTAGGGACTTGGACACTCCTCTCTTAGCAACTGGTGGAGCCTCAATACAGAAGCAGAAACAACCACCCACAATAGAGAAAAGCTAAACAGCACCATCAGCCGATAGGATTTAACAGATATTTCTAGAATACCACACCCAAAACAGCAGAATACACATTTCTTTCATGTTCATGCATTTATTGTAATAGACTATAGTCTGATCCCACAGCCAGTCCTAATAAATGTAGGAGGATGTAAATCATACAAAGCATTTTTTTTTACCACAATGTAATTAAATTATAAATCAGTAAAATACTGATTTCTGGAAAATGCTGGAATGTTTGAAAATTAAATAACACACTTCTAAATAAACCATAGGCCAAAAAAAACATCATAAAAAATTAGAAAGTACTGTGATCTAAATGAAAATGAAAATACAGCCCATTAATCTTCTAGAATGCTGCTAAGGAGTCTCTTAGGAGAAACTGATAGCCATGCCTACATATTAGTAAAGCAGAAATGTCTCAGCCAATAACCTCACCCTCTACTTTAATTAGAAAAAAAGAAACAAACAAAATGTGACATCAACAGAATAATGGAAATAATAAAGATCAGTGTGAAAAGTGCTAAAGCAGAAAACAGAAAAACAATAAAGAAAATCAAAGGAACTAAAACTGGTTATTTGAGAAGATCACTAAAATTGTTAAAATTCAAGACAGATTTATTGAGGAAAAAGACAAAGACACAAATTACCAGGATCATAAATAACAGAGGTGACATCACTACAGAGTCTACAGATATCAGATAAGAGAGGGGATATTTTGAGTAACTGTGTACCCATGAACTCAACAGCTTGGATGAGATGGATAAATTTTTGAAGGACACATACTTCATGCAAGAAAAAGAAAAAGAAATGAGTAACCTGAATAGTTCATATCTATTAACAAAATTGAACTATAGTTTACAATCTTCTCACAAAAAAAAAAAAAAAAAAAACAACTCCACATCCAGATGGCTATGCTGATGAGTTCTATCAAACACTTAAGGGACAAATAATACCAATTATAGACAAACTCTTCCGGAAGATTGAAAAGGAAGGAGTATATTTTTGTTCTTATCCTGTGAGGCCAGCATTACCTGATAGCAAAACCGGAAGAAGACATTACAAGAAAAGAAAACTATAGACCAATATTCATCACAAATACAGTTGTAAATATTCTAAATAAAATTGAGTCCAACAATAGCTAAAAATGGATAATACAGCCTGACCGATCAAAGATAAAAGTTTAGTTTAATATCCAAAAGCAATCAGTGTGATTCACCATATTAGCCAATTTAAAAGATAAAACAATATGGTCTTCTCAGTAAAAGCAGAGATATTATTTGATAGGATCCAACATTAATGTATATTGGATTAGCCACCCAGGAATAGAAAGAAGGGAGCTTCCTCCACTGGACAAAAGGCTTCTATGAAAAGCCTACTGCTTACACCATGCTCCGTTGTGCAAGACTGTTCATCTGTGTGCTCTGCAAAGAACCCTGCACAGTGTAGACCAGACCCCTCAGTGACTGGATTTATGGCTACATCCTTGTGTATCTGCTTGTGTGGGGCCGCACGTATTTACCAAACAGCTTTTGCTGATAAATGATCAACACGTGAGTGTCCCAGGCCTTGTACATGAGGTCTCTCTGGTTTACTTTTTTAAACCGCACCCATCAGAAACATTGCACATCAAAACCATGTTAAAGAAAGTGGGATTTGCCTTCCCAACAGCAGACTGAACATCAGCCACATCACTGCCAAACTCAGTAAGAAGCATGTTGATATGCCGAGAGCCCCTAATGAGTGCAGAGGCCATTGGCTAAACAAACAGCTACAGGATGTCTCACAGTAACGGGAAGAGCATGGGATTTTGTGCAAGACAGACAACTGTACTCGCTCTGAGACTCAACATTCTTGGTTACAGTGGGATTTTTTCAAAAAAATAAGAAGTCCTTCAGGGTTTGCGAGGATGTATATAGAATTCTCAGCAAATAAGGCCAACCAGACACCCTGGTATTGTGATATTGCAGATAAATATTATCTAGTTTGTCTTATGCTTGGATGTTTATACAGATAAGCTCCACTTAAGAAGACCCGAATATGTAAGTTTACCTTTTGAAAATCAATAAACTGGGAATGATCATTTACTTTACAAAAATGACTTTTATTAGCAGTTTTGATTGTTAAGCGTTAAGTCACAATTAAATTCCAGGGATATATGAATCACATCAAAAGAGTTCATACATTTTATAGGACTTTGACCACAGAATACTTCGTCATCCATCAGCAAATCTTTGTAGGACAAGCTGTGTTAAAACTTGCATAAATTGAGCTCAAGGTGGGAGCCGCAGAGTGCTGTCCTGGATACAAAATCGGCAGAAATCCACAGAATCGTCTGGGGAGCACTTTTCTCAGAGTGGTCTCCTGAATGACAGTCCTGTGCTTGCTCCCCAGATGCTCAGCAACAGCAGTGGCTGTTGGGCACTCAGGCCCTGGGCACAGACGACGTGCAGGGCTGCGTGCACTTGCTCTCCCTTCGCCTTGGGTGTGAGGGATGTCTGGGCAATTTCAGGGAAAGGTAGCACTTTCAGTTACAGCCCATGAGGTCCATTCAAAATGTGGTGGGATCAGCATGCGTGTTCCCAGTTGAAATTTTTAATGTCTGGTGCCTATTTTGTTAAACTGTAAGAAATGTCTAGTTTTAAAATATAATCTTTATTCCAGACATGGTAGTAGTTTAGTGTGCAGTGTGGATGAACTCATTAATTTATGTTGTAAAACTGACCCCAAATGTAGTGTCTCTCTGGCTTCCCAAGACCTTTTATTACTGTTGGCTTAGTATATATGGACTATGTACACAATGGAATATTATTCAACCATAGAAAAGAAGGAAATCCTGCCCCGGGATGAGCCAGGGGGCGCCGAACTATCTAGAATGACCCCGCACAAGCCAAGGCGTGTGCATGCATGCGTGTGCATGTGCATGTGCATGTGCATGTGCACGTCGGGTGGGGGGCATAGGTGGAGGAGCAGCTACAACAGTGGGAAAGATGTCACGTGACAAGGACTTCGAATGGCAGATCAAGCTGTTTGGGATTTTTTTCACTGAAACATTGAATACTTGGAAGAACTGAGAGCAGGACAGGTGCTTTGAGCGGGAGAACTATGCTCTTCAGCAGCCTGTTCTAGGTGCTGAGTATCTATTACGCACCAGCCTAGAACAGTCATGCCTGGCTTGGACATTTACACCCATGTGACCTCAGGCGTGTCACCTGAAACATCTGGGTCTCGGTTTCCGCAGGCCCAACCTGGGGATGTGGATGGTGCTCACCTCTCGGAGTGCCTAGCACAGGGCCTGGCAGCTACAACGAGCCCCGTAAGGACCAGCAACGATCAGTGGTATGCTTTAAGGATGAATCAGACAATATTGACAAGGAAGGGTGGAGAAGGGGAGGGTGGGACGCTGGTGTCCCAATGAGACCCTCAGGGGCAGACTCAGAACAGGACCCCGGAGAGAATGTTTGGGAGCCATGTGAAGGTAGAAGTTAACAGTGCTCGATGCCGACTGGATGCAGAGCACAGGGAAGGAGAGCTGGACCACGCCCAGGTCTGAGCCTCAGTGACAGGGCTGTCTGCACCTGCAGGCTACAGCAGGGAAGACAGGGAAGCCGGCTCTGAGACAGGTCCCCGAGAGCTTCCGGTGGGATACAAGCTGTCCCCATGGAACAAGCAGGAGAAATAGAAGTTTGCAAACCCCCAAATCATAGTTTTCGATCCAAGTATCCTTGGTTGCTCCCCACGATCCCTTCAGGTTTGGGCTCAAGCTCGGCAAAGCTGGACACCTGCCCAGGTGATGCACAGAGCAGGGCTGGGCGTCTGGACCAAAGCCTTGCAAAGACAGAGTGCCCTCTGCATGCTTTTGATGTGCTTTGCCTTGCTCAGTCATGTTCAACAGAAGTCGGTCTGGGAGTGGTCCTGTTTTACAGACAGAAAAAAAGAAGCCAGAAGTCCCTAAATGCACACAGGAATTCCAGGAGCTGTGGGACTAATTTATTTCCAGCCAAAATGTTTGGGGTGTGAAGGCAAATCTCAACAGCCGTGTCAGCGTTGACCGTTGACCGTTAGGAAAACCTGCTACCAGCTCTGTTTATACAAGACAAAGGAAATGTGGACACCAAGCTGGCTGAGTAAATTCAGCTGAATTCCACAATTTGACTGGAGCATCCCCGGAGTTCCAGCACAACCAGCCCCCATGCCTGATTCCAACAGATGGATAGAGAAAGGAAAGGATTGTAATTCCCCTGAAGGGTGTGTGGGCTCAGGGCAGTCCTGCCATAAAGCCCCTCGTGAGTGAAGCATCGCCCCTCTCCCGAGCAGAGCTGCCCTAAGATGTTCTTCGGGCACGCCTTGGGATGCGGCCTCTCCTGCCCATGCTCACACGCTAAGTAACTTGTCCAGTGAGACATGGGGAATAATGGTGCAGTCTGAGCAAGCTCCTCGTCCCTGGAGTTTTCCTCAGTAGCTTAGCGTGCTGAGCCAGAACACTCCCCTACGTGAGTTCCTGGATTAAGAATTGATGATGGGTAACAGCATCAGGATCAAATAACCCAGCGCTGGAATACATTTTCTAAATGCCATTTCTTTAAGTGTCAGAATAAAACCTAAAAATAGGAAGTATTTTTTTTAAGTATTGTTTGCGCTTATGATGGTTTACATTTATTTCAGACTTGCAGCCAAGGAATTAAATTTTCCTGTAGCAAATGGGATCCCCACCCATGAGCTCAGCCCCGTTCACGTGGATACTTGTACAGAGAGGAGACGCAGAAAGTAATCAGAGCATCTCCGGTCGTGACATTAGCTCAGGAATCACCGAATCCCTGTGTTTGGGACACAGTCCAGGAGCAGCCAGCCTAGAATCTGGAAATGCACGTCATATAGAAAAGGCTACATCTCAAGCACAAAGGGGCCGTGCCCACCACTGACGTCACGGGGACCCAGCCTGGGGTGACAGCCTGGCTTTGAATTTATTAATCAGTACACTTCTGGATTCTTTCGTTCCCCGACTCATGTGATGTTGCTGAGTATCTATTGTGCACCAGCCTAGAACAGGCACTGGGGGGCACCGGGGACCCCCCTCAAGCCACCACTTTTGTTCTGCATCCAGAGCAGAAGAACAGGCCAATGGGGGGCTCAGCATGTGACCTTTCCTGGGCTGCAGGGCTGGCATGGCCGTCTGTCACCGAGGTCAGGACCCCACGGTCTGTCACCTGCACAAGGAGACAGAACAGCCCTGAGCCTCCACTCAGGACGGGCCTGTCGTCCTTCTGCCCCGCTCCTCTGCTGTCCTGTTGCTTGGCTTTGAAACACATTTTGGGGGGCTCTTGTCTTCAAGCTCTGACCATCAGAAAAAGGTCCCCACTCCCAACTTCACAAGGTCAGGTTAGGTGATGAGGCATAAGAACTTGTCTTTGAGGAAGGAGAAAACCAGCATCAAAAATAGGGATGTCGTGGCCACTGCCCAGCTTTGAAAAACAGTTTTCCTTCCAAAGGATATGTCTTAGGATATATTTCTTAAATCGGACACAGTGCAACTGGGGGCTGTGCCCGCTGGTGTTTACCATCCGTCCTGTGTATTCTGTGGGGAATACATGTTCCTGTACCTTCCATACCTTGATGTGAAAAACACACTGTAACAAATTAATGCAAAAAAACCCTACAGATTGTCACAAATAAAATCAAGTTCAGTTCACAGAAAGCAGATTTTTGCATCTCTGCATTTCCAGCATCAGAGGTGTCCTTCCGCAGAGGTCTTTGCTCTGTGATGAGACCAGAACCAGAACCAGGCCCGTCCGGATGAGCCACCAGGGGGATGCTGCATGTCTGGGCACCTCTTCCTGGCTCACATACAGCCCCTGAACCTTCTTTTTTTCTTTTCTTTCACAGACTGCAGGGACCTCTCATAAAAGCACTAGCAACCAGACGCGTTTCTGTCCTCTGCTAAATGAACTCACAAGGTAGCAAACAGGGGCCGAGGGCAGCGCCGGGCGCACAGCTTCGGGCCGCCTCTGTGCCGACTGCATCCAGAGCTGACGGAGCCCCTGCTGTGGGCGCGGCCCCCTGTCCGAGCCCCGCAGGGAAGCTGTGGTGTGCCCTTGGCCTGCTCCTCTGCGGCGACAGCCTCTCGACAAGCAGGCAGAGCCAGGGAGCCCACGCAGCTCACACGGGGGTCACGCCTTCTGACCGTGCCGTGGGGCTGGGGGCCTCGGGGTGGACCGTCCACCTGGCTGCCCCGCTGCGTCTTTAAAAGGGACCCTTGGGGTGAGGGATTATATTGTTAGCGAAGGGCCTGAGTTGCTGTCCGAGAACGCGGAGAGCGTGTGTTGAAAGCCTCCCTATCTTCAGCCGTGCTGGCGGCCACGTGCGGGCCACACAATAGTCTAATTGTGTGTTGTGGGCCGCGCGGTCCCCGAAAGCAGGCATCTGTCTTAAGCTAACCTTCAGTTAGCTTAAGTTATTGCTGTGCTGCGAACGACCCTGGGAAGTTTTTCAGCCAACGGTCACCCCAAGATGCTTCCCTCACACCAACATCCCTCAAGGAATTCGGTGTGGGAATTTACTTCATTTGAAATACTGAAAATGGGCTCTTGATCCACCTTCTGCAGTCCCACAAAATGGGCTCAACGGCAGCATGATTTCTGAAAATAAGGAGGTGTGGAAGTGGGTCAGCTACACAGTCTGGCTCTCGGACCGTGGGCCGCCGCTGCACCTGCCGTGTCGGAGGCTTTCTGCAGCCCTTTCCCCTCTGGTGGCTGTGTTCTCTGATGTTTAATTCGGCTCCGTCTCATTTCTCTCTTACTCGAAGGGCAATCTGTGCTTTCTATGTAAGGAAAAGAACCTGAGTGGCCGGTCCTCGCGGCTCAGGTCTGCGGCGACATCCAGCACGGGCAGGCCCGCGGAGCTCAGCCCCCGAGAGCCGGACGCACACGTCTGCTCCTGATCCAGGACTGTCACCCTCTCACCGACACGTCTGTAAGGCGATTAACTTCACGCATGCTGCTCAAAGAGACTAAAACGGCGAATGTTTTGACCATTTTGATGTAGAAATCTAGGAAAACAGTCATCAAAATCAGGGACAGAGGTCTGAAATCCCTGGCAGGCTTTGCGAGGGGTAATAAAGATGCAGAAAGCTATAAAAGCAGGTGATTTAAGGGAAGGCAAGTGTTTGAGCACAGCTGGTATTTTAAAATCTGACATTATTTTCAGTATTTATTTTAAATCTCAATGCTTACATTGATTTAAGAAGGTCAAAGAATGTGCTCTTTTTCCCCCTCTTACAGAGAGAATTAGGATGACCCTAAAATATATTTAAGAAAAAAAAAGATTTGCCTTTGGTTGACTTTAAAAGGGGAAGAACGTCACCTGCCCCATCCGCCGAGCAACTAAGGATGCAGATTCTGAGCATCAAGAAAGGACAAAGAGGGCAGCGAACATGCGAGCCGCCGTGCACCTGTCTCCCCCGCTGTGCTGACCCCGCGTGTCCAGAGTCTGCCCCCCTAAGTCCTTGAAGTCGTACGGGCTTTGCTCGCCAGGGCTGCCAGAGCAGCTCAAACCCACACTCATACTGTATGTAAACTGAGGTGTGCGTTCTTGCCGCTTGTCAAAACAATCCTGAAATCCCATTTTCCTTTAATAAAGTATAGTTCTGTCCTCCAGATGTATGCGTGAATAAGATGTCATAGTCTGTTTTAGTTCCGGACTGCACCCTGCTGATGTTCTTAGGCAGCAGGAAAATTACCTTATTGAAGCATATTGCTGGCAGGGAGTGCAGGGCCACGCTTTGCATTGGTATTACACACATGACATATTCAGAGACCTTTGAATAAGACTATGAATATCAAGTGATTGAAAAGATTATACAGGCTCTGGGTTTTTTCTTGGGGCATAAAAGGTTGTGGTTCTGGATGAGTGTCTTTCAGATCAATACAATTATGTCATAAAAACATGTCACGAAATAGTTTACTTTGCAGCTTTCTACTCGCCTGCTTGCACACGGCTCCACGTCCCACGTGGGACGGCCTGGGTGTCTGACGACGGCGGTGTGGCCACGGTGTCCGGACCTCCTGACTTCCCACGGGCACCGGCGTCCTCGGTCCCGTGCCTGGCGCGGCGCCCGAGGAAACCGCCTCCCGAGCGCCCTGGCTCTGGGTGCCTCGCACTCCCTGCTTCCCCGCGAATCTTGAGGCCGCCGGAGGTCAGACGTGATGCACCTTCCCAGCTGACCTCACTGTGCATGGTCACCCCCGGAGACCCCTGCTTGTCCCCCCACCCCTGCCAACCGCAGAGGCCTGCCAGCCCCCACGCCCGAGAGGGCAGTGCCCGTCACCCCGCCGGTCCCCGGCCCGGGGGGCCACAGGGCACGTGAGTGTCTGCAGGACGAGGAGCGGCCCCGGTTCCCCCCCACCGGCCCCGGTTCCCACGGCATGTGGGTGTTCACGTGGGATCATGTCATGTCTAAATGGCGTGGGTCTTCAGCCCATTTCTAAGTGGATGTAGAGCATGTCAGTTTAAAAATATCACCTCCGAGTAATGATCCTTTTTTTTTTTTTTTTACCAGAGACAGAGAGAACAGGGCAGTGACAGAGCTTCACCTCAAACACAACTCTTTTTTTTCTCCTTTAAAAGGACATAAATACAAACCATGCAACCAATTCCTGCCTCGTTTAGTCCATCTGAATGCACCGTTCGTAGCACTTAGGTAAAGGGGAGCATGAAAACTTTTAGAACACAACCGTTTCATGAAACCATGTTCCCCCACAGAGCTCTGACCCATGAGTCCGCCTCCCCTTGCCCACACGGAGGGATGAGCCCAAAACCTTCCCGAGTGCAACTTGGATCCCTTTGAAGGGCCAGATGAAAGCTTCAGATGGCAGTCTTGGATTTGCCCCCTTTTGAAAATTTTCACTTTCTTTCTCTTCTTCTATCGTGTCTGTCTTTCGTTCACCTATTTTGAGATCATTCTTTCCTTTTTCATTATTTTTTGGCCACCAGGTCTCGAGCTAGCCCCCGGCCCTCCCCTGGCCCTCGCGAACAGCGGGGGTCTCCTCATAGTGGAAGACGCAGAGTCCCAAATCACTGAAGTACGCAACCCACCAAGGATTCACCCCACGGCCTCTACTTTCTGAGATGACCAGACAATCTTCCTTTTAGGAAAATAACCAGAACATAAATTTTATTTAAATGTTATATGTTCTTTTGTTCTACGCTTCTTCAATCCGTGATACAAACCAGCTACAAAGAAAGCAACTGAGAATACAGTGTTTCACAAACCCTTTGACCACCAAACATTTACATCTTCCTAAGAACCTTCTAGAGCATGCTATTACCACTTCCCGCACATCCTTGAAAACACCATCTTCCAGTCAAACTGCCTTTACTACGTATGAAATTGATCTTTCCAGAACTCTTGGAAAATGACCCGCTCTGTTCCTTTTGTTCATGTGGCCAAGAACATCAGTTACACGAGGCCACACAGCAGGTGACACGGGAGTGCCCTAGAAATGGGACGTCCTTGCGTCCACGAAGATCAGCCCTCAGCATAAACCATCCCGAAAAGAGATGCCCCTTCTCAGCTGACGCGTTTACAGCCCCTGGGTGAGACTCTGGGGCAGGAAGCTCACTAAGGACTATAGAGCTCATTCACTGCGAAATCGAGGTCCCACATGTCCACAAATGTGGGAATCCCTCCCCTCGTAAGAGTGGATCCCGTCCCTGCGTTTGCTCTCTTGGAAACGTGTGCATCCCTGGGCATCATCTGCTCCTCCTGTGTTTATGATTTCACTCTGTTCACTTCATATAAATAAAAGCCCCCCCCCCACTTTTTCTGCTTCTGAGAGATCCGTGCGTCCTGGGCGATTTCACGACATCAGTGTTTACAAAGGTAAATCACTGTAGTGTATCCACTCCCTGGAGGACGTATCGGGGGATCACTCATCGTGCTGCTCCAGCATGAGTGGAGGTGGTGTCGTCTGGCTCTCCCTCTGGGAGGTGCTGGACGCACTGTGCCCCCTGGAACCTGGCAGACCCGCCCGGGCTAGTGCCCCGCCCGCTCCCGCACGTCTCCGTGTGCTCGTTGCTCCCGTTGGTTCCTTACTACTGGCTATTTGTAGTCCGAGCCCTGTGTTTGTCCTCGAGGTAATTCAACATCGGAGCGCAGTATGTACCCCTCCATCCCCCAAACCCCACTCACACAATCTGCCCTCAGGGTGGCCCACTTGCGCAGACAGCCGCTGCGTCTCTGCTCGGAAACCAGGTGCGCACCCTCCTGTCCCCACGGTGCTTCCACCTCTGGGCCACAAGTCACGGATGACACCGCCCTCCCTCCAGTGCGTCCGACAGCACCAGGAGGACGCTCCCGCCTGGACCGGGCGCACATCTACACTCTGGGACACGCCGCCCCAGAGCCACAGAGGGCCTGCATCGTTCAGGACGTGCCCCGGGGAAGGGACGGGGTTGGCCCCGTGGGGGACCGGAGGGGCACAGAGGATGGGTAACGGGCGGGAAGGCCGGCACCCGGGGGGCAGCGCGCTGCCGAGAGCACAGAGCACGCGGCACGGCCACCGTGTGCGAGGGTCTCTGCAAAGCCCCCAGCAGCCCCGCAGAGCGCAGCCGTCCTCCCAGGGGTCGGAGGGCGGTTCAAGCGCCGGGGCCTCCGCAGTAGGAGCCCGGTCACATGGGGACGTCATGAAATTTTACCGCAAAATATCCTCTTTTTTTTCTTATTTGAAAAGACAAATTATTAGCATTTTTAAACAATTTCAATATGTTTAATGGCTGAAAGTAAGACCGAAGCTGTTCCGCTTGCTGAATAAAGTGCGGGGTCTGTAAACAGGAATCTTAAGTTACCCCAAGAGTGCACTCATTTTAAATTTTACTTGAAAGCGGGATGTACGTTTATTACAATTTCAAACAAAATGCTAATGCCATTAAACAAATGAGGTTTAGGCAAATTAACTGCATTTTAATATTCTGAAAGCCTATGATATAGGACATTGAGTTACGAAACATTGGCTAGAAGTATCAGTTGCAAGTGGGATTTTCATTGCTGTGAATCTCAGGAGAATATTTGTAATTAGTATCATTTGCCTAATACTTCAGGTTAATTAGAATATTTAATTGAATAGCTGTAATCTTCAGAGATGACTATATTATGATCAAATTAGCACCATCCCGACGCATGCTGATCACAGGACGGCAGCCTGCCTCACTTCTGCTAGCTATTCGGCCCTCTGGAGCGTTCAGCAACATAAGAAAAAATCTGTTTCTTACACTTTTGAATTTTAATGATCCATTTGAACTCTGCCATCAACATTTAATTATTCTAGGAAAAAAAAGTCCCAACCATGACTCCCATATGGCATGTTGGCAAATACACTTGCCTACAGAGGCGCCCGCACCTCTCCCCAGAAGCTCTCGGAAGAGATTAACACAGACTTTTTTCCCCCTGAATACAAGGCCCTTTTTTTAATAGTGTTTGCAAATACAGACCAGATGAAGCTTCACAGAAGAGGTTACCAGGATACTATTGAAACACTATTAGGAACAGATGAATTGAGTTTTAGAATGTTACAATGGGTTTGATCCTGTAATGTCTCCACCGGACTTTCTGTATTGTGTGCAGGTCTGGGGAATCAGGTGCCTGTTCAGCTAAGCCTTGTTGGCCAGAAAGCCCCCCCTTTTTTGGGAAGACGTGGGGGGCAGGGTTGGGGAGGTGTTTGTACGAAAATCTTCACAGTGACTGGAGAGATGGAGTCCCTGGCGCTCCAAGTTGTAGGATTTAATATACAGATGTTTTTACGTGTTTACACAAATAGTGTGCACGCTCTTTATGCATCAAACATATTGAGGATTAAATCATCATCGCAGAGTGATTCAAGACACACAGAAACGTATTCAGGGAGACAACTCTAGCTCATCCAATTATTGTTCCCAAACGCAGTGAGATCTTCGGTAGCCCGGGGATATCCTACAAGCACATTATGGAAAAACGTAGAGGGAAAATCATTAGCAGCCAGGACATTGTTGGTCCACACATACTTCAGAATCCCAGGAAGTGTGTTCTCCCCACGGGCCAGCGCTCATAAGGTCAGTTCTGCACAATAAGCCAAAAGAAGTTCGGAAGGGAAAGTGATTTAAATGCTAGAAAAGCCTCTCGTGACATAACTCATCCTTAGGTTTCCACTCCCTACAAATTCCTTATATCATAAGCACTAAACCTCTTCACTTGGGGAGGGGGGTCTGGAGGAAAATTGAGGAAAGCAAGGGTGTGGAATAAACTGCCATTGAACAAAATAACTAATTAGTTTGCCTGACCATTACCAGTCTCTTTTTTCTAGATGGTCTTTGTTACCCTTTTGGCAAGAACTGCACATCTTTAGAGAATTCCAGAGGAACACCAAAAAAAAAAAAAAAAAAAAGCCACACAAAGGTGAGCTTTTAAAATAGATATTGTATTTTGCTTTGAAACTAATAGATGAGCTGAAAAGAGGCAACTGATTTTAGCTGTACTGTAAATAACAGTAAGGAGGAGGGTTAATTATGGGCAGATGTCGTACAGAGATTTTTTTTTTTATTTTGATTTGTTCACAGGAGTTAAAATAGCATATGTGTAATTTATAGCAAAAGCCAAGCATTCCTGGCGCGTGAATGACGGACCGTTGGACAGACATGAGGACCAGTGTTCACAAACGGTGAGTGGTGTGGCTAGCACAGTTCCTGAAGGTGTCCTCAGCTGATGAACGGAGCTACGAAGAGAGCAATAGGAAGCCTGGATCGCCTTTGGTGGAAGAGGAAGAAGAGCCCAGCGTAGTCAGAGGAATCATCCTGGAGGCTGACAGTCTGCGCGCGAGTCGAGTGCAGCGAGCTCTCCGGCAGGGAGAGGAGAGAGCGCGCAGTGTTCGGGCTCCGCCGGTCGCCCTCCTAGCACAGCCTGCCCGCCATCTGGAATTCGAGGAGGGACACTTCCAATGAGACCCTTGACTATCCCTCGTTTTATTTTCCGATCTCTTCCAAGAAATGATTTAAAACCTATTCTTAAAACAGCAGCTTAACAAACACCCTGAGAATTCATTTTAATGGGCAAGGCATTGCCTCACTTCAGTTTTCTCAAATGAAATCTCGAAAACCGGCTGATCCAGACCGGGCACATGCCGTGGGTAGCTGGAGCTCCTGCAATTCATCCCTGAAAATCCGGGCTTGCAAGTGTCTTGGGCCAAGCCAGTTCTCCCGTTCATGGGCCGGTGTAATATTTCCAGAGATAGAGCAAAGTGTTCATAGGTATCTTTTAAAAAATTTCTTCCACTGCTTAAATGTGGTGCCCATCTGCTGAAGCGCGTTACAGACGGTCGCTGAGCTCGAGGAGCAGCGCCGGGACATACTAGCCGCTTTCCTGGAGGTGCTCCCCACACATGCACAATTCCTCCAGATTTAGAAAATCTGCACCACTAATTGTGGAACAAATTTTCAACAACCCTCTTTGAGAATCCGGCTCTAAGTGTTCTCCCATCTATTAAACAGATGGCAGATAAGATTGTAAACATATTTGCTTCATATTGAATAGATAGTTTCTGGCATAATACTAATTAACAAATTAAATGACTGACTCTCTGCATCACATTAGGAGTTAAAACCACTTTGTAAGTTTGTCTTGGGTAGTTATTTACTTTGACAACAGCATGCAGTGAGGAGCCGCTGAATGTTTCCAGCAACATTATGCATGGAGTAGTTTTCTTTTTAAAACTCCATATTTTATTATAATTCATTTGACTTTCATTACAGTCACTCATTACGAAATGTATGTGCATTTAATCCATCTCCGAGGGCTGCCTATTTTCGCATCCCATTCCTAGCGTTGTGATTATGGCTTTGGTGTACGCGAGGATGCACAGAACGAGGCATTGCCTCTCCCTGTCGCTCGTATTTCAGGGAGGCGATTCTGGAGAGAGGACTCCGAATGTACTGTCTGTCATGGGAGCGACGCTGTTGGGGACGGTTTCTGCGGAACTCGCTTGAAGGAACATAGCTTCTAGCTGTTCTGATGCCTTGTGATGGAAGTGAAATCGGTCCAGACAGATGAGGAAGGCTGAGGCATGGGAGAACCTGTAAGGCTCAGCAGATCTGCCCTGCGTTCTGGGCCCCGATGAGCCCATCCATAGAATGGGAGCAAAAGGATCCCGTCCTGCTGGCAGGGGGTGTGGGGACCGTCGACCGTGTGGCCATGGCGACGCACGGGCCGCTAACGTTAGGGCGCGGTATCACCTGGAGGTGTTCGCTCCAGAAGGAAGCAGGGAGCCTTTTGTTGGGTGAAGAAATGGGTAAATCATGTAGGATGATCTGTTTGCCTCAGAGCCCGTATATTTTGTGGGAAATTAATTTTTAGCTTGAATTACTCAGGCATCCAAATTCTTTACCTAACTTTATGTACATGCTGCGACATAAAGGTTATTTATTTTCTTCTCCTTCTTCCTCTTCTCTTTCTCTTTCCTCCTCCTTCTCCTGCTTCTTCTTCATCTTCTTTGTACATTTTTAAAATGTAAAAAGAAAGCTTTCCATTACAAGTCATAATTTGGAAAGGCCACATCCTAAGACCCTTGCCAACCAGGGACAAATACTGAACAGTGATATTTAGGCAAGACATACCTATGTGAAGCGGCCACCCCAAAATTTACCCAAATCTTATTCTTTCCCCTAGATTTAGCAGAGATTGGCCAGTTACATCTAGAGATGATCTAGTGTAATTAATCAGTAGTAGGCTATCTCAAGAAATAAACTGTGAAATAATTTGCTATGTGGTGGGTGAAATGTGGTTACAGAACATGTTCAGAGAGGCCTAGGGTTACATGCACAGTGTTCCAAAGAAGAGTAGACGTTTCTCTCCTCGGAGGTCAGTTGTGTCATTTGCCGTAACCACCAGCAGTCTGTAGACACGTGGGGATCACTCATGAACAGTCCATGGCTCAAATAAAAAAGCAAACTCCGAATTACCTCACTCTCCTAACTTGCTCAAAAGTCCTAAATCAAGTAAAAAGATTCCATCTTCAGGCAATTTCAGTGAATGCCCACCATCACGTATGCCTGGAGCTCAAATGTGTCCGTATTTTTATTTTCTGCTCCAGGTGAGTGGATCATTTTAGGCCTCGGAATATTCTCAGTCAAGGGTTATTTACCCCGCTCTGCATGTCCTAATTTGTGATGTTACAGAGCTTGCTGAGGGAGGGCTTCCTAGAAAGTCCTTGGGTGACCAGCCCACATGCATCCCCTGGGCTTCAGGACCTTGTCCTTTTGGTGGAAATTATCATTGAGTTCTTTACATACTACTACTTCCTTCTTTCAGTGACAACTATTTTTAGGAAACTTTCTATGTGTGTGACAATGAGATTACAACTACATTCTTTGCACAGGTTGAAATGGAGATGACCTCTCCTGGTTTCGGGAAGATCTTTAGAAAGTAGGACACAGTGCACTGATTAGACCATGGAGGGAGGGAGAGGCGAGCTTGTGTAGCAGGAGAGGGAAAATCGTGAATGCATCTGAGCCCACAGGGAGGAAACTGAGGCACAGTAAACAGGACACAGAGCCCAAGGTGTCTGCTGGTCCAGCTGTCCATCCATCCACAGCACGGCAGGCTCCATGGAGCGTGGCACGGTGGGTGGACGGACAGGTTTCCAGTCCCACACGTGAATTAGATTCTCGGCCATGGTGGGTGAACTTCAGTGACTCCCTAAATAAACCTGACCCCACAATTCACAGACAAGAAGGAGGAGATAATCCATAGTCTATGTGTCATAATCTTGAGGGGAATAAATACCATGTTGGAAAGCTCTGTTTTCCCATGTCTGTCAATTAAAAGGGCTTTTCTAATAAAATGTAGCTTGAGATTTGCTTTTTAGAGGATGCGTTTGGTAAAGGAAACACCTTTGTAAAAGTGTGCAAGCAAATAAAGCCCAGGGGGCTCTTCCTTCCCCCCTGACAATGTCATGTTAAGACATCTCAGAGCTCGCCAGAGTAACAGGGCAGATCTCACGTGGCGGTCTTTGTTGTTACCTTCAAGTTCGTGAGGATGCTTACTCTCTGAGTTAATTTGATGACACGCAAACGGTGACCAGGTAAGGGGTGATGGTTTGGGCTTTTCTCAGAGAGTCAGCTAGAGCAGGCGCTGGAAGAAGTGAGCCGTGGGGTGTCCAGCAAGTCCAGCCCCCCTAGAAGACCCCCCTGGCTTATTAAACAAGGGCCTGAACCAGCAGGGATCTACAGTCCATTCTGCACACTTTCCTCATTTAAGAAATTGGGAAAGGGGGAGCCCAGCTGGCTCAGTCGATAGAGCGTGCTACTCTCAATCTCGGGGTCCTGAGTTCGAGCCCCACGTCAGGGGTAGAGTCTACTTTAAAAAAAAAAAAAAAAGGAAATTGGAAAAGGCTTTTTTTCACACAGATGGGAAAGATATTGAATGACAGGCCCAAGCATTTCCCGACTCCAGGGGCACGTCTGATTTCTTCTCCTGAACGTCAGGGAGGCTGTGGGAAGAAGCACTTCATGTCCTAATGGGAAGGAGCACAGCTTTGTTTGAGTGAGATGCCAGACGGACCATCGTCTGCAGGTGACACAACTCTCCCACCCAATTCATCCGTTCTCTCCTTATCTCCTTCCCGATACAACCCCCGGGAGAGACCTCAATCTCCACCCAATTCAATCAGAAAAAATGATAGGACGTGACGTTCCCTACAGAAGAAGCGAAAGTACATAAAACAGAAATCATACTCGCCGATACAAATTGTTTGGTGACGGACTGAGTCAAATACCTGTCAGCTATCTATGCTAGATGCCAAACACTCATAATGACTGAATTTATATTATTTCAAATAATTGCTTCAGTTTTTAAACACAGCATGAGAGTCTAATAACTTGGAAATTTTAAAAAACCCACAAAGTTAAGAAGAGTAGTTTTGAATCCATGAAATGTCTCTAAATGCGGATGATGAAGCATCCGGTGCATATTTGTTTATGAAGAAACCCTGAAAGTAGCAAAGCTCTTCAGTCGTAGGATTCCAGGACTAACCATATTTTCAAGTGATTCTTTAATGACTTTTAAAGAAAATGGTAAAATTAAGATTCATTAATTCGTAAAGAATTTAGAATTGTCCTTCAAATACTATTACTATTTCCAAGGTTTTCTTGTGGGGTTTTTTTAGTACAACAATTTCTTCAGGATATGGTGACGTGCTTATAAGCCTATTAAATTTTTTAGAAATGATAAAGAGGCAGATAACATATTACCTTAGGGAAATAATTGACAGCAAATCAAAACTTCAAGGGAAAAACCCAAGTAAAATATGTCTATCAACATAACCAGCTATCTGTCTATTCATAAGACATTGTTGCCTGAGCGGAATCAGTATGAAACTTCAGGTGTCAGGTTTGAGCTTATTATTAAGGACAACACTTAGGAATTTCACAGCTGCAAAAATGACAGGTGATGCCTTCGGATTCAAGATTTCTTTCCAAGCAATCAGGGAAGATCTCAAATCTAAGTGAAATAAAAATGTGATGAACAATTCCAATTACTCGTTATTTGTAGAGAAGACTGCGAAGATATTAAATAATCTACAGATATTCGCCATTTTAACGACAGAATGACTAGTTCTACACAGGGAGAGAGGAACAATAAAACAATTACTTTATTCATCCCACCATAAAACTTTAAATAAGTTAAGCTGAAATAATAAATACAATGATAAAAATTAATTTAATTAAGTAGACTTTTGAATGTAGACATTAATAAAACGGAGATCATTTGTTTTGGTTGGTTTGAGGATGTTTGTTTGTTTAGGCTTGAAATAACTGCTATTTTCCCAAGTAGATCCACCCAGTAAACCAGACTGATTTTGCTTTACCCCAAGCAGACGTAGCCAAGACAGTCTCAACCTACACTAAATATCCTTTTGCCCATAATTACCTTCTGCAATTCACTGTAATTCCATAATCTTCACATTAATCTTAATCTAATTAATTAATACATAAATCTTACAAGAATGAAAAGAGCTAATTTCCTTTTTTCCAGAGAAAACTGGTTCAGCCCCTCAGGACGAGCTGTATGGGGAGGTGGCTGTCCCCACAAGCTGACCCAGGACACGGTGTCAAGGCCGTCCTGGTGAGGGCACAGGGGTTGTTCAGTGCACAGCCCATCCTGATGACCTGATTAACGCTTTTTTAAATGCTCGTGGACCCAACAGCAAGCGGTGTACCTCCCTCCGCCTCATCCAGGACATGGGCCTGCCCGCTGCCCTTCAGAGCTACCTGCCCACTTCAGATCACCTGTCCACTCTCCCCTTCTCGGCCCCCTCCCCTCCCCACCGCTCCCCAGCCCCACAGTGAGAGGCCTGAGGCGGGGCTTCTCCCAACTGGGAATCCGAGGCATTCAGACCTCCAGCAGTTCCTGACACCCCCCGGCCCTTGGCTTTTTACCTGGGGGCCAGACGGGACAGGATGGCATACAGACTCCTCTCAGTGCAGATGAGCTCAAAGGCTGTTTGCTGCACATCTCCCCACCTCCAAATGCAATGAGCAAATTACGTTGCCACCCAGAGCAGCTGAGAGCTGACTGTGCGCCAGCCACGTTCATTGACCTGAGTGTGTCCCACTGGGTCCCCGAGAGTTTGGTGTCACCTCCACAGTAGGTGGCCCTGCCAGGCAGGGTCTGATCCAACCCCTTTGAAGCCAGGGTTGGTGCCCTTAGCAGTCTGCAGTTCCCTGGAGGGAGGAGTGGAGAGGACAGTGATAAGAAAGGCTTCGTTCTCCTTGAGACTGCCACTGAAAACTGTCAGGGTGGCCCCGTGATGTCCCCGTATCAACTGAAGGGCATTGACAGGAGGGGAGGAAGTGAGGGGAGGCGCTTGGGGCCAGCAGGTGTCTGAACCCTCCCTAAGACCCAGAGGCCAAAGCGCCGTCCCCCGCGTCCTGGGCTTGCCTTTCCTTCAGGATTTGGGAGGCGGAGGGCTACTTTCCAATGCCCTGACCCTCTCACCAACCTCTCTTGTAGGACCCCTTTTGCCAGGGAAGGAAGTGGCTCGTCTGCCCACGGTCTTTAAATTCCACTTTCGGTGAGTGGACAGCAATATCGCCTTTTCCCCCAGCAAAGGTGTCAAAGAAAAGAGAAATCAGAAATTGTTCCAAATCACCAAAAACCGCATCATGACCATCGCTGGCCGATCAGTGTTTTAAAAAAATTTCAGAGACAGAAAATGCCGGCGTGTTGTCTGAGCCCCACGGTAAAAATGACGGGACCCGAGTTTCTGTTTGAACACGGCTGGTGATGGGCAGCGTGGGCTTATCGACGCTCTGGCGTCCACCCCCCAGATGGCCTGGATTTAATGGGATCAGGGGTCACCCCCAAGCAGCAGCCCCAGCACCGCCCTCAGCACCCACCCCCATCACTGCAGCGGGGCAGAAAGCAAGTCGTAGCCGCAACTCCTTCCCGGAGGACCGCGCTGTGTCCACTCGGAAGGAGGCCCCGGGCACATCTGGTCCAAAGGTCTGAACGTACAGATCTCCTGACCATCTTGCAAAACAGCCATCAGTGTCCTCAGAAGACTGGTCCCAAAGACACGATTTTCCTCCTCGGCTGCTCTGGAGACCTTGGCGCCCCGCTCCGTGAAGTGCAGCCTCTCACTTGGGCCAGGTCAGTTCTTCTGCCCCAGCACTGAGCAGGTCTCCTTCCGAGCCTTCTCGTGTACGCTGAAGGCAAAGCAGAAGTGGCTGGCTCCTGAGCAGGAGAGATTCACAGAGTGGAAGAAGGCCAGTTTCCCAGCACCATCATTAGCAGGTTTAAACAGAGAAGTTGTTATTTGCAGTAACCAAGTAATGTTTTTATCCACTTCTCAGAATCAAAACTTTAAGTTCATCCTATTGAACGTGAAATTTGTGAGGTTGTTGTGAATGCTATACATTTAGATGTTAACATTTAATATAAAATTATTTGTTTTCTTGTGATAATAAAAATACAAGTTTTGGTGGAAAACAGCATTATGATAAAGATAATATTTTTACTTACTAAATGTCAAAAATGGGTTGTTGTGCCTCATTCATAACCACGCCCAGGGAAGGGGTGTTATTCCAGCAGTGGAAATAGAGGCCGTGCTTGCAAGGACTTAATACTATTCTATATCACACAAAATAACTGAACTATGAAATGTTTGTGAAGAAACTAATGCTGAATATAGAAGATATTTCAGCATATAGTCGGCACTTTTGGTCTTCACTACCTGTCCTCAATCAGACATAACACTTGTTTGAGCATTAAAGCGCTCTTTTGGTTATCAACCCAAGTGTCTTATGATGAAATCTGGTATTTTCTAAATTACTTCCTTACAGTTTTATTATAAACATTAGTGAACATTTATTTAGATACTTCACCAGCGCCTTTCATAAAACCTTTTCCCAAAAAACCATTGCTTTTGAAGTTTTAGTGAATTGCATTATTAACCTACTCCTACCTCACTCCTTTCAAAAAAAAATTTACAAAGAGGAGACATAGAAAAATATCCCCATAAAGCAAGACAGAAGCCAAACAAATTAAATGCCAAGAACTCAAAGAATGTGCAAGATTTAGTTTTGAAATCAAATAGTTGTGTTTAGAATATCTCAATTTATAATAAATACTTTCCAATGGACCTTCTATTACTAATTATATTCATTTATATTCTGAGTTCAGAAAGAATGAAATTGATCTATAATTTTATATTATCTGAATTTGGAAAAATGTATAAAGGAATCACAAATACAGTACCTTGATTTCAGAGATTTTATTATGTTTTGTTATATTTATTAGTTTGGCTTTTTTTTTTTTTTTGCCCCTGAATAAAGAGGAAAAGAGAGTAATTGAGAAAATACAGAGACTGAAATATGTACCTATCTCAATATAAAACAATATAATTGAAAACATGTTCTACTCAGCAGAGCCTACCAAGTATTCCAGTATTTATGAAGGAGATACTTTTCTACAAAATATATATATATATATATATATATATACACACACATATACATATGTGTATAAATATATATATATATAATATATATGGTTTGTGGAAGAGTCCACTGAAAATGTTAATAACTTCAAACTTAATCATAAAATTCAACTTCTGAGGAATAATTAAAAGCAATTATGTGAAAAATTTAAAGCAGAAAGATCTTTTTAAATCGTCAGAATAATATGAAGATTTTGGTACAGAGACATGTATGCCTTAGAAATTGATTACCTCATGGGCACGTACCAAGAATATGTAATTATACTGCTTCTACAATTCTACTGTTTACTTAATGTGTACATAGCTAATATAAACAGGGATTTTAAACAATTTGCTTAGCTTATACAGACATACCATTTTTATGTTTCAGAAATAATTTCGTTTTACAATGGTTTTGAATGAGCCTATTTTATAAATTTATCAATAAAATTAAACCAAATTGTCAATCAATATGTAAACACTTTGTTACATGATTTTAGTTGTTTTTATCATTTCCAAACTCTGAACAATGTTCCTGTTTGGATGATAAATTTCACGGTCACGTACCTTCATACAAGACCGTGCTCTAACAATATGTAAAAGAAAGCACCTGGACTTCTGTTTTCATTTAGGATCGAGAGAGAAACAGGAGGCTGCTTCCACTCAAACCATGAGAATAATTTGGATAATCTACAAAACCATAGTTTTCAACACCCATCAAAGAGCTAAAGATGCATAGAAAACCACATAGGCTTTAACCTAGGAATTAATTAGTCCTTTCTAAGCCAGAAAATAGCCACATCTTTCAGTTCTGGGGGAGTGACAGGAAGAAGGAGAATCCACCATATTTAGGGAGTAAGGAGAAACCAGTGAAATTTCAAAGGACTTTTATTGCCCATGGGTAGGCTGGCATGCAAGCGTAAAATCCGGTACCCCCAAACTAACTGCTTTCCAAAACAAGGAGTGCGCTGCACAGAGCGATCTGCAAGCTGCACAGAGCGATCTGCAAGGGTGCAGAAAAATTTCTTGGCAACCCAAAAGCCTGCCACCTAACTAGTTTAACAGCTGCTGGGATCCACAAGGACTGGAGGAGGTCTCAGAGCTCTGCAGCACATAGAGCTCAAGGGGGGTACATTCTCCCTGATACTTCCTTCAGATCCCAAGCCGGTGTTGGCCAAGACCTTACCAAGCTACAACAAAGACAATCACTGATTTCAACTGCAGGTTCGGCGGACAAGGTGCCCCAGGGCACCAGCCTCACGCACAAAGGGCATGCTGGCTGCTGGGTGAATATTACTTATTTTAATCTCTACTGTTGTTTGATATGCAATGCCAGGCACACACTAAAAACTTAAAAGACAAATGTAGAAGCAAGAAAATGTTATAGGAGAAGACAGAGAACTCCCAGTGAGGGAATCATAAGATATGAACTTAAAACACTATGATAGAGTGGGGGCAGTGAACCACATCTGTGAAAAGATGAGGAAGTTCACTGGAGAGATTAAAACTATTTGTAAAAAATTAGTAAATTTAGAAGACAGCGCATTACAAATTATCCAGAGCACGAAGAAGGAACGCATCATCAAGGTCATGATGGGAAGCCCATGATAGTAAGAGCAGGACTGGGAGCCTAAGCTTTGCAAGCCAATACCACTGGACATAGGTCTAATGACAGACCCAGAAGAGGAGGCGTGAACAGGGCAGAAGTACTTCAAAGGAGAATGGTGATAATTTTTTCACACTGATGAAGGAAATCAACCCACTGATCCAGAAAAACAATGAAACTCAATTGATACAAATGCAAAAACAAAAATAAAACCTCATCGAGACATAAAATATTCAAAGTACTGAAAAACAAGGAAAATATGCTGAAAAGCAAAGTACGAGATGGCACAGAAGGAAACTGGTTTCCCATCAGGGGGAAAACAATGAAACCAGAATTCTACATCCAGCGAAAATGATTTTTTTTTTCAGGTAAAAGAAAACTAGAAGAGTTCATGGCCAGCACACCTGCCTTAGTAGGGATACTAATGTAAGCTCTTCAGGCCAAAGGAAAACCACAGCAGATCCACAGGAAGAGACAAAAGCATGAAAATGGCAAGTAGAAAAGTACTTCTCTTTGAGTCTCTCAATTTCTTTAAGTCACATGACACTACATAAAAGTTTACATTTTCCATCAAGTAGTACAATTATAAGTCTAGATAGATAACGGGAAGTAAAAGACACACGTTGTAGTCTCTAGAGAAATAGGTAGAAAAGGAACATAAATACATAAAGTTAAAAATCCAAAATAAGAATTAAAACAGATGACTAAAAAATATTCAATTATTCCGAAGAAGACAGGAAAAATGAAACAGAAACACAAAGACAGATGGCACTGATAGAAAAGCAAATATCATAATAAACCTAAATCAGACAGAACTACATTAAATGCATATGGAAGGCATGAAAGGAGACAGTTCGGGTGAGATGTTATAAAATATTTCTATGAGGGTAGCTTTTTTGCCCTTTTTACTTTAGCTTTTATGTTTAGGTATGGTTTACCCCATTACAGTTTAGCTGACATTCACACTTAGATTTGTCCATCTCAAATTATATTTGTGCCTGTGTCAGGAAGGGGTCGGGGTTCACTGTCCCCCTTGTGAATATCCAACTCCTCAAGCACCTGTTAACGACAGCGAGGCCCCCTAAGGCCGACCGGCGCGGACCTCGGCTCTACAGAACAGCGCATGCGAGGGTCTGCCACACACATGAGCCTAATCTCATTGGCCTATTGTTTCTTGAAGATCAATACTGTACTGTCTCAACTGCCATAAATTTCATTAATTTATGCTATCTGGTGGAGTGACCGCTCATATTTTGTTTTCTTTTTCTATATTGAAATGTGATTTTTTTTCTATTTCAGTATTACTCCAAGAATTTAAAGTAATGTTATGTTACCTCCTTTGACCACACACTTACCATCAGTTTGTCAGTTTTCACACACACACAAAAAGTCTTGGAATATTGATAAGAATTGCATTGAATGTATAGTTGAATGCGAAATACCATCATCTTCAAAATATTGCATATTAAGATCCATGAACACGGAGCATCCTCTATTCACTAAGTGTTTCTTAATTTCCCTCAGGAATGTTTCAAATTTTTCAGTATACAATTTTTTTACAACTTTTGTTAGATTTCTTTTGAGTATTTTATTTTTTTTAAATTAACATTTACATAATATTGTTTTGAAGTTTACTTTTCTGCCTGAAGACTGGTAGTATATAGAAACATAATTGAATTTTATATGTTCCTTTGTATTCGGAAAGCTTTTTATTTTACTTGCCATTTCTACATGTGTTTGTAGGTTTCTTTGTACTTTCTAAGTACACAATTATGATACTTGAGGAAAAAGATGGGTTTTTTTCTTCTTTTCCAATTTCAATATCCTTTGCTTTCTTCTCTTTCCTTGTAATACTTGCTAAGACATTGAATGCATTGCTGGCAAACAAAAGGCTGTTGTAAAGAAGTCTTTCTGATCCCAGGAAGAAAGCACTCAACACTTCACCACTAACTATGATTGTAGCCATAGGGGTTTTTTGCACATAATAACATTTATTGGTTTAGGAAAGCATTTTTCTATTCCTGGTATTTTGAGAGTTTATCATGAACAGGTGCAGAATTTTATAAAATCATGGAATGATTTACTTTATTTAAAAGTTATATAAACTTTGCCTTCTTATAAATATCTTCTTTTGGTGGTGGTATATTATTTTTTCATGTATTTTGCATTGGATTTGCTAGTATTTTGCTTAAGATTTTGGTTTCTATGTTCATAAGAGATACTGGTCCATAATTTTTCTTCATTTAATGTTTTTGTCAGGTCTCCCCCAACTGGTCAGGAAAGCAAGGACATCTGCTCTTGCCACCTCAGTGTGATATTTTACCTAGAGAAATAGGCAAGAAAAGAAAAGACACATGGATTGGAAATGAAAAATTAAAATCTTGTTATTTGCAGAAGACATGAAACCTCAAAAAAATTAAACCAAAATAAAGTCTGCCTGAATTAATATGTGGATTTACATAGGTCTCAACTACAAGGTCAAAATAGGCTCAGGTCATGGTCCCAGGGTCCTGGGATCAAGCCCCACATCAGGCTCCTTGCTCAGAGGGGAGCCTGCTTCTCCGTCTCCCTCTGCCTGCCCCTCCCCCTGCTTCTGTACGCTCTCTCTCTCTCGCTCTCTCTCTGTGTCAAATAAATAGATAAATAAAATCTTTAAAAAAAAACATATAATGTGATATTGCAATAATTTCTACACAGTACAAAGAACAAAAAGGAAATTTAATTTTTTAAATTATAGTTTACAATAGAATTATAAAAATCAAATACCTAAGAATCAATCCTTACTGACAACTACAAAACTTTGCTGAAAGAAGTTAGAGGTACACCATATTCATGGATTGGAAGACACAATATGATGAAGATGTTTATTCTCCCCAAATCAATCCAATGATTTAACTCAAGCCCATCAAAATCACGGCTGGCTTTCCAAGAAATTGATAAGCTGATTCTAAAATCTGCATGGAAATACAAATGATATAAAAATAACCAAAACAAATGAAGGACTAATTAAAAGACTCACTCTAGCTGGTTTCAGGTCTTAGGCAGAAAACTAGATTAATCACGATAGTGTAATTTTTAGAGTTTTCTTAATATTGTTCATGTACTAAGTGCTACATTAAAATACTGTGTAGGTCTACTGCTCTTGAAAACATAGTTTCAATTGAACTTTAGTGAATTCTATTGAATTTTACTGAATAAACACATGCCATTCATTTTCCTAAAAAAAAAGATAGTGTAATTATTTTTATAATCATAGATAACAGACCAATAGAACAGATAACCATGAAATGGAAACAAACATATATAGTCAATTTATTTCAAGCAATGTGCCAAGATAATTCAAAGAAGAAAGGAAAATCTTGGGACAAGTAAACAGACACAAATAGAAAGTGAACTTAAACTTTCACATCATTTCACACACAGAATTGATTTGTGATGGACCTAAACACAAAAAGTAGACCCATAAATCTTCACAAACTTAAGGAGGACAAATATTCCTTAAATGGAAAAAACAAGCACTAATTATAAAATGAAAAATTTGATTTAATCAAGAGATGCTGTTAAGAAAAATGAATAAACAAACCACAGATTGGGAAAAATATTTGCAAAACATGTATTTTGTTGCATACACTTTTACTGAAGATAAATAAAGCTATTCAATACAAAATAGGAGAAAAACAACCTAATTTTTCAAAATGGGCAATAAAAGTCATATCAGAAAAGGAAATACGAGAATGTCCAGTAAGCTCATGGAATATGCTCAGTTTTATTAGTCATCAGGAAAATGCAAATTGGATACCATTTCACCTCCTCTAGGACGGGGAGAAAATACCTGATATAACAGATTCTGCCGTGGATGCGTGTTACATGCTGAATTGTGTTTCATAAGTTCCTGTGTTGAAGTCCTAACCCCAGGACTTGAGAATGTGACTGAATCTGGAGGTAATGCCTCTAAAGAGGTGACTGAGTTAAAATGAGGTCATTAGGGTGGCCCTAATGCATGTGACTGGAGTCCTTATAAGAAGGGGAAATTTGCACACTTGGACACACCAGGGATATTTACACACAGAGGATGACCATGTGAGGGAGGATTCAGCAAGAAGATGGGCATCTGTGAGCCAAGGAGAGAGCCCTCAGGTTTACAAACCGTGACAACCACCCTGTGACCTGCTATCCCACTCTTAGGGGATGCACCTGTCTGAGGCAGGTGCACTTACATGTGCCCACAGTGAGCCAGTGAGATGTTTGACCCATGGAACGAGATGAGAAGGTATGCTTTTAACAGGTGCATGGGAGGCTGGATGCCTGACCTTGGGGAACACGCAAAGCAAAGAGTTAAGAACTCATGCATCAGGTGAAACTCGCTTTGCACAAAGGGAACATATAGAAATAAACTTACACAGAGGCCGGTGTTCCCTGAGGATTGCATGAAGTTTTGGAACCCCGCTAAATGCCCTCTGTAATCACACTCCTACTTGTCAGAAACACAGATGGCTAGAAATGCTCGGGCTGGTGAACGTGTGATAAACCAGTTTGCTTTTCAAAGGATAGTGTTAGTAGTAACATCAGTTGACATTTGGGAGTAAGCAGAATGTTGCTTTCTGCATTGGTGAATTCCAGTGCTTTGTACATCACTGTGCTAGGTAAATGTTGATTGATTTATGCACGAGATTTCCTTGGAGCCTGGCACACTCTACTGTTTACAGATGAAAGAAAGCACAAAGGACAATTCCTGGAAACGGCACCAAACCAGGAAACCGGGCTTCCTGGCTTGGCGCTTTGCTCTGAGACCACGGGCCAGGCATTTCATCTCCCTGCAGCTCTGAGATCCTCAAAACCATGAGCTTACCTGGGGGAATTTCAGGGTCCCTTCCCGTCAGGCCTTGAGATTCTCAGAGGGGAAGTCTGGTCCCTAGTCTTAAAGGGAAATGATTTCAGGCTAAAGGGAGCAAGGGATACCATGCCTTGGTAATCATCACGGCAGGGATGTGCATAAACCTGTCTGCCCAGTGGGCTGCCAGGAATCCCACAGCACTTACAGGATCGCACCTGACATCTTCCTACAGCACACTGCGGAGAAGGACGCAGAGGCCCTGCAATCGTGACCCGTGTGCCTGTGAATCTCAAATCTCTCATCTTTTCAGAGAAGCGCAGCGAGGCCTGGCCAGTGCTTCCTTCCCCAGCCTCAGCCTCCTCTCCCTTCCGACCTCGGAGGGGCGATGCGCCTGCAGACCCTCCCGTCTCGAAGACCCTAAAGGGAAATCCACGTCTTGCTGCAGTGTGACTAGAAGGCCCTCACACAGAGCAACTGCCTTGTCTTTGCCTTGATCGGGTCGCGCGATTTCAGACGGGCCTCCCCGCGCTGCTCCTGCCGCCATGTTGATCCTGAGCCGCTCCCTGGACACCAGGTGGCCCCGACAGTGGAGGGCAGAGCAGCGGGGCGCCCGTGAGAGCGCGTGCGGTCTGGGCATCTCCGGCCCGCCCGCCGCCGCGACCAATGCGGCAGCGGGGCCTTCGTTTCACCTGCGGTGCTTCTGAACCTTAGTACAGTCAGGGCAGATTGAGGAGGAAGAGCGAATTCTGGAGCCGCTCGAGCGGAGAGACTTCACGTAAGAAGCCAAGGGCTGAGCCAGCGCTGCTCGCCTGCCTGCGCTTCTGGCCCCTGCGCGTCCTTGCGCCCAGGCCTCACCCGTGCGCCCGCGCCTGCTGAGCCGGAGAGGACTGCTGAGAGCTGCCGCGTGGTTTTTCACACCATACATGTACACACCAAGAGGTGTCCGTGGCTTTGCGGCATCCGCAGGGAGTGAGAAGCAATTTCTCAGAACCTCACGTGAGACGCCCGGGTTGGCAAAAACAGCACAGAGTGCTCTGAAATCCAGAGGAAAGAGGAAATCGGTGGGAAGAGAGCGCGCACCAGCCTCGGGAGGGTGTGTCTGCGTGTGCTCAGTCAGTCTCTGCACATCTGTCTTTACACAGTTGGACTCCTTCACAAAAGTCACCCTAACTACCTTAACATATGTAGAACCAAATTAAAATTACTTTATCAATCTTGCATTTTCAGCTTTCCCATCTTTGGGGTTATTTTGCATCCATGTGTTTCATTATTTCAGTAGACTCCTCTCATCTCCCTAGCTGAGAGAAATAAGCCAGGAGAAGCCAAGTTAAATTGGGGTTGGGATGGGGAGAGAGGAAAGGAAAAGGAGAATTTTAAATTGTATGTATTCCAGGCTTCTGTCCAGGCTCTAATCTGCTGGCTTTGCAGTGTTTCCAGAGTCAACCATTGCTCTTTCTCTTTTATATTGAACAATATATTTATTTTTTCTGAACTGTTTCCTCCCAACAAATTTATCTGGGGCTTAAAGTGAGATTTTGGGAGATAGTGTAAAAAAGAACACTTTTTTTTTTTTATATGTGACAATCATCTTTTCCAAGCAGGGACACTGCCCCCAGATGATTTTGTAAACACTCTCAGTGCATATGCTTTTGCAACATTCCCTTTAAATGGTCAAGAGCAGCCACATGGTGCTCATTTAGTGGCGGGCAGTCATGCTTGAGCAAACCGTGGCAGGATGGCAGAAAGCAGAGAATGCCGGAGGAAGGCGATTCTCAAAAATACAAACTACAAGGAACACAGAAATTAAAACAAATGCCCAGCTCAGTAAGGATGCAAACTTGTCTTGTGAGTTTTTATATGATTAATTTACTCTATCTTAAGCATCCCATCATTTGTGATATAGAAATTCACAATTATCTTCACTTAAATTTTTCTTTCAAATTTCATATGCAAGGATAGGTATGTTTTATTCCTACTGTCCCCTTCATGATATCAAAACACTGTGTGGGGGTCATGAAAACGTAGATAAACCAGACACAAAGGTCTGTCAATACAGGACCATGTGATAGTGATGACCAGAATCCTACACACGTGGGTTTTTTCTGTTTGAGTTTCCTGGTCTTTCAGTTTTTGTTATGTTATGTTAACATGCTCAAAAAATGTGGCTAGCAGGGCATAATTAACCCCTTCCAGGGACTAAGGAATACCTTTTAAAATATCAAATTGAAAGAATCAACAGAAAATAAAAAGTAAGAAGGGATACTATTTTCCTTTTGGAGACATTTATTTTACTTTGGTAGCAAACGACTTTCAAGATGTGTACTGCAAAGACACCCCAACAGCATCAGAAAAAAAAGTGGCTTTACATCATGTTGCTGTTGTTGCAAGATGATCACTCATCTCAGCTCTGCTACAATAAACCGCATCCGCAAGATGATCGCTCAGCTCAGCTCTGCTACAATAAACCACATCCCGGGATGCTGCTGGTACCCTTAGCCGAGGTCCATCATCACCGCCGCGGGGTGCTCCACGTGGAAACGCCCCGCTTCTTGTCTGTTCTGTGGGTCAGCATTTACCAGCTCCTCGCTGGTGCTCCCATGCACGCTCCGGTTCATGCTGCCCCTGGACCCATGCACCCGTGCAGGGATGTATCCCGGGTAGCTGCAGAAACGGAGCTGCAGGATCCTGGAATTGGCTACATAATATCCAATTGTTTCCAAAGGGATTGCGCCAGTTGACACTTAACCAGCAGAGCCAAAGAGCTCGCAAGGATCCATCCTCACCAACAAGTAGTATTGTCAGACTTTTTAACTTTTGCCAATCTGGTGGGTGCAAATGGTATCTCATTATAGTTTTAATTTGCATTTCTCAGATTACTAATGAGGTTAAGCATCTGTTCATGTGTTTATTTGCCATATTTTTTCCTCTGCTGTGAACCTATTAGGTTGTTTGCCTTTTTATTACTGATTTGGCAAAGTTTTTTCTTTTTAATATATTTTGATGATTAATCCTTTGTTAGTTAAATGTGTTGCCAATCTGTACCCCCAGTTTATGGCTTGTCTTTCCACTGTTTTCCTTGTATATGTTGAGACATAGGAGTTCTTAATTTAATGTAGTTGACTTTCTTGCTTTGTTTCCTGGTTGTTGTTGTTTTTTTTTTTTTTTTTTTTCCTTCAAGGTTTGTTTTCTGTGACTAGCTTAATACCTTTCCCCCATCTCAAGGTTGTAAAATTATTATACGGATTTTTCTTGTGAGAGCTTTAAAGTTTTGTCATTCATATTGATGTTCTCAGTGCACGACTAGACTTGGTCCGAGTTTGCCGATGGGGGGTGGGGGGCCAGGAGACAATTTCATCCCCCCTATGGATAACCAATTTTCTTTTTTTTTTTTTTTAAAGATTCTATTTATTTATTTGAGAGAGAGAGAACGAGAGAGAGAGCAGGAGAGGGAGGAGGGTCAGAGGGAGGAGAAGCAGACTCCCCGCCGAGCAGTGAGCCCGATGCGGGACTCGATCCCGGGACTACAGGATCATGACCTGAGCCAAAGGCAGTCGCTTAACCAACTGAGCCACCCAGGCGCCCTGGATAACCAATTTTCTAACACCAATGATTAAATAGTCTGTTTCTACTTGCTCCTTTGTCATGCTACTTTCTTCCGTGTCTGAGTGCACTTTTCAAAGAGTTAAAAGCATTTTTTATAGATGCGTACAGTGAGCATTTGTCAAAGCTGTAGTCAACCTTGCGGGCGGGAGCCGGTGAAATGCAGAGCTAGTTCAGGAGATGCAAGAGCTGCCGCAAAAGCGGTCAGTTGGGTACAAAGTCATGGGAGGCGAACAGGACTAAGATGCAAAACCGATTATCCTCTTACAGGGCCCAGCGACCGTCACCCTGGCAGTCCTCTTCTCTGCAGCACAGAAGTCACTGCCTTTGCACGGAGACAAGGTCATGTGTGCCATATCAGCTGGCTGCAAGTGAGCGTCTCCCGTGATGGGGCCTGAGTCCCTGTCAATGGGAAGCAGCGCGTCCAAGGAAACTCTATGCCCCCGCGGCCCGAGGCCAGCGCTGGACCACTCTGTGAGGCAGGGCTCCTCGGACCTGAGCCTAGAGTCCCACCGAGGGCCTGTGGCAACAGAGTGCCCGTGTCCTGGGAATCCTGGTTCTGGCGTGAGGCCCAGGAATCTGCATCTTAGCGGGTCCCTCTGGGGAGCACGTCTGCTGTGACTTCGAGGACACATGCAGGCATCCTTTTGCCCTGAGTCCAGCACCTGGATAACATTTCTGTGTTTTACTGGGCCCCCCGGTCCGCTGCCTGCGCTGGAGCCCGGTGCTCGGCCCTCCTCACCCCTCCTCACCACCAGCCCAGCCCGCCTTCTGTGTTGGAGTCTGGGACACTGGGGCGTTCTTCACATTTTCTTCCCTACAGATTTTAGAATCCGCTTGCCAAAGTCCTTGTCGGTGTGGTGGGAGCAGAGGTACGAACATTTACATAAATTTGGGAGGAAGTGACATCTTTTTCCCTCAGTGTTCTGATTTCTGAGCAAGGCAATCTCTTCAGGTATTTAGCTCTTTGTTAACATCTTTCAACGAAGCTCTACTATCTTCTCTACAGTTCTCCCCATATTTTGCTAGGTTAATTCCAAGGTATTTTGTTTGGTTAAAGAGCACCTTTGTATATGAAGCCTACCCTGACACGCTTATTCCATTCCTATTTATTGTGAGAACTAGAATATTCAAATTTACCTCTCATTTTTACTTTCAGCTTCTTACTTCTTTTTTAAAACATAATTTTCTATTGTTGCTTTCTTATTTCTCTCTCCTTCCGTCTCCCTCTCCCTCCCTCCCCTCTCCCTCCTCCCTCCATCCTTCTCTCCCTCTCTCTTTCTCAATAATTTGGAAGTCAGGCACTCTGCACCCTAGTTCTTTTCCTTTAGGAACAATTCCAAAAAACTTGCCATGCCTTTTGAACATTGTGAAGACTACAGTTATTTTACTTTACTGTTCTTTCCAACAATATAAGAATCTTATAAATGCATTTGCTATTGTTAATGTAAATTTAATTTCTATAAAGTTTTGTAACTGTATGAATTAAACATTTTCATTGTCATTCTATATCACCAAAGTGTATTAGACATGCCTGTGGGCTTCTGGCAGAGTGTCCTTGGAAGCGCCCTTTGTGAGGATTGGACAGTAGTAAACTCTCTTAAGTTTACATTGGGCTGAGAATGTTTTGATTTTATCCTTTTGTTACAAAGATACTGTCATAGCTAGAAATTTCTAGGTTGATAGATATTTTTGTTAGCAGTTTTAAAATATCTTTGATATAATGTATTTCATTTTTTTGTTTGTTTTAATTTATCCCTATGGAGTGGTGGCAGGACTCCTGAATGTGAGAACTTTCGTCTTTTCTCAATTCTGAAAAATCACCAACCCTTATCACTTGGTGTTTGTTTATTTGTTTGTTTTACCTCCTACCAGAAAATGATTAAACATAACTGAATATCTCCATATCCTCTGCATCAGTTAACACCAGGTATCTTTCCATCTTTCTATCCCCATGCTGGAGGCCAGGCGATTTTTCAACTCTATATTCTAATTCTCAAATTCTCTCTCCAGTTGGAGCGTAATGTGCTGTTGAATCCATCTGCTGAGTTTTTCATTCCAAATAGCAAATATTTTCTGTTTAGTGTAATTTGTTTTTATTTTTTTTAAATCTATCTGTTGTTTTGGGTATTCTTTCATTTTTTTGTCATACCCCTATCAATAGCCTTTGCAATTTTTAAACTAATAACTTCATTTCGTAGAGTAGTTTAAGCTTTACGGAAAATCTGAGCAGAAACTACAGAGAAGTAGGGTGCACTCCCTTCCTCGCCCCCAAACACACACACACTTTCCTCTATGATTAACATCTTGTGGGTCATGCAGAGCCATCTGCTGATGCGTCGATCCTGATGCATTACTGTTAACAAAGTCCATTAGGGTTCAGTCTTGCTGTTGTACATTTGACGTACATATCTGTAATGGACGGATCTATAACGACATGTACTCGCCATTATAATGTCATCCAAAACGGTTTCACTGCCCTAAAAATCACCTGTATTCAACCTATTCACCTCCCCACCCCCGCAAACCCTGACACTTCTGGTCTTTTCACTGCCCCAATATTTTTGCTTTTTCCAGTGCCATAAAGTTGGAATCACACAATACGCAGTCTTTTCAGACTGGTTCTTTCACGTGGTAATGTGCATTCAAGGACCCTCCATGTCTTTTCAGGGCTTAGACATCTCATTTCTTTTCATCACGGACTATCCCATTTTCTGGATGGACCACAGTTTATTTATCCGCTCACCTTGTTGCTTCCACGTTTTGGAGATTATTAATAAAGCTGCTATAAACATCTGTTTGCAGGGTTTTGTGTGGACATGTTTTCAACTCTTTGGGGTAAACACCAGGGAGCACATTTGCTGGATCTTATAATGAGTATATTTAGCTTTGGAAGAAACCACCCAACTGTCTCCTAAAGAAGCTGCACCGTCCTGCAACCCCAGAAGCTCCGATAAGAGTTCCTGTTGCTACACCTGTTTTCCAGCATCTGGTGCTGTAGGCGCTCTGGAGTCTGGCCCTTCTGAAAGATGCTCAGTGGCATCCCATTGTTGGAATTTGCAACTCCCTGACGACAAACGGTGTGGAGCATCACATGATACACTGACTGGCCATCTGTATATCTTCTTTGCTGAGGTGTTCAGATCCTTGGCTCATTTTCTAATCAGGTTCTTTGTTTTCTTAGTGCTGAGTTATAAGAGCGCTTTATACATTCTGGACACCAGTCCCTTATGAGATGTGAACTCTGCAAATATTTTCTCCAGTCTGTGGCTTCTTTTTCATTTTCCTAAGTGTCTTTCATGTAGCTGAAGTTTTTAATTTTATTTAAGTGAATTCCTTATTTCTTTTGTAGACCATGCCTTCGGTGTTGGGTCTAAAAAGTCACCAGCAAACTCAAGGCCATCTGACTCTCTCCTGTGTTGTCCTCTGGGATTTTATAGTTTTGCATGTTACATTTGGGTCTATAATCTATTCTCAGTTAATGTTTTGAAGGGTGTGAGGTCTGTGTCTACATTCATGTGGCTGCCCGGTTGTCCCAGCACCGATCGTTGGAAAGACTATCTTTGCTCCTTTGCCAAAGATCAGTAGACTGTGTGTAAGCGGGTCTATTCTAGGCCCATTCTGCCCCATTGATCCATCTGTCTGTTCTTTGGCCAGCGCCACACTGTTCTGATCACTGAAGCTATGTGGTAGTTCCTGAGGTCAGGTCCTGTCAGTTCTCCTACTTACTCTTCTCCCATTGAGTTTTAAAAACACATTAAGCAAGTGTATATATATATATATTGTATAAAAGTGTGTGTGTGTATATGTTATATAAAAAAATCACAGTCTCTCTTTTTGCCCCTGCTGATTTTTGCTTAATATTACAATTTACTTTAAAATTGAGCTCATGTTTCTTAAATGTTTTCTGTGGCAATTCTCTGAAGCCTAATTTTAAGGTGTTTCCTTCAGAAAAGACTTGTGTTTGCTGCTACAAGTTTAAATAGAGGACCCTTTGTAAGGAAATTTCTAACCCCGGGGAATTTAGGGCACTCTGCACAAAGGACTGCTTGAGGTGAATTTTCAGGAGATATTTTTTTACTCTTTTCACATAACCCTAAGACAGACAATTTTTCTTATTATCATCTTTTTTGGTTCAGATATAGAGCTGCCAAATAAAATACAGGCTCCCCATTTAATTTGGCTTTCAGATGAACAATGAATATGTTTTTAATATACATATTTTATAGGACATGTTTACACTAAAAATTATTCACTTATCTGAAATTCACATTTAACTGGGCATCAGTAAGTCTGGTAGCTCTGGTTAGTGTGCTTTTTAGAATAGTTCATCCTCTCACTTAGAGCAGTCCAGTTCCAAACATTTAGGTTCTCAATCCATTTTAAGAAAAAAAAATTTTTTTTAAGATTTTATTTATTTATTTGACAGAGAGAGAGAGAGCGAGAGCAGGAACACAAGCAGGGGGAGTGGGAGAGGGAGAAGCAGACTTCCCGCTGAGCAGAGAGCCCGATGTGGGGCTTGATCCCAGGACCCTGGGATCATGACCTGAGCCGAAGGCAGCCGCTTAACCGACTGAGCCACCCAGGCGCCCCAGAAAATTTTTGTATATGGTGTTGGGTCAGGTACAACTTTGTTCTTCTGCTTATGGATAACCAGTTTTCCCAAGACTATTGATTAAAGAGATTGCCCTTTCCTTCCCGAATGGTCTCAATACCCTTGTTGAAATTTTTTTGACCATATAAGCTAGGATTTGTTCCTGGGCTATTTTATTCCTTTGGCTTATATGTCTAGCTTTAGGTCAGAACCACACTGTTTTGATTTCTATAGCTTTGTATTAAGTTTCGAAATCAAGGCATGTGAGCCCTCAACCTGGTCTTCTTTTTTACAGCTATTTGGCTTATCCACAGTCCCATGAGAGTCCATATCAATTTTAGGGTGGATTTTGCAAATTATGCACAAAAAAAGCTCTTTTAATAAGGGATTTTAATAAGAATTGCATTAAATCTGCAGATCACTTTGAGCAGGACTGGGATTCAGACAATGTGAAGTCTTCCAATCCAGGAGCTCAGAATGCCTTCCCACGTCTTCCTCAGTTTCTTTCGCAGTTTCCCTTGTGTAGGTCTTTCACTGCCTTGGTTAGGTTTATTCCTAACTATTTTACTCTTTTCTACATTATTGTAAACGGAATTATTTCCTTGATTTCTTTTTGGGGATTGTTCATTGTGAGTGTTTAGAATGCAACTGAATTTTGTGTGTGAATTTCGTGTCTCACAACTTCACTGGATGTGCTCCTTACCTGTAACAGGGGTGTGTGTGTGGAACCTTTAAGGTTTTCTACATGAAAAGTCATTTTTTCTGCAAACCTAGATAGTTTTTCTTAAAACCATGTATTTTTAATGTACAAAATTTAAAGGCCATGTGAACTAATAATTAAAATTAGGAAAAAAATAGAAAGAATTAATAATCTAGTTGGAACAAAGAATTCCTGCCCTATTCTTGGAATAAGGAAGAGAATGAAGACTGGAATCACAAACTATGTTGAAACCAATGAGCAGGAGCTATGACGCGTGGGGTGCTGACCAAGCCCTCTAGTGTTGCTGTCAACAACAATGACAAAAAAACAAATCTGCAGGAAATGTAGATTCATGTTGGGAAGGTAGAAAAAGAAAATCTAAACAAATGAAAGGAGACTAGGAAGTGAGCTTAATAAAGATTATGAAACTGGAACGAATAAAGATTAAAGATTGAACTAATCAAATAGGCAGGAAATAAAGTAGATAACAAGATACATTTTATACAAGGTGTTCTTTTCACCGAAACAATAATATAATTAAACCATATGTGAACCCAAGTAGGGAGCAAATGTGCAGTCTTAAGGGTACAGAAACATAATACACACACAAAAGAGTTAAAATAATTAGAAGTAAATATTAGCTATAACTTCAGAAAAATAACTGAAGAAACACAGAGAAGGTAAATAATCCTCTGCTGAAACACACATGATAAAAATAATCCAAGAAGAATTAGAAAATTTGAGTACACTATTATCCAAGTAAGAGTTAAAAGATGTTAAAGACTGGCCTTAAAAGAGGTAAAAAGTTAGATGTTTCAGATTTTAACATTTAAGTAACAGATAAATCCAATGTTATTTAAACTATTAAAGAGCAACAACAAAAAAAATAAGTGTTCCCCAGATCATTTTGTGAAAACAGAACAAATTATTATCGAACCTGATAAATATAGAAATATTTAAATCACAGACCAATGTTAAACATTAATATAGCTACCAAAATCTAAACAAAATATTACTAATTAAAATCTATAAGTAAAACTAACCAAAGAATCCCTAATTATGATCAAGTAATATTTATTCCAGGAATGCAGTAACGGTGAAAAATCAGGAAAATAACAAAATAATTTACTAGATCAACAAATTAAAGATGGAGGCCTCAGCGTAGGCTATCATACACACAGCAAACACTGGATAGAACTTAAAAATCATTCCTAATTGTGGGGAAAAAAACTTTGGGAAAAACAGTGATAGAAGGAAACTAAAAATATAAAATATCTAGTAAAAACCAACAGGAAAAAAAACATTTAAATGTCGATTTGTGGAAGTCATTTATTAAAATCAAGAGCAATAGAGAGGTGCTTCCCCATTAGTGCTCTACTTAGTGCGATATAACAGATAAAGAGCCAAAAACTTGATCATGAAAATAGAAAATCCAAGAATATCTAATTTTTAAAAAGTGACAAAAAACATTTGGTACATAATTTGATTCATGATAACTATGCAGAAATCAGTATAGAACCAGTCACTGAAATTTTTATATATATGTTTATTAAATTACATTTAAAATTTGTAAAAAAAATAGAAATAATTTAAGTAATAAAAGTCATCGTGTCTTCCTGGGCTTATCTTGGCTGTGACGGTTTCCCAGATTTTCCTCCTCTTTTTTTTTTTTTTTTTTAACGAATTTGACAGTTTTGTGTGTTATGGATCAGGTATTTTGTAGAATGACTCTCAGGTGGGATTTTTTTCTGCTTAGTTTGTTTTGTTTAGTTTTTGCTCAGGACCAGACTTGAGTTGTGGGTTTTGAGGAGGAAGACCACAGAGGTAAAGTGCCATTTCCAGCCCTTTTTCCCCTACCCTTTTCAGTGAGATCATTTCATGCATCTGTAATACAGTTTAATTATTTTTTGTCACATTTTGCGTTCCATTTGGGATCCTAAATGATTTTTGAAAATTTTGCATACATAAATGTTCACTCTATGCTATAAAGTTCTGTGGGTTTTACAAATGCACAATGTCAGGTATTCACATTACAAAATCTTAGAGAAGAGTTCCATTGTCCTAAACTATTCCCTGGGCTTCATCTAGGGAGCCATCCCCCCTCCCTCCTACCACCTAGCAATACTGATTCCTTTTCTCATTCCCATAGTTGTGCTTTGCCCAGAATGTCATCTAAATAGGATCATTTAAGTCTTCAGATTATCTTCTCTCACCTAGTAACATGCATCTACGATTCACCCATGTCCGTGTGTTGCTTGCTAGCTCATTTCTTGTTATTGCTGCATCATTTCCCATCATATGGATGCACCGTAGTTGTTTACCCATTCACCTGCTGTAGGACATCTTGACTGATTCCAGTTTGGGGTGATTATGAATAAAGCTGCTGTAAACATTTACATGGAGGATTTCTTTGGTGGACATAAAATTTCAAAACAGCTGGGTGAACACTACAAGTGCAATTACTTGATCATATGGTAAAATTATGTTTAGTTTTGTAAGAAACCGCTAAGCTGTCTTCTACAGGAGCTGCACCATGTTGTCTTCCTGCCAGCCATGAGGACACCCCCTGTGGGTCTGCACCTTCACGGGCAGCTGTCCGGTGAAGTTCGTCTGTTCGTTTATCAGACCCATTAATGTACGTGTACTGGGATGCTGGCGTTGTAATCTACAATTCCATAATATCAAATGATGCTAATCTTCTTTTTATGAGTGTATTTGCTGTTATCTACTCTTTGAGGTCTCTATTCAGATATTTTGACAACTTTATGGGAGTTTCTATTTTTATCATTGATTTTTAAGAATTCTTTGTATATTTTGGATATAAGTCATTTATCAAATATTTCCTATCTTATATGTGACTGGCATTTTGGTTCTTTTGACCGTGTATTTCACAAAGCAGATTTTTTATTTTAAAAATTCCAACTTATCTATGTTAACTAAGTTGAATTCAAATAAAAATTTTTTTAAAACTCCATCTTACCTGTTGAGTGAATTTTTGTGTAAAGGGTAATGTCATTGTATAGATGATGATGATGATGATGATTGATGGATGTCCAATTTCCCAGCACTATTTGTTGAAAAGACTATCCTGACTCAACTAAACTGGTTTTGCTTCTTGGTCAAACAACAACTGACTGTATTTATGTGGGTCCATTTCTGGGTTCTCAGTTCTGTTCTGTTGATCTGTGTCTATTCTTTCCTCAATGCCATGCTATTTTTATTACTCCAGCTTTATAGCAAATTTTGGAAGAGTTCTCCAACTTTGTTCTTCAGTATTATGTTAGCTCTTCTAGATCTTTTGCCTTTAATACTTTTGAAACTAAGACTTTATTTTTTAGAGCAGTTTTAGGTTCATGACAAAATTGAGGGGAAGGAACAGAGATTTCCCATAGACTCCCTGATCACCCCCCCATAGGCACAGACTCCCCCATCAACAACATCCCCACTAGAGGGGCACTTGGGTGGTGGTGGGGCGTCAGTGGTGGGGCGTCCAACCCTTGGTTTTGGCTTAGGTCATGATCTCAGGGTCTTGAGATCGAGCCCTGCAGGGGCTCTGCGCTCAGCATGGAGTCTGCTTGTCCTTCTCTGTCCCTTTCTACCCCTTCCCCCAAAATAATAAATAAATAAAATCTTTAAAAAAATCCACACCAGAGTGGTGCATTTGTTACAATGGATGGACCTACATGGACACATCATTACTACCCAAGTCCATAGATTACAGTAGGGCTCACTCTTGGTGGTGTACGTTCTATGGGTTTAGATAAATGTATAGTGTCATCTATCTACCATGATGGCATCACAGAGTAGTGTCACTGCCCTAAAAATCCTCTGTGCTCCACCCGTTCATCCTCCCTCCCTCTAAACTCTGACAACCACTGATTCTTTTACTTTCTCCGTAGTTTTGCCTTTTCCAGAATGTCACATTTGAAATCATATAAGCATGTGGCCTTTTCAAGTTGGCTTCTTTCAGTTAGTAATATGCATTCAGGGTTCCTCTGCATCTTCCCATGGCTGGATAGCTCATTTCTTTTTATGTTGAACCACCTGTGGTCTGGGTGGACCAGTTAATTAATCCGTTCACCTACTGAAGGACATTGTGGTTGCTTCCAAGTTTTAGGAATTATTTTTTTCAAGTTTTAGCAATTATTAATAAAGCTGTTATAAACACCTGTGTACAGATTTTTGTGTGAATATAGTTTCTAACTCCTTTGGTTAAAATCAAAGAGTGAAATTGCTGAATCTCATGGTAAGAATATATTTAGTTTTGTGAGAAACCGCCCAACTCTCTTCTGCAGCGGCTGCGCCACGTTGCGTCCCCACCAGCAGCGAGTGCGAGTCCCCGCTGCTCTTCCATCCCAGTCAGCAATGGGCATCGTCGTGCTCTGGATTCGGGCCGTTCTCATCGGCGTGCAGGGGTGTCTCCTTGTGGTTGAAACTTGTCTCCCTGATGACACACGATGTGGAATGTATTTTCATATGCTTATTTGCCGTCTGCATACCTTCTTTGCTATGCTCTCTGTTAAGGTCTTTGTCACGCTTCTCAATCTGTTTTCTTATTGTTGAGTTTTAAGGGTTTTTTTTTTTTTTTTGTATATTTGGATAACAGTCCTTTATCAGATGTGTCTTTTGTAAATATTTTCTCCCAGTCTGTGGCTTATCTTCTCACTCTCTTGACATTGTCTTTTTCAGAGCAGTTTTTAATTTTAATGACTTTACCAGTTCTTTCTTTGATGGGTTGTTTATAAAAAGCCATCACCACACCTAAGGTCACCTAAAGTTTCTCCTTTGTGATCTCTAGGAGTTTTGCATTTTACATCTAAGTCTTGGATCCATTTTGAGATAATCTGTGTGAAGATTGTAAGGTCTGTGTCTAGGTTCATCTTTCTGCATAGGGCTGTCCAGTTGTCCCAACTCCAAAGCACTCCACCCACTGACCCAAATACAGGTGTGTGTCCTTGACCCCAAGCTCTCTGCCTGGACCCTGCACCACCCTCTCCACGTGGCTGCTCGAGGTGTGCTGTGCACCTCCTCTAGGACCTGCTGGGGATAAACTTCTCTGTTTCAGTCTCTTCATGGTCTTTAGTTGAACCACAGCTCACCATCAGGAACCCCAGGGCTCTACTTAACAAATGTTAATTTAACAATTCACAACTCCTACATAAGCATACATAATCATATGCATTGTTAGTATTGTCATCTTGAACAAACCACTATGTATTAGAGCAACTGAGAATAAGAAAAATAAAGGTTTCTATTTTACCTTCATTTACTTCTTCTCTGATGCTCTCCCTTGCTTTCTATAGATCTCAGTATCTGACCTATATTATCTTCCTTCTCTTTAAATCATTTCATTTAACATTTTTGCAAGAAAGTTCTCCAGAAAACAAATGTTTGTCTCTGAGTCTTTATCTCTTCATCATTTTTGAAGGATAATTTCTCAGGGTACAGAATTCTGGGTCACTTCTTTCTCTAAATCCTTTAAATATGTCGCTCCTCTGTCTTCTTGCTCGATTGTTTTCTGAAGAGAAGTCAGATGTAATCCTCATTTGTTTATCCATGGGTGAGATGTGCTTTTCCTCTGGCTTCTTTTGGGATTTTTTTCTATATCTTTGATTTTCTAAGGTTTGAAAATTATATTCCCAGGTATGGTGTTGTGGGCACTTTTCCTGCTTAGTGTCCCCTGAGCCTCCTGGGTCTGTGGTTTGGTGTTTGACATTAATTTGGGGAAATTCTCCTTAATCATTGTTTCAAATGTTCTTTTTGTTCCTTTCTCTTCTATATCTGGTGTTTCCGTCATGCCCGTGTTGCACCTAATAGGGCTGCCCCCACAGGCCGTGGATATTCTCTTCTGTTTTTCTTTTCAGTCTTTGTTCTGTCTGCTTTTTGGCTGTCATGGATTCCACTGATACGTCCTCTAGCTTGGGGAGTCTTTCCTCAGCTGTGTCCAGTCTGCTAATGAGTTCATCAGAGGCATTCTTCATTTCTGTTATAGTGTTTTTTATCTTTACATTAATTTTGGCTCTTCCTGAGGATTTCCATCTCCCTGCTCACACTGCCCATCTGTTCTTGCATGCTGGCTACTTCATCCACAGAGCCCTAGGCATATTCATCATAGTTGTGTTTAAATTCCCGGTCTGGTAATTCCAACATCCCTGCCATGTTGGTTCTGATGTTGCCTTATCTCTTGAAATTGTGTTTCTTGCCTTCTGGTGAGCCTTCTGTTTTTTTCTTGATAGCTGAGCGTGATGCACTGGGTAGAAGGAACTGCTGTAAGTGGGTCTTCAGTGGGGGGGTGGTGAGTGTGGGGAGGGGAGTGTCTGCAGTCCTAGGATTAGGACTGTGGACTTCACACATGTTTGTTCTCCACCTTACGTGGGGCAGGATGGCTGAAAGGGGGTGGACTTGGGCATTTCCCATCCCTCTGGTCAGTTAGACTTTGACGTAGTTTCCCTGTACTGACTAGTTCCCCTGTGTCCGGACCTTGTTAAGAACAGACAGCTCTGTCATGTTACAAAATGGATCTTTCCCCTCCTGTGGGAAGTCCAGGGGGGGTTCCTCTCTGATATTTATTGAGGAAATCTGGTTGAGCTCCTGGAGGGAAATCTCCTACTATTGTGGGGACTCTTCTATGACTGGGTTCCCCTGGAGTTTTTAAGTCTCAGACATGAGCTTCTAGTACTCGTCGGCAGGCACTAGTTCCCACGATGTCCCCCATGCGGGAGCCCCTGCCTGGGAAACTGTGACGCCTTTCACATGAACTTTAGAATAAGTTCACTGAAATCTATAAAGTAGGATTTGGGGGGTTTAGTATGGATTTTATTAAATTTATAGCTCAATTTGGAAGTAACGACATCTTAACAATATTGAGTGGTCGGATCTCCCCCCCAAAAATCTCTCCCTCCTTAGATTTTTGATTTCTTTCATCAATTTTGAATTTTTCCACATATAAATGCTATACATATCTTGTTAGATTTATAGCGAAGTGTTTCACTTTTTAATGCTATTTTAAAAGATATTTTTTAACTTAATTTAATTTTATTATGTTTTGTTAGTCACCATATATTACATCATTAGTTTTTGATGTAGTGATCCACGATTCATTGTTTTCATCTAACACCCAGTGCTCCATGCAGATATTTTTATTTGAAATTCCAACTGTTCATTGCTGTGGTAAGAGAAAGAAGTTAACTGTTGTGTATCAGCATTTGTCCTGTCTTTCAGACGTCGTTTGCTTGCCTCTGTCTCCCCGCTCAGCGGGCGGGTATGCATAGAAGTTGTAGAGGCCATCAGTTTTACTGCTTTTCTTAAAAAATACATACAAATGTTTCCACTGATTTTTTGTACTGACCACTTTCGATGCCATTGATTTCTTCTTTAATTTTTATTTTTTTTCTTCTTGCTTTCAGCTTTAAATCATTCTTTCTCTAGTTTCCCAATGCTTAGATTATGTTTCTGGGTCTTTCTTATTTCTAATATATGCATTTAGTGCTATACATCTTCCTTTAAGTGCTGTTTTTGCTGCATTTCATAGATTTTAAGTTGTATTTTCATTCAATTTACTTAATTTTTTAAAGATTTCCTTTAAGACCTCTCTCATTGACATGTTTTATTTTTCTCCAAATATTTGCCTATTCTCTAGCTATCTTCTGGGTATTTATTTCCAGTTTAATTCTGCTGTGGTCAATAAACATACTTCGTGTGATTTCTGTTCTTTTCAAAGACGTTATGGTGTATTTTATGGCCCAGAATTTGAGCCAATGTGGTGAATGTTCGATGTTAGCTTGAAAAGGATGTGTATTCTGCTCTTTTTGGTCTACAAATTCCATCCAATTAGATGAAATCGATTGGTAGTGCTGTTCAAGAAAACTATATGCTTAGTGATTTTCTGGCTGCTTGATGTGTCAGTTACTAAATGAGGGTATAGTTACCTCTCCTATAACAGTGGATTTTTTATTTCTCCTTTCCATTCTATGGCTTTTGCCTCATGTATTTTGATGCTCTGTTGTTAGGTGCATATACATTTAAGATTGTTATCTTTTAGAGCATTTACCACTTCATCATTATGGAATGTCCCCTTCTATCCCTGATGATTTTCCTTCCTCCAAAAGGCTTTGTCTACAATTAATAAAAGTTCTCCAGCTTTTCTCTGATAGGTTCAAATTCGTCTGGCGTCTGTGTGTCTGTCTCCCCATGGACTTTAGGCTTCCCTAATTCTCCTCCTCAGGGAGTCTGGTCTTTTACCCTTACAGCTGGGACCACGGGAGCTGCTGTGAGTCCAGGTGCTAGGGAGAAGGGCAATCCCTATTCTGGTCATCCTCAGAGATGCTTCTCCATCCTCCCATCCCAGTGGGCATTGGAGAAGTGGCCTTCCTCCAGGTGGAACTCATGTCGGGGACAGTCTTTGTGCCCAAATGGAGAACACCTGTCTGCTTCTTCATGATTCCTCCCCTGCCCTGCAGAGGCACTCGGGAGCCTCCCTCAGGTGTTTCTGCAGGCAGAGCTCGTGTGAGTGCAGGGTCCCTCCTGGACTGCGGTCCAGGAGTCTCTCCCTCTTGCTTGGTCTCTCTCAGTCTCAGCAACACACAGAGCTGTCCTGTACTTCCCTGGGCTTTACACCTTCAGGGCTTCTGCCCCATGTCTGTGGGCAGGCCCCGCTGACCCTCTGCATCACCTCTCTTTCCAGACATCAGGGAGGAGATTCCCTGTGACCTGAGTTCTCTGATATGTTCATAGAAAGTTGTTGGCTATCTGTTTTTTTTTTCCACCTTTTTCTTATTATAGGACAGAAGTGACAATTTCCATAATCTTTAAATGTCAGAGTTGAAAGTGGACGTTCTGTGTATTTATACACAAAGTGTAAAAATATGAAGTATTCATTGTGAAAATTGAAAAAAGCTACAAAGAAGATAGATAAAATGTAGTGGATCAAGGTCTTAGAAATGGCTGGAAAGACAGAATTGAGGTAATGGGTTGAGGGGTTAGTTCAGAAAAAGAGGAGGGATATTTTCTTATCAAGAAAGAAAGACGAAGAGGACAAATCCAAGAGGAGAAGATTTGAGACGTTCCTGTTGGAATGGATTTGGTATTTCAGAAGAATAGAAAATTAAGTAGTTTGAATGACAGTGAATTTAGTGACTTGAGCAGAATTGAAATTATTGATAGCAGAAGCATATAGCATAGAAACAACGAAACATAGAAACAACGAAAATTACTAATTTTTAAAATTTGTCAGTTAGCAGGGAGAGGCCACCTGATGTCAGGAACATGATTTTGTACTGAGACTCAGGGACCACATTTCCCGACTTTCTGGCCCTCACTTACCAGCACAGATCCAGACAGGACGGGGTCTCACCCAGGGCGATGCTGGGTGCATTCATCAGCTGGGGCTGCCGCCACAGAACACCACAGACCGGAGGCTTAAGCAGCAGACCTTTACCTTCCCACATTCCTGGGGCTCTGGAGGTCTGAGGTCAAGGTGCCGGCAGGCTTGATGTCTGGCGGACTCTGCCTAGCCCGCAGATGGCCATCCTGTCATGGTGCTTTTCTCTGTGTCTGCACTTCTCGGGACTCCTCCTCCTCTTATGAGGACACCAGCCTTCATATCAGCCCTCTCTCTGAGGACCTCACTGAACCTTGATTACCACTTTAGGAGCCCTGTGTCCAACACTGTCACATTGTGGGTTAGGGCTTCAACATATGAATTGAGGGGACACAGTTCAGTCCATGACCCTGGGCAGGGGGAATGGCATGAGGTCAATGGTGTGAAGAGCTCAGGGGCAGAGCGGTGTCCACAGGGATGAAGACAGGAGAGCTGGCTCAGGCTGCTTGCCTCTGGGGAAGGGACATGGGGATTGGAGTCCACACTGAAGCCTGAGGAGTGATACTTCTAAAATGCTTTCTGAATGGGAGCCCACAGTGAGTTCTGTGAGAATCTGTGAGAGCCAGATGACTCAACATTCAGATGCCTTCATGACATAGGGCTTGTTTTGTTCAGGGAGCGGGTCGGAGCTGAGCCAGGCTGGCCTGCTGGACCACTGATGGTGCCATCACAAGAATAAACCACACTGCTCAGGTGCAGCCGCTCTTCTGAAGGTTTCACCTCCTCTGAAATGAAGAATGCTCGTCACTACATTCCCCATGTGATCTGAAAAAGTCCTCTGGGGTAATCGCTGGAAGTCCTCCTTATAGAAACTGTCTGATCCAAGGGTCCATTCGTGTTTTCTGTAGAAGCACATTGGAGTCAGCTTGCAAGCTCCTGGTCCTCACCACGGAGCAACTAGAGAGGCGTCCTGGGGAGCAGGGCGGGCGTCTGAGTCCCCAGGGTGCCCCTTCAGGTCCCAGAGCACAGTAGGGCTGCAGGTGTGGCTCAAGCTCGAGGTAGTACAGACTGCAAACCAAGCAGATCTGAGCCCCAGCACCCAGCTTTGCGGTCACATGGGATGGCGTCTTTGTGCAATCCAGGAAGAAGACTTCTGTGCAGATTCTGAGGGTAACTTCCCAGCAGAGACACCACCTATTTCAAAGCACAAACTATTTTTAGTCATTTAGTGACTACACTTCCATGCAAACAATTCATATGCTAATTAAACATGCACCTATTCATTATGGCAGCGTTTCTAATAGATCACGCACACTAACCTCCTCTTGGGTTACCATTTGAACCTAATGCTAAAACGATGCTACTTTTTAAAATATTTAGACAGTTCTACTAATGACAGTTGAGAAAACATTGCTCGTACAACTCACCTTGTTTGCATATATGAGTTCTTTATATAATCACAAATCCTTCGCCTAACTTACACTTCAACTGCATTTTCGATTTACCGAATGCACTGCATCTTCACTGCCTCTGCTGTATGTAATTTAGCTAAGTAACTCTTCACCAGTCCTTTACAACAACGGCTGGTGGCATTTTACAAGTTGGCCAAGTGACTAAGCTGGACGAGTTGCCTGCAGAGCTCAGCTAGCTCCCTCATAGGGGATGAAGTGTCCCCTTGCGCCTGGATATCTCAGTCCCCACGGACATCCGACGCTTCCCAACCTGCATTCCAAGCCTCCAGCTGTTGATCATATAACTTTAGGGAAGGTACTCAGTCTATATTAATCTTCCATAAGGTACTCAGTCTATATTAATCTTCCATAAGGTGCTCGTGGAGGAACATAGCCCACTGTAGCTCTAAGTGCATATAAATAAATATTTAGGAGGAAACGCACCACTTGTTCCTTAAGTGGGCCCTATTTTTGCCCAACATGAGGAAGGTCCATCATGGCCCCAAATTTAATATCTCCAAATGCCTTTGAGCTTGTAGGCATTCGTCTGGTGCTCTGAGTTGGGACTTTTCACATTTGCAAGGACATTTCTCCCAGTCACAAAGGCTCACGCTTCATCCCTAATATCTATGGCTGTGATCTAGTTTTAAGTTACGAAATCAACACACTGCTAAAGATCAGTGTGCTAAGAAATAGGACTATAAAGAAAGAGCGCAAGCTTTCTCTCTTTTGGTTCTTTTTAATGTATAGGGTCCGTGTTGCCTTGAGGCAACCAGAACGTAAGTCCCACGTGAACAACGTGGTCGGCAACACTGGGGATTGAGAGATGGAGTGTCCACTCTGGATGAGGAAGAAGGACAGGTGTCCTGGTAACCCACTGCTGTGTAATAACCCACCCCAAAGTTGTGAGGCTTCGGGAAGTCACTACTGGGCCTCCCAGTCCAGGGAGCTAAGTGGCTCAACAGGGGATTTCAGGCTTGCAAAACCGCTAACCCCAGTGGCGGTCTCCGTGAGGCTGGGGCTGGTTCCTCCAAATGCTCCACTGGGCTGGTGCACCAAGATGGCCCACACTGTCCCTGCCCGGGGGGTTCTCACGGCCTGGCTGCTGGTTCTAAGAGCACATGGACCAGGGAGCGGGGAGTAGAAGCTGGTCAGGCCCAGAAACAGCTGTGTTCTACTGTGACCGAGCGGCCCAAACCCAAGACCAGGGGGAAGACTGTCCGAGAACCCGTGGCCCTTCGAGGACCCGGCACTCGGCACAGAAGCCGACATCCAGGAGCAGGGTGAGTGCACAGTGAGGACGTCATTCTGTGCCGGCGGAACATGGTGGGGGGAAGGGCGTGGACGGTGCCAACTGGATTTGGGGCAGTGGGGCGGCTTGGGCGGAAATCTCAGTTTGCTGAACCCGCTTGAAGTCGTTTAAATCCCCTGTGAAAAGGAGGTGAGTGTAGTGCTTCTCAAGTGATCTGTGGTGAGGGTCATCCTCCCCGCCCCAGTCCATCACTGACCAGCATCTTTGTAAAATAGAATAAAGTGAACTGCTGGAGAAAGAGCATTAAAAGCACTGAAACAGAAGCCAGGTTTTTCTTTGTTTTGATGTATTATTTCAGTTATTCCGTTAAACAGCCGGGAAGGTTTCCAAACACATCCCCTGCATGGGTTCGGTTTTGCTGCGAGCTCGTAGCCGGGGGCTTGCACACCCCACCTTGAGCAGTGCTGACGGCCCCAGACCTGAGGGCTCAGGTGTGAGGATCAGGAATCAGGTAAAGTCAGTGTGATCCTGCGAAGATGTTGCCGTGCTTATTTTTATTTATCGTTTTGCTTCTCGGATTTGACTGTACGCTTCCACAGGGAAAGGGTGCGCTCTGTTCCAGAAGTTCCCGGAAGAGCTGTGCATGTGGGACTGTGGGAAATGACCGAGGACCGTGCTCACACTCCTGTTGCAGAAGCAGGTGCCCGTGTGCACGCTGTCAAATACATACACGCGGGACGCTTCTTTCTGAAAGGTAAGGGGTGCTCACGTGGGGGCAAGATGGGGAAGCAGACACACTGGCTCACACCGTCAGAACTGTTCCGTGGTTTTCCACGAGTATCATTACACTTGGGAGAAGGCTTCCGTCCCACCTGCTTCGATCAGAATTGCCTAAATAGGCCTGCTTTATATGAACAAATATTGCAACTTTATGGTTTACTTCCACTTTAGAAATACAGTTGTAATTTGGCTCACGTTGAGTAAACATCATACATTTACAGGTGCTAAGTGCCTGGTCTGAGGGGCGTGCGTAGATATTGGATGTCATTGCCCTCGGAGCTGATACCTTTGTTCAATGAGGATAGTCCTGCTTGATTCTTGCAGCGGGAAAACCAAGCTGGGGGTCCATTCCATCCATGCCTGAGCTTGTCCAACCCTCCTCCAAACGCAATGGAGTGCTGACCTCCTCACTCACCGCGGGTAGTTCGCACGGCTGCCGGGCAGGAACCCTCACCGGCCACGCACACTCACTGACTTCACCCGCTCACCGACCCCGATGCGTAACACCACAACACGGACGGGGTGTGCTCAGATGCTGAAATGTGGGCACTCTTATTGCATCTTTAAATAGGTATTTCCCTGCTGCCGGGTGCTCTGCAAGATGACTCCTCTTTGTTTGACCCAGGACAGTACGTGGGACACCGGGCACTTACGAGAGGTTTATTGAGTGAATGAAGGAATGTATATGTACTAGTTCAACGGTGAAGATCTTTGCGATCCTGTGGTACATCAGAGTACTGTGTTGTACTTCTTTGCTTCACTGACTGGCTTTCCAACTACCGTGGAACCGTCTGAGGGCTGGGGCCACGCTCTGTCTCTGTTTCGTGAATGTTTTGTGGAGGGTCTGATCCACCGCAGACGACGGAGAAACGTTACTTGATGGATGAAAACGTATCTATACATGTAGGTGCATAGAGGTTCATCTACATGGAAGCAGGTAGCAATGGTTCTTTCCCTTTTATGGCTGAATAATAATCCACTGTGTAGACATCCCATAGTTAGTTTGTCCATCCTCAATTTATGGACATTGGGGTTGTGTCTACCCCTCAGCTGTTGGGAGTACTGCTGTTTTGAATGTGGGCACACAAATGTCAGCCGCTGTACCTGCTTTCAGTTCTTTAGGGGGAGTCCTCAGACGTGAGATTGCTGGATCCTATGGTAACACTGTGTAATTTTGAGGGGAGAGGCCACGCTGTCTTCTAGAGTAAAGCTGCACTGCTTTACTTCCCACCAGGAATGCAGACGTCCCGCGTTCTTCACATCCTCTCCAACTTTTTTTTTTTTTAATAATAGCCATCTTCATATCTTGGATGTGAAGTGATATCTCATGATTTTGATTTGTATTTCTCTAATGATTAGGAATATTGAGCACATTTTCATGTGTTGATATTAGTCATTTATGTATCTTTTTACGCAAAGAGCTATTCATGTTTTGCCCATTTTCCATTTGGATTATTTATTGTTGAGCTGTAGGAATATGTTATATACTCTGGATATTAATATTTTTGGCAAACGCTTCCCCCCATTCTGGGGGTTACCTGTTCCCTCCCTTGATAGCACCTGTTGGCGTACAAGAGTTTGGAATTTTCAGGAAGCTCAATTTGCTTATTTGTTTTATTGCCTCTGCCTTTGGTGTCATATCTCAGAAATCACTGCCAAATCCACTGTCATGAAGCTTTTTCTGTTTCCTTCTAAGAGTTTTGCAGTCTGAGGTCTTACATTTAGGTGTTTGATCTCGGTCCTTCTGGATAGTGGGGCTACATTTATCTCCTAGCCTCTCAACAGCGATACTGTACTTCAGAGAAGCTGCCCGAGTACTACATAAATAGCTAATAATCTCAGACTTTCCAGCTGGTTTGGTGTTACTAAAACAAATATGAGCCCAGAATAAACTAGACCTTCCTCTGTTTCTATACAGAGCAAGGAAACAATGCTTGTCGCTTTATACTTTTTTTTTTTTCTGGGCTAATGTTGAAATGCAAAACTACTTACTCTTCTGAACCTCTTCAAAAAACCTGATGAAGTCAGCAGACAGTCTCACACCGCAGAACTCCTGACCAAGGTGAGTGCTGGTTTCCGGCTGCGTCCCCATTTTGATGCTCACTGGAACCCACTGGTCATTTTAAAGGTCTTTTTTTTTGGTGTATCCGGAAGCAGAGCTATGGGGATGGGGGGTTATTTACTAGTGACTGGGGATTTTGCCATACGTTTTCCCTGCTGGTGCTGTTTGTCTGAAATATCCTTGTTCAAATCGCATTCACAGAAGGCTTGAACTGACTATTCTTCAGGAAAAAAAAAAAAAACCCTACATTGCAATAATGCTTAATTTGTGGAAAATTGCATTATGAATCAAGCATTTAGCAGTATGTGGGCTGTTTAGTTTTGAGTTGTGAACTTTCCTTCATAATCCAACATAATGCTGAGGTATCAACAAGAACTTACCAATTTGGAAAACATTGAAATTTCACTATTTACATCAGAAGACATTCTGCTTGTTCTATTAGACTTAGTTCTCTCAAATGTGGAGCAAAATCGAGCCCCTAAAAAATATGACCAGACTTAGAAATGCAATAGGACCCTTCCCTTTTGTGCTTTAAGAGTTTCGGAGTCTCAATTCAAGAATGGGAAAAATGTTCCGATCTCTGTGGTTATCACCACAACGATACGACTCCTTTATTGCTGTAATTATTATTAGCTGTAATAGTAGTGCTGTTATACTCTGATTGAATGTCTAATATTTTAAATATATTGTAGTCTCTGCTTTACATAATTCTAAAGAGCAAAGTGCTCTATCAGCTAAGCTTCATTTAGAGGAAAAGCAGAAAGTATAAAAATTAGCTTCGCAATGAACATAAAAGACCCTAGTCTCCTGTCAGGTTGCCGCTTGTCAGACAAAATAACATGTACAGAATAAGGCCATTACCCAGATAACAGGAGTTCTGTATATCTTTGTTAAAAATATGAAGATCATTAATGAAAACTGAATTGAGAAAGGAGGCCCCAAGTTTTAGAATAATTGTCTCATATTTTCTGCTTCCTTTTGTCCAGAAGTGACCAAAGTTATTCTCCTGAGTCCGCAAAACAGGGTCCTCCTTCCCCGCAGATCAGCCTCAGCTGGGAGCTTGTCATAAGTGCAGACTCTCGGGCTGGAGCCCAGATCTGCAGGATCATGATTTTCATCTTAACACATCCCTGGAGGCACCCCGTGCCCAGGACCGTTGGAGAAGAACGACCCTGCCCTACCAGGGAAGCCGGAGTCATTTGTCTACGAACCTGGTTCATGCCTATCTTCTTTATATATGAGCCAAAGCTGGTGCATCTGTGTCTTTTTTTTGCCGGAAAATATCGACAGTCTTGTGAAATGCTGTAACAGCAGAGATTGGGGCGGGGTGGGGGGCATAGCAGAAGGTGATCATGTTGGACTAAGCAGAGAATGTGACCTTACTTTCATCTTTAGAAGCCTGAGCGGCAAGCAGGATGCTTCTTGACCCCACAGTGCCAGGAGTATGAATTTAGAGGCAGAGCACAAAAGAGCGGACCTTGTGATGACCCCCCTGGTTTGCTGCTGGGTTCGGAGCAGTTGTTCCCCGTGACTTCCCTGATTAACATGCATCAGACAAGTTAAGGGACCTGAGTGAAAACCTGGTTTTCCAAAGCTGTCAACGTCCTGCCCTTCGATAAATGATGCAGAGCTGCCGCTCGACGTGGGATGGAGATGTGTTTCAGCACTAAAACCACTGCTTCATGACATCACCCCATATCAGATTACACTGTAATGTCAGGAATGTAATCATTAGCATTTAAACATGCATAAAATTTAATTAACCTACTTACCAGTTTGCTTAGAACTTTTGAAGGGCTACCTAGAGTCCTCTCTGAGCATTTTATTGCAGAGTTTTGGAAAGCTCACAAAAGAGAGAAGTTCACTGGGATTTTTCTCCCTAAAGCTGATGGGCCGTGACAGATGAGCAGATGACCCGAGTTAATTATTATTGAATTCGTTATTACTGCTTTGTTGTCACCCAGCTCAGCCGGGGTAAAATGATGACAGTAGGTACCTCATTAAAACAGCTGTTTCAATTATGTAGCGACAAATATTTAAAAAGCGAGCCTTCCAAGTTTAAAGCCGTTAACAAAGTTTGCTTGTGCTGGTTGTGCAAGCCGATCTGACCGAAAAAAGAGGGGTGGGGGGAGGGGAGGCACAGAGCATCACGGATGCCCAAGAGCAGAGCCGCCCCGGAAACCAGCCGCGCCCTCCTTGCTCAGTGGACTTCGGCAGGAAGGGGTGGCGGGAGGGGCCCTGGGCATGTTCCCAGCACCTTGCTCCCTGGCTCCAGGTCGTCTCTGCCTCCAGCCAGGCTGGAAAGGGAAAGGGCTGTTTGCCTTGATTCCTTCCCAGCTATGCTACGCCTATCAGCCAGCGTGCTCTACTGTTTTGAACTGAGCTAGGTGAACTTGTGTGTATGCATTCATACAAATGAGGAGAAAGTCCCCCCATGTCCCCTTCAAGAAGAATTGCCCTTCAGCCCTTCACTCGAGAGTATTTGGGATGACTGCGTGTAGAGGTCAGCTGTCTTTCTTTTAACGTATATCCACCATTAGAACATCCACTTGTAGATTAAGGCACGATAATTTATTAGTTAATCTGATTTTTTTCTGATGTCAATATGTGGCTGACTTAGAATCAATTAAATTTACGAAACTGTCAAAGTGGGGGTTTCCTGCCCCCTAACTAGAATTCACCTCTCTGCTTTATTTTAAGTTACACGTTCTTTCAGTTCTGTGTTCAGGGGTTAACAGAGAGAATTCAGCTCTGACATGCTCCCTCCACCTTGTCCCAAACAGCCCCGACTTTGGATGTGTCTATCCCTTGATGGTCACATACCCTGGAGGCCATGGGCTAAAGCGTGTCTTACAGGACGACCTGGTGAGGTCACGGATCACAGTCCCCTGGCTGGCTAGTGCGTTCCAGGCCGGGAAAACCTAGATGCACAGATCATCAGCAGGCGCACTTCACCCCATGCATGTCCCTCTGAGAGGCACCTCAGTGTGCACGCGCCAGAAGTGGGGGCGTGGACGTTTCGGTATAAACCCGTCATCACTGGAGCATCACTTCCTCTGCAGAGGACAGCTCATTCTGGAGGAAGAGATCTGGGCCACGGGCAGTGGGTGGCTAAGGAGGGAAGAGAACCATTAAGAAACGAAATCCGTAGGGGAGATTATAATGCAATTTGCATTTGGAATTTGCCTGAGAATAAACTGTCCAATCTATGTCCATCCATGAAAATTAGATATAACATTCACTCCAGATTTGCTTCCGAGGTCACCCATTTCACCCTCAGAACGTTGCCCGGTAACACCACTGCCATGGGGGATGTGAGTGGCCGGTTTAAAATATGAAAAATGGATCGACTAATATTTTTCTACAACATATCAGTCAACCAGTGTGACCGATTTAAAGATAAAATCTGACCCCCATCATGAAGATGCCTCAGCTGGAGGGAAGGGAGTTCCTTCTGTATTTATAAAAGGAAGCAATTTAGTTTTGAACCATTCTAATCAAAAGCAAAAAAAAAGGTCATTTGTATAGTTATTGAAATTAAAATTCCAACAGAGAATTTTAAATTCAGATAATGAACATTTGGGAATGAATGGTTTTGTTCTCTTTCACATAGATAAAAACATATCTGTTTACTCTGTAATATTTGAAATTTGTTTAGAGAGAGGCCTTTCCTACCTTCTCCATCTCTTCTCCACTGTGGCTACAGATTTTATCATCGATCTTATGGTCATCATTGCAAACATATCCGAAAGAGGGAGCAAGTCAGGAAAAGAGGCAACGCTTCGGCTTGGTCTGAGCACATGTTTGAGATGAGGAGGAGTAAGGGCTCAGCCACCAAGTGGATCCACCAGACCCACCGTGATGGCGAGTCCAGCGTTGCATGCACATGACCAAGGGGCCATGGGGGTGCCTACCTGGTTCGGGCACACTCCCTGACCTGCAGAAGCTGTCGTGGATCGTGTTTGCACACATTCCCCTCTAGAGCCACACAAATCACCCTGCTGACTTCACTCCATCCTTGAGACAGACCTGGGACTCTGTTGATGTTCTCGTGTCTTTACTTTGCTCTGGCGTCCGAAAGAGGGAGCAAGTCAGGAAAAGAGGCAACGCTTCGGGGACGAGAAGAACCATGGTTTCCGTTTTCCTCTGAGGACTCACGGCAGGTGTAGTGAGTCTCCAGATGCCCCTGTGAGAGGTACGGCCGCATAAGGAGTCAGTTTAGACAGAAGAGGCTCCAACTCATCAAGGGTTTGGTGAGTCTATCAGAGACAAAGGGCAGGAGGAAAGAGGGGAAGGGAAAATCGGAGGAGTTGCAATAGAACATGAAAATGACCATGAACATCTGCAAATGACTGGCTAAGTAACCAGCATCCCTTCCATTGGAGGCATACTTTATTTTTGAGATTGAATCATTGTTGGCATGAGATTTAATCTCTGGAAAGATGGGAGATTCCTGGGAGGGCTTTGGCCGCTGCCGGTTTCCAGGACAGCCCGGCGCATTTGGTTGGGCTGTGCGAGCGTGCGGGACACCCCCGCCGCTTCATTGTGGAACGAGGACAGCAATCACCACGGGCTGGCGGAGAGACAGACAGCACCTGTCTGCCTCTGTGTTCACCCACACCAGGAGCCCTGCAAACGAACAAAGCACCAGGGACATTCAAGGGGTGTGAGACCATGTGAACAAGTCCCCCCAAACGTCCTGTAAGTGAGGTAAGGTCAATGGCACGCACAGATCTGGCGACGGCTGTCCTGATGGCCATTCGCTTCCTTTTCAACCTCTGCTTCCTGAAGACCAGCGTGCTTCCCACCTGCTGTCCTTACATTCTCCCTCTTCGTCAACGTGCCAGAGAAGCAGAGCAGAGATCATGAAACGGCTTCATGAGACATCAAAGACTAAACACTCAGCAAAGAGCATACTGTGCGTTGAGCATCAGACAGGAATTCGGATGGTCACCGTGTCTTTTCAAGCCTGATGGTGTAATGGAAGGCAATACCCTGTACCTTAAATCGACATCTGATGAAGGCCTGACATCCAGGGAGTTGCCCACTGATGCAGGCACATGATGCATAGACAACACATGATGGACAGCCTTGCACAGTGGGAGCCCAAAGGTCTAGAAAGTTCATGGGGCTGGTCCAGGATCACAGAGCTAATCCACTGCAAGCGCTTGACTTTTGCTTTCTGATCAGTATCTCCTCCATTTTGACTGGAAACATTTCTGTATTCGACCATGATTCATAATAAAAATGCCTTACAAATTTAAAGTAAATTCACCTTTTAAAGATCCAGTTCCAAAGCATAAAGACCCTGCCACCTTCCAGTAAGTGGACAAGCCACCACATCCTGAGATACACAATGGGACCTTCCTCACACTGAGAGAATCCATGTCCTAGCCACCTGCTTAGGAGATGGGACTCCTATTTCCCATTTCCACAGTGAGGCAAGTGAAGCAGGATGTTCTAGTCCCTTGAAATCAGGCCCTTCATCATGCAAAGAGGCTAATAGTCCCAGTTTAATGGAAATGGCAAAATCAGTAAACTCGGGTCAGATAATCATTTAAGAGTTCATTTCCTCTACATGGCTTAAGATTTCCCATTACCAGTGAACTGGAAAGTAAAAATCAAATTTGGGAAACTCATATAATGCAATGATATAATCTGCCCCCCCAAGTGTTTTCAGTGGGGATGTGGGGAGATCACTAGGGATGATGACCCTCTTTCCTTAGCATCTTGATTCTGTCAAAATTGACAAAAGCATACTTGGGAAGCTCTTTAAAGTCAACAGAAGCCTTCTTTTTATTCTAGTGGAAAGCCAAAACTGAAAACTTACCAAACTTTACTATTAATTGTTACTACTTACTTTTCATATTACATTACAACGTTCTTATAATCAAGCTATACTAATTGTAGCAGATATATTTACAATTCATATTTTTAAAGACTATACTTTCAGAGATCATTTCTATAGTTTGTTACAATTCCTATTTTTGCACTTTGGTTTTAAGATCAACTCCTGTCATCACAAATATCAATGATTAAAATATTTTATGCTTGAAAAAAATTAAAGATTTATTTATATATTTAAAAAATAAAGTCAATGGAAAATTTTACCTAATTCTGGACATTTCATGGATAAACATTGGTTTGCACGTTTTGCTTTTATATACACAACAAGCTGAAAATGTGTTATTTTATTTTCTTCATCAGAAATGCAGACCCTGAGGGCCAGTGGGGGAATGTCACCGGTCACATCAGTAGTGAGCAGCAGGATGAGAACGAACCTTCCGAATATGATATGCTTTATCATTTTCTGAAAAATGTCCACCCATTGGGCACAGGCTGGGGCCATGCTTGTGATCTGTACATATGCGCCCACTCGGTTATTTATTATCCACCAACATGACACAGTGTATGACAAAGGATACTCTTAAAACATAGAACAATCTATGGGTTGGCGTCATCATGCTTTGGAAGATGATCATTATTTTCTCCTTTTACTCACCTGCTATATATATATATCAGGGAAGAAGTTCAATTACTTTGATTTTCAACTTTGTATGATGAAGTAAAAAGAGCAGAAGAAAACCCCACGTTTAAGAGATTGCACTCAAAATGGTACGAAGTTAAGAACAATTCATTCTCAGCATAACTGCTGCATAAATTGAAACAATTTTTAAAATATGTATTATGCCACAATTCTTAGATTATATTAGTGGGAGAACCTTGTGATCATAAAATCAGTGTTTTAATTTCACATAAAATAGCTTTAACCGCCCAGATATGACATATTCGTTATGCTTATAGTATGCTGTGACAAATAAAATAGCCTTGCTGGTAGGTGGCTTTGGGTCCTTTGTGAATGGGTTTGACAATGGAGGAACTGGTCATCATCTACCAAGTACACCTGCCTCTGTGGGACTCCGACCTAGGGACGCACTGAAAGGAATGAGAGGGCTGGGGGAGCAGCCGTCTCTTGACTCCAGATACTGTGGCATCTACGTGCCAAGTGAAGAGAAGATCCAAGAGTACAATCTGAATTTGCCCGCGCATTTTTATCTATGTGGACTCTTCGAAGGGGGAGAGCTTACAAGCCACGGGGTGTCTGAGACACATGTCTTCCTGATGCAGACATGGCTTCAGATGGCAGGAGAAAACTCAAGCCGGCAGTCTCTCATTCTGCGGCTGATTCTTCTGGAAGCTTGTGACGAAGCCGCTCCCCAAAGTATCCCAGACATTTACCGAAGAGAACACAGAGCCCAAAAAGGATGCCCTCTGGGCTATGCAAATTTGACTCCTTAATCTCAATTAAAAAGCAGCAAGCTAGCACCGACTGTAAGGTATAATCTCAGAGCAGGTGTCTAATAATATTACAATTGTGATTGTATATGCCTTCAAAGAGCTATAGGTCGTGCATGTTTATATAATTATATAATGTATTTGAACAAGAATAACAGATGTGAAGATTTTAGAAGTGCAAGGGGTCAGGGGTTTACCCATTTATCATGTGTTTGTTGAACCTTTAAAATCTACCGTCTGCACTCTAATTATCTGTAGTGATTTTCCGAGGGAAATTTTGTTTGGGCCATATTCCCTCCATCCACTTAAGACTGTTTGAAGCTGAGCACGTGAGGTCCTCATAGCTGTGCCGAGCCTGGTGAACTCTGGGTCACAATTCTCTTCTGCAAGGCTGATGCTCGCGGCAGCCCCTCTGTTCTTGCCGCATGTCCTGCACGCTTCCCTCTGGGGAGATCAGCCCTGTGGGAAACTGTCTCGGCGAGCGCAAGCACTTGGAACAGCGCATGTCCCAACGGTCTTGGCAAGCACCGGTTTACCTATACATTTTGTCTGTTCCATTAGCTCTTTAACACCTGTCTCTGCTAACAAAGATTTGGTACAACTATTTACTAAGATCCATTGCAACAGAATTTGGATCCAGCCTTTTTTGTAAGGAAGGGCTCACCATTGCCCCAGGTACACTGTAAATCTAGACGGGGTTTTTAAAAATTTTGGTATTTGTGAACTCTACTTAGCTATGGTAGTTAGGAGAAAAAGCACAGTATTCTCATGTGGTCGTATTAAATGAAATTCATAATCCTTTCATTAGGGTTTGTTTTTTGTTTTTTTTTTTTTTCAAAGAAGGGATAATTAGTCAGGGCACTTTGGCTCCAGTATTCAGTTGGTTTCTGTTGTTTTTCCCATAATCAAACATTACTTGGTAAGGAGGCACACTCATTAAACAGTGTTGCTTTTTGTTTGTTTTTATGCCAGAAGTAGAGGAAAAAATAAGCAGCATTGGGGAAAAAAATGTATTGAATCAAACTACTGATGGCAAAGCAATTCACAGCCCAGAACACAGAGAGCATCCCTTCGGAGACCACGCTCGCAGGAAGGAGGTTCTGGATGGAAGGTGCCGCCCACCCTCCTGGGGGGGGAGCGCGCTGTGCACCCCATTGCAGGAGCCCCGGCTCCCTGCTTGCTGCCGGAGCCTCCACCCTACCCCCTCCCCTCCTCGCCTCCTGCTTAGTCAGGTCTTCAATTGCTATGGTGATACTGTGCCATTTTTCAAAAGGGACACGCTGCTCACTTTTCAAAAATTGTCTAAAGCGCTCCCACGGGAGGAAAAGAAAAAGGAATAGCACATCTGACCTTGGAAGGCTGGAAGTCAGAGCGAGATTTTTTAAGCTGGATACGAACCTGAGTCACGAATGAGGTTTTCCTGGAGACAGGGAGAATCCGTTATCCTAAACCTAGCCTATCTGCAGTGTTTTCCTTCTCGTCCTCACCTAGAGCTGTAAAGACAAAGAAGGAATAAAGAAAGACTTGGTGGTAGAAAGGCATCACATCAAGAGCTATAGAATCCAAGTATTCCTAAAGTTCTGAGTCTTCCTCTGCAAAGGGTAGCCATAGTTTTTGTGACATTTTAAATTTTAAAACATCTGTGAACGATATTTTAGTCAGCAGATTACAAAGGTGACCTAACTCGGCAGCACACGTGTGGAGGCCCCGGATGATCCAGAAGCAAACCTCCTTCCTTTGCCGTAGCTAACACTTCCCATGGGCAGTGGAGCTGGACAGAGACCTGGGCCGTCCCACCACCACGGCCTCCTGGTCTTCTCCGGGTGCCGCCGCAGGGCTGGGCTCGGGGTCCCTCTCCGAACGCACCTGCTCTCTTCTGACCCTCCAGAGCCTGAGCCGACAGCCCAGTCCTGTGGGTGCTCCTGGCTTAATGGCCCCAGATTACGTGTGAAGAAAATGCCAGGCTCCGTTTCCCTAAACGTATACTATTCTATGAAGTTGTCTTTACCCCGCCCTGACCGTGATGAGTAATCATTTGGCCTTCACGCTCATGCCACTTGTCCTCGCACTGATTCTACCGCCCTCAACACAAACACGAAATCTGCACATAATTGATACTCAGAATGCGGCTCCACGCCGTGACTTCGAAGGGCGTATTTTAGTTGAGCACCTACTAAGGCCAGCCTCCGGGCCTGCTAAGAAGTGCGGGAGTCACGTGAAGCGAGCCAACAGTGCACCTGCTCTGGACACAAACAGCTCCAGCTGAGGTTTCTCCTGGGGGGTTAAATCAGCAGGGGGCTAGTTAACTTCACAGCACTTATCAGGACCCCAAAACGACCGGGGATCCAGAGACGAGCAGTCAGGCTCCGCAGAAGCCCCCATTTCCATGCACGAGAGAACTGAACACTGGTATTTCTGACCACGGGCACCCGGTGCTGGGCGAGGAGCAGTCAAAGGGTCCTTAGCAGACCATGTGCTTCCGGCCCCAGCCTGCTCGGGTGATGAGCCCGGCGGCTCCCTCCACACCCTGTGGGCCTCGCCTCCTCTGACCGAGGGTGTGCATTCCGAGGCGGCCGGCAGTGATTAGAGGCAATCTGTGAAACTAACTGGCCCATACAGGGATCAAACGGGAGTCGCTCTAGCGCCGCCCGGCTCCAGATGCGCTAACAAGCCTCGGAAGCCAGATGACGGCTTTCTTTACGTGGGGCTCTCCGTGGGCTTCTCCCTTCTATCTCTGCACAAGAACGGAGTCACCGCCGTGTCCTCACTGGTGTTCCAGGAGTGACTTCGGGCAAGCGGTGATTTGAGGTGAACTCTTCTTCTGTGCCTAGAAACGTATGTCCATGCACCTGCGTGTGAAATACCGTTATATATACAAGCACTTATAGATAAATACCCTGGTCCCAAAGAGAGGGACACGCCAAAGGCCTCACTGATTCATGGCCGCCCTGCAATTCGAGTGGCACTTGATAAAATCATAGGCAAGCACAAATGTTGAAGAAAGAAGACGATACATACAGATTTGTCGTGCGTTTTGTAATTACCTTTGTACTCATCCGGAGGTCCCAGAAGCATAAGGGAGGAAGGAGGTGCTGGCCCCCAAAGAGTTTAAAACTATGGTGCATTGCATTACAGGATCCTATTAATAATTAAACTGTCTGTCACTTACCAACAACATACATTCCAAATTAAATTTAAGCAAAAGGGAAAAAGAGATCATTTGGGACTGAATTAGTGGGCTTCAGAGAGAAATAAATAATAATCAAACATCTGTGTTCTAAATAGTACGTGCTTTATCAGACAAACAACTGTTACCGTCTCATTGTATAGAATTGCTTGGGGAAAACACGGTAACTGGAAAGCGGAGTCTCAGGAAGTGGGGGAGGTGAGGAAAAGTTCATTAACAAGTCAGAAAGTGATGGAAAGTTGCCGCATCGTGTTATCTGCTTGTTCCTTAGCATCTTTGTTGGCAAACGAGAAGGCGAACTCACCTGAGTGCACGGCTCAGCGGACGGTCCTGGAGCCCCAGAGGCGTCGATGGCCCAGGCCTGAAAAGGCAAAGAATACAAATATCACACCAAACTCGTAATTGCTGAGTTGCCCGGAACCCTGTCGGTCGTGAAGGTTACAGAGAGAATTTATTTTTTTTGCAGGCGAGGAAGAGAGAAAAGACATAGCATTAATAAAGAAATGGGTAAAGAGGGAGAAATGAATATTACCCCAACTCTGCGGAGATTCGGTGGAGGACGTGACATTAACACGGCTCGCTGCAGAGGAGTGACCGAAATAAACAGCAGTGCGTAACCACCACGTTTGCTAATTAACCTGCAGTAATATTTCATAAAAAGGGAGCGGGGTTTTTTTTGCCTGTTTTATCCCAGTGACATTTATCTCTCGGTCATTCATAAATCTAGCAGGCTGCCATTGAGACAGTCAGAGTAAATAAAGCGATTAGTGATTCTGATCCTATATTTGGGGTTGTCTTCACGTCTCTGCCCCCGGCAGCCTTGGTGCGCTTTCCGCCTCGGCTCCTCCCCTCTGGCAAAGAGGGACACCGGTGCCTAACTGGGAACTCATGGCAAACCTGGGGCGTGAGATCTCTGGGAGGGGTGGCGCTCCTGGCAGGGCCCCTCTTGTTGCTCACGCCGCGCCGGGCGCGGAGGCCGGGCCGCTGCTGGATCCTCGGCCGCCTCTGCAGCGGGTGACCGTCTGTGTGTCTTCTCCTTAGGTAACTGTGTTAAAATATCATTCCAGCTGCAACACTTGTTTTACAAGAGCTCTGGTTTTGTCTGACACAATATGGAACAACATTTGTCATCCGTTATCAGGGGTGATGTATTTGTTAGCCTGCAGAGAAACATCTGCTGTGCCTTAATCTCCAGCGTGCAGGCCGATATTCATAGGATACAGCTGCATAAAATCACGGTATTAGATGGGCTGTCCGGTCTGACATGAAGGCTCGCTGGCAGGCAGAGAGAAACAGATCTGATTATCTCCCTTTTACATATTTATTTATGTCAAATATTTCTGAGAATCCATACATTACCTCTCCTTTTATGCATTGTTGTTCTGCGGTGACAAGCCATCGACATCCAAATGAGAAATTTATGTTACATATTAAATATGGACATCTGAATGATTATCAAATCTATAGAAGCCAAGCCTGGCCAATCACCCCTAAATAATGGATGAGAAGTGGATGTGACTCAATTTGCTCTGTGGAAAGCCTCGGCGACCCTGGCCCGCGCTTCATCAGGACAGCACCGCCATTATTTGCTCTATTCATCTCACTTGGCATCACTCAATAAAATCTGTGCGTGATAAAGAGAATAACCTTGGTCCAGAGTGAGAATAAAGAAAAGAGATCATTTCCTGTATTCGCAGGTAGGGTACCTACTGGCACCCATTTGCTTCGATGTGCACATCCATGCATCACTGTGCCGTGAGCTTCTGAGGTCAGGGTGCGGGCGGCCGGAGCATTGTGCGGGGAGCCCGGCCGGCAGACCATCCACCATGCTGAGCTGTCAGATCTCTCTGGATCACTCGCTGGATATAAAAACCTACATTGTCGTTGAGCTCCATTTGGGGACACATGTACCCGTAACACCGCAGAGTGAAACGGGACAGTGAGATAAAACACTCGGGTTTGCTCATACTTCTGGGTTGAGAACTCTGGTCACCAAATGATGTAAAACACATTCCATCAAGTTATAAATTTGAATCACTTACTTAAATTATTCTTAAGGTCAATGCAGTTTGGGCTCAGACCCTGGAACACGGGTTTCTCCCCATAGCAACCCACCCCCTAGCTGCTGGTGGAACGGTACAGCTGGGAGCTCACTCCTCGGCGCAGGCCACCCAGGGAGGAGCCACTTGGGGCTCCCAGGGGAAGCTCTCCTTCCAAGTGCGCATGTACATGTGGACGGATGAAGCCCAGCTCCATGGGGTGTGGAAGTTAGACATGCCTCGTGGACGAGGCGGGGCTTCCCCCGGGGCTGTGATGGGCGAACAGGAGCCCCACAGGCCAGGCTTGTCCGATGACGGAGGGTGGAGGGCCAGGTATGCATGGCAGCAAGAACACGCTTTCTCATGCACAGAGGAGGCTAATGCTGTGCAAATTTGGGGGGGGCAGTCCCTTATATAACACAGTAAGAAGGTCTTATTTCACATGGAGTCCAAGGAGAATCACTGAAGGTTCTGGAGCAATCCATATTAATGAAGTATTTTAGAATACTAATTTGTATATATACCAGACGGATTCAAGAGAATTGAGGCTGAAAAAAATTGGAGGAGTAAGAAGGATTTGAAGTAATCCAGAAGTCAGTCAACCCAGAGGCGGCGTATTTCACATCCCAGCGGTGCTGCAAAAAGCACCACACACTTAGTGGTTTACGGCACACGCCTGCTTAGTCTCAGGGCCCAGAGGTCCTCATGGGTCTCGCCGAGCAACAGTCCAAGTGTCTGTGGGCTGGTTCCTTCTGGATGCTCCCGGGCAGATCAGCTCCTCAGCTCCCGGCTCTGGGCAGCGCCCCCGTCCTCACCTGGTGCCCCTCCATCCTCACAACCAGCAATGGCGGGTCGCTTCTTACTCGGCATCTCTCCAACTGAGTCCCTCCTTCCTTCCTCTTCACACCAAGGGACCCTTGCTACTATGTTGACCACTCACCCTGATTGATAATCCAGGAAAGTCTCCCTATTTTAAGGTCATCTGATGAGCATGTTTAATTCCATCTTCAGCCCTAATCCTTACCCTTGCCATTCGCAGGTTCAAGGATTACAACATGGACATTTTGGGAGCCAATATTCTGCCTTCCACAGGCAGAGAGAATAGAAAAGTAAAAAACTCAAAATGGACAAGAAGGGGAAAATTGCATTTTTTTGAAAGGGGTAATTTCATAAATCAATGAGGGAAACAAGATTTCAATATGCACAACAGGATGAGCCATGTGACAATAGAATGTCAGGGGTTAGAAACATGGGAATTTATTTTCACCATCATGATAATGCAAAAGAGCTTTTACTGAGTGCTTACTGTGTGCCAGCCAGTCTGTATACATGAGATATATGATCTCATTTAACTCCATTTAATTCCTGTGGCTTCATTTTACAGATTAAAACAATGGCATCATGGTTTATGCACTGGGAAATGATTAAGGAAAGTATGCTCCATTGTTTGCGCCCATGTATTTTCTATTGATCCTAGTAGCAAGCAAACTGGATGTTGTGACAGAGCACTACTCACGTTGACCTCGTTGGGCGCTGCCTGAGAACACTGCCCATTATCTACAGTAAGTATTCAGAATACACTGTTATGGATTGTGACATTTTTACGAGGCTTGGGATAAATTAAAATCCCACAACAATGGAACTGTCTTAAAATCAGCCTGTTGTCTTACCTGGAACGTGCTCAGCAATGGATCTCTCTCCGCCAGTGGTCTTTGCCTCCTTCACCTCATGCAGAGTCTCCTGGAGCTCCTTGTAAAACAAAAAATAAGGCTTCTGTGTGTCAGAAAGGTATGCGTTGTTTTAGGTCCTGATTAATTTTTTTCACTTCATTTTTAAAATAGATTTAAATAAAGATCACAGTGATTATAGTCCCTGAATTATTGACTTTTCTATATTTCTAAGAAAATATTATTCTTTTGAAACCTTAAGGTGCAGAAGAAAAGTTGACAGTTACATTACTCTAAATATCTTCCCTATATCTGAAAACCACAGGTGACTCCAAAAGTCAAAACAAGTGGATTAACCATTTGCCCAAGGAGCGCCCACGAGTATCACGGTCCCTCCCTCCCTTCCTTGCTTGTTCCAGCATAATTCTCACACACCGTTACATGGGTTTCAGGTGTACAACAGAGCGATTCAACAACTCAATACATTGTACGTGTTCACAAACTTAGCTACTTACCACCTGTCACCACACACCCCTATTCTGTGTCTTTTATCCCTGTGACGTATTTGCTCCATCACCAGAAGCCTGGCACTCGCCTGCACCCCCTCACCCATTTTACCCACCGCCCACCCCATCCTCTCTGGCAACCATCAGTTTGTTCTCGGTATTTATAGGTCTGACTCTTTTTTTATAGTTGTTTCTTTGTTTATGCATTTGTTTTGTTTTTTAGATTCCACACATAAGTGAAATCAGAGGACACCATTTTCTCTGGATCACAGAGCCAGAAGAGTCACGGTTTGGGAAACACATGGGATTCTGGGTCTTCCCAGGTCAAAATCCTCCTGGGACGACCACAGTAGAACAGAAGGAGGCTGGCTAGGGCCTGAAGATCTTAAACTTGATCTGTGAGCCCACATGTGGTGACTGTGGGGACGCCTGCCCTGTAGAGAGGTGCAGAATCATGGTGGTGGCATGGCTAAGACGTGAGCGTGCAGGAAGGCATGTTGGGAAACCAGGAACTGACACAAAGCCCTGCCGTGGGCGTTGGTGGGTGATGTTGTGGCGTGACGAGGTCTGGATGGGACATCCCAGTCTGTGAAGGACTGTGGTTACAGAGTCCAGCTGGGACACCCCACTGTGTGTGTTGTCATTCCAAGGCACAGGTCTGTGGACCCTTAGTTCTGTGTCGTGGGGTCACTTGAACTGGTAAGTTCTCTTCAGCAGTTTCCTGGCCAGCCGGGGTGCGACCAGCAATTGGATGCTTGCAGGCAGGACGGACGTGCCAGCTGTAAGGTGGGTCTTGCTCACTAGGGAACAAAGCTCGTCTAACTCCCAACACCCACACTGTCCTGCTGGTCTCTGCGTAGGTCACAGTCTATGCTTTAGGGGCGTTTATAAATTTGGAAAAATCTCAGTACATATCACACAAAATTATCAATTTATTACTTTACCAAAAACTTACTTTGCTTTTAGATAGAATCCAGTTGATATACACCAGTATCGATGTGGCTTTGTTTCTGTCACCTCCCTGCACTGGGGTTTTTAGGCTAAAAATGTTTTCCCCTTTGACCACATGAAATAACCAGTGAACGAGTGAGGACTTACTGTTTTCATCTCCTTCAGGGAAAAAATCCATAGAGATAGAAGTTGGTTCTTTGAGAAATTTCACTTTGAGTGAAAAAATAGGGTCCCTCAGTTTCTTTTTGTCTTTGTTCTCTTTGGTTGTGGTTATTGCAATCGGTGGTTCTTCCTTGGACACCCAGCCCCCAAGACAACCATGGGAATGTGTGGGTAAGTTATGCCAAGGATTAGAGATTTTTCAGAAATAGTGAGAAAACACCATTACTTTTTAAGAATAATCAACAAATTGAGAGAAGCCAAGAAGAGAGAGGAAAAGATAAGTGGCCACATGAAGATGACCCGGGTGGGACAGCGTGTAGATCTCGAGACCATGGGAGCGCAGACACAGCAGAGCGGGGCGTCCCAGACACCTGTTCCGAGTGAAAGGTGTGACTGGGAATGCCTGGGGCTTCCCCAATTTACATGAAAACAGAGCTGAGGTGGAGCCTTTAATCTGGCCAAGTGGCTATGTGAAGGGACAAGTTAGGGACTCAGTCCTCATGGGAAGGATCAGCACCAGGATCAAATCCGGGACAAACACAGCCCTACTGCTTGTGTGTGACTCTCGCAAAACATACACACACGTACCCACACACGCGAGGTCCTTATTTTGCTTCCCCGTTCGAGAGGCATCGAGCTATGGAAATTGCAGGATGTTCACTCCACGCACAGGTTTCCTTCCTGGGTTCCAGGCGGGTCCCCTTCCAAAGGGTCTCCGCTCACTCACGCCCAGTTGTGCGAAATCGTGGTAACAGTGAGCAGCCGGGTGCGTCTCTGCCTCTTTGGCGCTCTGTGATTTGTGCGGGGAGCCTAATGCTGGCAATAAAGTACCCATGCCTATCTGTTGATCAGGGGACGATATCAGTTGTTTCACATCACGAGGATCGAGGGACAAAAGCAGGCGGAAGGCTCAGGGCAGCACAGAGCTCAGGAAGAAAAATTCCATCTTGTTGCAGGTTAAAATCAATTCTGATGACTCAAACCCATCTAATGAGGAATTTAATGCCCCCCACATAGCTCGTGAGCAATGCGATGTTTCAGTCCAGAGGGATGGATACAATCGGCTCTGGAATTCAGCACATGCATTGACCAACTTCGAGAACCCTTTACTTCAGAGACCCTTCAACCAATTTACAGGACAAGCCCTTATGGTTTTCATCTAAGTTCAAAAATTCCTTTAATAAGTTCCAATTTTGTGTTTTGTTCCTCCCAAGGCGGGGGGGGGGGAAGGATACAGTCGGTATTTTCTTTTGACATTATTTATAGACTTAAAAGATTTGGTACACTGATTTTTTCTTTCTTTCTTCCATTATGTGACAGGATTGAGTAGACATATGCACAACCTTGAGAAGCTGATCTCCCGAGATGGAGAAAATGTTCACATTTTCCGCGTAGGGGAAATCAAATGCAGCAGACCTTTTCAGTTCGAGTTATTATTTTGAAGGAAATAATGTGCGTTAAAAGAACTTGTAGGATATTTTCTACTAATATAAGTTTGTCTGAGAAAAGCTTCCCGGGGAGGGAGCAGCCCGCTGTGCAGAAAGCTCTAGCTGCACTCCGCTGTGCTTGGAGCTCTTGGTTTTAGGCTGTAAAGGAGCCCATTTTTTTTTAATGAACATTTAATTAATATTAATGTTATGCTAACAAAATACATTGATTAAATAACTCCTGTAATTCATTAAATATCTTGCTGGAAAGTAGCTAAACATACATACTGTGAAAATGCCCTTGGAAGTTTTGAAATTATATAATGCTTGTAAATTCAGGAAACACATAATGCTGAAAATACCAGCTTGTCAGTACCGTACCGAGAGGCATCCAACTCTCACTCGCTGGCAAAGATCAGCCTGGGCGCAAGGCAACGTTGTAACTCTGTCACATTTTCTTTGGACAGAGCCCATTCACCATATAATATGTATCAGGCAATTGTATGAACTGATACATTCCAGGTGATAAAATTAGCCAACCTCTGGCTTTAAATTTCTAACGATCATGGTGTAAATCCGTTTTAAAAGCATGAGCTATCTGAGCAGAGTCCTCTGACATGCCTTTTGTTTCCTGTAAGTGTATCTTCAAATGTCTTAGAGAGAGAGTTTACACAGCAACTGCAGCTGAATACATGGGCAATTATTCTCAAGCAGCAGGAAGCATTCGACGGCCGCGCTCGGGCTCCGCGAGGTGTTCCTGAAGGTCCCCTCTCTAGTGACGGGCGATGGGCTCCTGCCTCGGGACCACACACACGCCCCGTCTCGCGTTGCTCACAGTTAACACTGACATGGTCTGCAACTTCAGCCGCCCATCTATCAGGGTCCTCACAGGAGCTTTGGTATTGGGGAAATTATTTGCCTTTGTTGCATTCATTTTTGTTTATAAAATACTAATTACCTCTTTTATTGTTTGAAGAGATTAAAAGTTAATAGGAGAAACTAAATAAACAGAATGCCATTCTGCACAAACTATATAAGCTGGTAATTAATTTCTGGCCTCCTCTGAGCTAATTAACTCATATAAAGAAATGAAGTTAATGAACCATAATTCTAGTCATACAAGTGTAGATACAAGCAGTTTGACTTAATGAATTAATAAGATATTTCCTTTCTTAGAGGTTTTTCAATTGTGTTCCTAATCTGAAGGCCCCTTTAATGTTCCTTTCTGGTTAAAATATTTAATAAATGGCAGGGCAACCTGGTGATGGTGCTAGCACGTGGCACTATTCCACGAGAGTCTCTGGGTGTGGACTGCTTCCCGCCGTCGGTTGCGGCCGGCGCGTGCCCAGGCGAGCCGGCCGCAGGACGAGGAACGCAGAGGAGGCTGTTCGAGTGACAGCTCTTCCCAACGCCCTGTGACAAATTGGGGTAAACTGAGGAAATGTCCCTGTGTGTGCCGCCTTAGGTCACACCTAGCCAAGAAACTCACAGGTGTTCTCTCCAGCCATTCATATTTCTTAGTTTCTACATCCACAACTTCTGAGAGTGCTAACCTAAAGTCTGGATTAATAAAGCTCAGATGAGTTGAAAACCATCTTTTTTGGTTGGTTTTTTTTTTTTTTTTTTTTTGCCATTTTCATGTTGGAAACCTTCTAATGTTGCATTAAAACATGGTGTAAGGCATATTTCTTTGGTATTCAGGGCATGAGAATGGTATGCAGGGTAGTGCTCTTAAAAGGTTATTTTGTTTCCCAAATAGAGGCCCCACCCAGGATCTGGAAAGGTATATGTATATTCTTTGTTTACAATAATTTTGAAAGAGAATGATCTAGCTAAAGCTCTTTATTTTCGTTAATTTGTTTTCTAGTACTTAAGGTGTTTTCAGGATAAATATTTGGGTCCCAGTATTGGCACATATTCCAAGCGACACTCTATACGTAATCTGAAGGATATATGTAGGACACAAAATTGTGCAATCTTGCCAAAGATCAAAAGTTTGGGTGGGACTTACACCAAAGCAACTCCAGGCTTTAATGTTGTAGCCAGGTCTACGGCCACTATGACCTCCCAGGGGAGGCTCCGGGGCCCCTCCTCCATCTACAGGTGCTGCCAGGAGTCCGTGCTCAGCATGCAAATGGGAAAAGATAAAGAAATCGGGAAGGAAGAGAAAGAGCAGGAGAGCATGTGCTGAACCTGACAGTCATTATTTGATTTAATGGTCCCATCAGAATGAGCCAAATGCTGTTCTAATCCTGCTTTTGTTGACTCGAAACTAAGATTTTCAGAAGTTGGGTAAGTGGTCCAAGGTTGCACAGCTGGTCAGTGAGAGACATGTCATCTCTGTGGGGACATCAGCACGTTTGACCACTGTCCCCCTGCTCCACCATGCCTCCCTCTACAATTGCACAACAGCGGCCCTCCCCACCCCCGGGGCTCACGGGGTTGGGACATGTTTGTCTTCTTGGGCACGGACCCTGTGCCAACTGCCTCCAGGACATACTGAGCAGAGCGCCAGGGGCCCTGGTGACCCCTGGCCCTTCACCTCCCCCGACCCCACCACCAATCTAGAGGGTGGTGATGATCACAAAAATGGCAAAGATGAGAAACTGTAACAGTGTGTGCGCCTCAGTCACAGCGGAAGCAGGGGCCAGACGGTGGGAGTCGAGGGCCCCGGGGATGGTGTTCACGACCCCGGCCCACCACCGCTGCCGGACAGAGCGGGACGGGCAAGGCCACGACCTCCTGAGCCTCCAGTTCTGGTCTGAGGGTTTGCTGTGAGCCGCTCACCAGCGCCAGAGAGCGCCGGCCCCCGGCGCCTGGCCACACATCCTCTCCAAAGTGTCTCCCTCGCTGCTCTGCGTTGGACTGGGCTAGGACTTCAACCCCTCAGTCGAACTTTGAAGGCAGGACGTTTTCACGGCCACAGAAGGACGAGCTGGCTTGTGCGGACCTGGCCACAAGTGGGGCCATGGAGCTGAGCTCGTCCGGAAGCCGAGGGTCATGCCAGGGACGCGCCTCCCCCTCTAGCAGAGGAGTTGCCACCCCAAGCGCTCCCTGTGTTCTGTGGTCCAGGTGTGGACGAATGCCTGGGCATCTGGGCAAAGCTCTGCCAGCCTGGCACATCCCCACGTGTCAGGTGTGAAAACTGCAGTAAAACAAAGCTTTCGTTACCTTGAAGAGACAAAGCGAAGAACCACCAACAGGGGTCCCCACACTGGCTCCCCCACGTCCTCCTGCCACGTTCGACTGTGCATTCTGTGGCTTGTATGAACATCTTCTGGTCCCACATCGATCCACCCCTTGTGCTCAGCACTGGCTTCTCCCTTGTATCAGCGGTGATAAATTAATCGCCAGTGACCCAGTTCGTGTGTGTGACTGTCCCCTGTTGGACACAAACTCTATTTATTTATAGCTATTCTGCAGTTATTAAATCCTGTCGAGGTTCATACAAAGCGGGGATTGCAGGTAACAGGGCCCTCGTCCAGGCTCTGGTTTGCAGAGATGTTCTGCTTCTGCTGCCTGGGAACGTGTCTCCTCCATGGCTTGCTCTCAGCTTCTAAAGCAGGAGAAATTGGATATTTGCTTTCTGGCTTGATCAAAAAGACAACCAATTCAGACCCAAATACCATGTCAAGAATGTGTCCCCCATGACTCAGAACCGAGGTTTTATGTAGTGAGTGATGCCCCAGCCCAGTGACAGTGCCAGGAGAAAGGGGGCATGCAGAGCCCTTCTGGGGGCTTCCCTTGGCCATGTGGCTCCAGTATAGGCCCATCGTAGGGGGCTGTGTGTGCACCGGGGTCCCGCCATCCCCACATGCCTTCAGAGCCCGATTCCTTGCACACTCGGTCTATAACACACCATGTGGGGGTCGCACACTTGCCACCTCATTCTGCCCCCTGCAGCTGGCCCCCGGGACCCATGTTGAAGCTGCTACCGTCCTGTCACCAGCCGAACGATATTCACCGAGCACAGAGTCATCCTCTCCCCAAGCCCTCTGATTCCAAAACAAGAATGTTTCTCAGCTTTTCCAAGAAGGAAACAATCGCTGAGTGAACACCCTGTCCCCTTCTCACTTTCTCCTCCTACTGCCAAGAGTTTTAAAGCATGAACAGATTAGCTAGCAGATACTCCAGGCTGCGTCCACAGCGGGGCGCCCTGAGTGGGCCCCAGGGCCTTTTAACCCTACCTTGTGGGGCGCACTGAATTCACCCTGACAGTCTGTAAGCCAAATACTGTCCCTGGACCCCCTGTTGGTGGTCCTTCGCCTTGTCTCTTCAAGGTAACCAAAGGCTTTGTTTTACTCCAGTTTGAAATTTTTCCCAAAAACACCTGACATGATCCAGAGCACAGTGTGATTGCTAAACCAGGGGCTCCCCCTCTTTTTTGAGTCCCTGGGCTCAGCCCCTCCGCCCACCTGTGGATGTACAGGGCGACCCTCAGAATGTGTATGTGCAGAGATGCCCAGACGCCCTCAGGTCCTGCCCCGACACGTGGGGAGGGACTAACAGCCACCCGCCGAACCCCTCCTTCCAGGATGAGTGGCGGGAATTAACTGCGTGGGGAGCATCAGCTCATCAGGCAAGCGGTAGGGACCCACAGGAGACACAGCTCGGGGGAAGACGAAGTCCCAACGCCAGGAGAAGATGCGTCTCTAGAATGACAAGTCAAGGCCGTGCTGAGCTTGACCAAACAACAGAAATCTGGAATGGCCGTGAGTTAAGGAGCCACTCAAACCTGCATCGTTTTGATGATACAATTGCACTGAAGAATCCTCCCTTCCAAGTTTGTGACAGAAAATGTGGAACTCCAGAAGCTAGAACAGAATCTATAGCTTTGTCATTTTCCAAATAGTACATGGAAGATTGATGAGTGAGGGTATATTGGTAATTTTCAGCTAAAAAAAGATGGGTTTGAATAAGACTGATAAGATTATAGGATCGTGCTCTGGACTCAGGGACAGATGCCAGAGCTCATGCTGGCTCAGCCGCGTCCCAGCTGTGGGACCACTTGTTTCGCTGCCTCAATATCCTCATTTGCACAGTGGAGACAGTGAAGGCCTCTGCCCAGGACCAGGGCAAGGAACAAGTAACAGTTCCTGGTCTCAGATGTCAGCAGCTATCCACAACCAAGGGCCAGCTAGCCCATACCCAGGCAGGCTCAGTTACACAGATTAAGAGGTTGTCCCTGTTTTCTCTTTCTCTTGCCATCAGGAGGCAAGATCTAATGAGAACAACAGAAAAGGTGTTCTGTCATTACTGAGACTAAACACGCATGTGAAACTTGGGACCCCTGGCACTTGGGACTGAAGCTGCAGAGCTGAGTCCCTCCCACCTTGCTCTCATGGGAGAGGACGTGGGGAATGTGTACCTATCTTCAGGAGAGCACAAGTCTCCACGCATAAAAGCATGTGTGCAAAATCTCAGCATTGCGTGAGGAGAAGAATTTTTATTTTAAGCCAATCAAAAATTATTTTTGAGATTCCCTAGGGAACTTTAAGAAAAGCTTGGAATTTCGTCCACACTGGCATGTAGCATATTGTCGGAAGAAGGCTTGAGAGAGAGATCAACAACCAAAAATACCACAAGTGATATATGAGGGATAATATTGCTCATGTCCTATCATTTTAAAGCATGCCATTAACCAAAGCATAAGTGGCCTCCAATGGGGACCTTTGCTCCTGCATTGTGGCCCATTGATCAATTTCATTTCCATCCTCAATTGAGAGCCAGGCTGACAAGGCTCGGAAATGTGTTTCATCTTGATTTAGTAAATTTCATTTATCTGTCTCCATTATTTACTCAGATGCTAAGAATACATCTTTTCTTGGCCATTTGCTCCTAATTGATGAGGTGGCCATGCGTGCGGGTCCAGGGCTCACTGTCTCTGGCTTTTGATCGACTGTGTATGAAGTAGGCTTTTAAAACTTATAACAGCCTCTTCCATGGCCACAACAGCATCGTTATTAATGAAAAGCATGACTGTCAGGTACTGGAAAGCAATCTAATTAAACAGCAAGATTTCCATAAAATGAGTTTCAAATCAGTCGGTCAATACTGAAACCACTTAAGAAGATGTAAGTATGATAAGCTGTGATTCGGCTGAAGAAGGACGTGGGCACACCACTCACTACTGTGTTCAGACTCACGTCTAGGCGCATCTTCAGTTCCCCTAGCAAATGTTACCCAAAGTGCTGCTTTTTCTCTCAGAATTCAGAGGATTCAGACAACTATCTCAGATAAAACCACATGCCTAGGCTTCCCGGCCTGAGGACAGTTTCTGATGGTGTCACAGGCAGCAAGGTCCGGGAGGCACATGGAGCCAGGCAGAGGTTCAGGTAACTCCTGTCCTATCACCCATCCCTGGGAGAGGTCCTGGCTTTGCACCTGCTGAGGCTCAGACCATCCACTGAGCCAGGGAACTGAGTTACTGGAGTTTTCTGTCCATACTTAACTCTGTAAATACCTACGTGTGTTGTATATAAGCTTCGTTGCTGAGGAAAGATAAACTGTCCAATATTTCCATGAAATCTCCTCTTGCTCATAAAATCAAGACCTCTTTGTAAAAGGGAGGATATTTATTAAAAACACTGATGGCGAGAGAGACAAGTAACAATCAAGTCCGTAGTCTATCTGCATAGTGAGAGACCATGCATGGGGAGAGAGGAGGAGACACACAGTCACATCCACTCCCAGTATCTGATGATGCACAATTCCCGTGCCTCCTTAGCTAGACTTACCTAATGTCTGTATTCACAACAACTTAACTCAGTTCCACAGGAAAACTGAAATGTCAAAAACATTTATATTGTTTTAGAAAAAAAAGTTTCTGTAGAAATTGCTCAAATCAGTTCTTGAAATATCTGCAGTAGTTTTTAATTTACAAAACAGGATTTTGGTTCTTATTCAGGTCATCTTCTTCATCAATGACTGCTTATGTAGAGAGCACTTCTTTTCATTTTCTGGTCTTTATTACGTCTGTCCTGCATGCAATTAAAACTTTAGGTCCTGTCTCAAAAGCCATGTTAGGATGTAGGCCAGTCATGGGCATCCAGTCCTGGTATCCCTGGGCTTCTAGAATTTGGCAACCCCTTACTGTCTGACTAGTGATGCTCTCTCGATAAGTACCTTTTTCTCACTTCCACTGCGTATTTTTTAATGTAGCTATACACACCCATGTGCACACACACTCAGCACACACACACATACTCTAAGTGTTTTATGCTAAAACAGGGTGATTTCCAATGTCTGCTTATTCCGCCATTTGACCTGCAATAGGTTGGATTATCATTTTCTACATTTAAGTTGTACAAAATGATGCTATATCTATTTTACAGGTCTTTAAAATGTGAACCCAATAGCTATCACCTTTACATTTTACAAACCCTTAATGGATCTAATTATTTTGTGCCATCATTCATTCAGCAAACGCTTCCTGGATCCTCTCCAGCCTTCAGGTATTGCATTTATCATGCACTGAAATTAATCAGGTATTGATCAACAGAGCTAATATGAGTGAAGCACTTTGCTCCCACCTGGAATACAGTGACAGAAGATGAGCAGCGGGAACGAGGAAGCAACAGCTAAAGATGCAGATCCTGTGTCCTCGAGGGCACTGCATGTGTGAGTGGAAAGTAGGGGGGATCACTTGGTGATGAAGGAACGTAGGAAGGAGGGAGTCTGTCTGGAAGTCGGGTGAGACCTCCCCGACATGCAGCATCCCAGCTGACTTCCACACACGTCTACCAGCCAGGCAGAAGGGTCGGCCCAGGAGGGGCGGCGTGGCTCTCCAGGCCCAGGGCTGCAAGCAGGGCAGTGGTTGGAGTCAGGGGCCGATGAGCAGAGGGCAGGAGATGGGCAGGGCTACTACTGTCAATGGTGGAAGCCCAGCCCTTTCCAAAGTTGGTATTTCTGGTTTCAAAATCCTTTGCTCAAGCATCCAGCATGTCAAATGGATGCCGACATCCGTACATATCAGCCAGTGGTGCAAGGCCCTGGTTTCAGGGCGACTGATGCCAACCCCAGCACCCTGGCTGTCTAGCCTGGCACAGGGGTGCAGATGGTGTGGGTGGCTCCTTTGCCCCCTGCCCTTGGGACCCTTCTTCTGCCACGTCGTAAACACCATGGTCCCCACAGTTCCCTTCTTGGGCTGCTCCAGGCAGCCCTCTGGGTTCATTGCCATCATCCGGCTGAGGCTCTTCCTCCAACTCTAGTGAACCGTCAACCAGATATTCGAGCTACATGTCCTACATGTACCCGCCGACTCCTTTCCTGCCTTCCCGCAGCCTCCTCTCTTTCCAGTAGTTAGTGAATTGGGCCATAATCTTCAGTCCAGGGCTGGGATCCAGGGCTGCTCTAGATGCTCCTTCTCTCTCACGTCACACTTGGCGCATGCTGCCCACTCAGGGCCCTCACGCATCCCCGAAATCCATAAACACGGAAACGGTGCCCGACGTTGTATTTTTTTTTTTTTAAGATTTTATTTATTTATTTGATAGAGAGAGAGACAGCGAGAGAGGGAACACAAGCAGGGGGAGTGGGAGAGGGAGAAGCAGGCCTCCTGCTGAGCAGGGAACCTGATGTGGGGCTCGATCCCAGGACTCTGGGATCATGACCCGAGCCGAAGGCAGACGCTTAACAACTGAGCCACCCAGGCGCCCCCCGACGTTGTATTTTTGAGCGATAAAAACCCACAGTACTGAGATGTGAATGCTTGAAATGACCTGGGCGAACCCCAGGAAGCAGCTCTTTCTGCAGGTCAGAGACAGTCAGCAGGCCCCATGACAATCTTAGCAATTTCATGAATTTTCATCTCATAAAAGTGACCGCCCACTCGTCATCCTGGGATAATTTCTCTTTGTCACGTCCATTCTCAAATGGAAACAGGCATGTGAATTTGTCTTCCCCGCGCGCGGTAGGAGCGAGTGGTCGTGTGTATGGGCAGCCGAGACACAGCGGACAAAGCAGCCTGTGTGTCCTTCCTAAACATGTGCTGTGTTGCTAGAAAGAGAAACATGTTCTTTGCACCGAGGTTCTTGGGTTTTTGAGCTGGCGGAGCCTCTCTGTCTCTGTTCCTTGCTAATTGGCGCTTTCCATACTCACGGAGTTGGCGCTCACCAGAGAGATCCCACTAGTCCTCAAAACCACAGGAATGGGACACCATAGCTCGAAACCTTGTTTCCTGGGTTCTTATCACTCCCTTCAGAGAGTGCACTGATCCTGACATCACAACATCAAGATAGAATCACAGAGTCCTTCTGCCATTTCATGAGCTTCCACTTAGGATTACAGTGTGGCCGGGGGCTGTCGATGGCCCATGGAGGGTGCCTGGAGTGGACCTGCGCCCCGGTGGCCCACCTCACGTTCTGTGTTCTAGTTTGGGACACTCTGGAAATTTGAATTTTCTCTATTGGTATTAATATCTATCTATCTCTCTAGGAAAGTCAAACTATGACTCAAATTAGAATAACAATGAGTCAAATTAGAGGAAAAATAAATTCTTAAGCAGATAAGAAAAGGCTTAAATGCACCCTGATTAAACCATATGTCTCCGACCATCATCTCTTAAGTATATAAATCTTTACAGATGTGCGGACCCTGTGGAGCCCAGAGTACTGATGAATTCTTCCTCTGTTGTGGCAGTCATGTTTGTCCATGTCTTTACAAATGAAAAAGTTATTTATGGATAATAAACTTTCTTTAACAAAGGAAATTAAGATTTCATCTTAGGAAGCTTCTGCTGTTTTCTTTCTTTTTTTTTTTTTTTCTGAACTGCTTATATTCACTTAACATTTGAGATACATACCCCTTCATTTATTAATTCACTCATTTATATAATATTTTCCTAAACTTTTCCCACAGCCCAGCATTGTGCTAACCTCACTAGGACAGCAAGGAAATTAGAACAGTTTCTGTTGATGTCAAAGAGTTTTTATATTTAGAAACAAACAGGCCTAAAATGATCAAGAATGTTTAATTCTTCTACTTCCAAACTTACCTGAACGTTAGGGAGTATTTCTTCCCTCTTCCATGTTTGTCCTCCAAAATTAAAAATCTACTCCAGGCACCTGCTTGAGCAACCACTATGTTTTAAATGAGGGCAACCTGACTATGAAGAAAACTTGGTGAATGCTATTAAAAATGTTGGCATTTATTAAATAATTGTATCTTTAGGGATCTATTTAAACCAAATTACATTTATCACAAATATTAAATAATCTGCGATTTACGTGAGGCTTTGTGGCATAAAAAAATGGGCATTTGGTGTAATGCTTTTGTTATCTGTAAGGGAAAGTTTCAGCATTGTAGAAAGTTCACATTTTGAAGGAAAATGGTTTTTGAAGAGAAATGTATCCACACTTCTCATATCTTATGAATATTATGTTTTTATTTTCTAATTGCCCTGTATAGGCCAGGGAGGTTGTTTATTACATGCAATTATAGCTTGATCATATGTGTGCTTTATTTATAACTATTATTCCTAAAAACGTAAGGTTGCTGTATTTAAAAAGAACCAAAACACACAGTGACTCCACTTGTCCTACTTGTGATTGATTCTCTGGTGTTTATTCATATGTTCTTGTTAGATTACACACATGAACACACATGTGTTCAAGACAGGCAACTGAAGACAGACCTCCGTTTCTTCTGTCACCCCTGGAACGTCTTCTGCAGTGCCTTCTGGGGAGTCAGGGATACTTCTGAGTTGAATTAAATTGATTATGCTCTGTGGTTATTTCAGCTAAACTAAGTCCCTTAGTATGCATCACACTCCTGTATTATTGGGCTGGCACCAATTTGTTGCTTACTGATTTACGCTAATTCAAATAGTTTATAATATGTCAGAATTTTTCCAGGGGTTATGGAAGAGATGCTTTCGGGAGGCTTGCACAGCCACTGATAATTAGTACATTAGCCCTTGGGTTGTTTGCTATTTTTGTTTTTGCAGATGGGAAAAAAAAAAACCCTAAATACCTGTATATGTTAAACAACAACAACTGGGCATTTACACAAACGCACACACAATTTAAACACACACACACAAGCACACACCAGCACAGTACCACAATGCACAGACACACACATACTCACACCAAATCGGGAGCCCCTAATTTCTGCACAAGAATTGAAATAACGTATGCCCTCTACAGTGATAAAATAAAACCAATGATTTTACATTGTACCAATTTCTAATTAAAATGTCTCTCACACACATTAATAAATAACCAAGTTTTCCGTTTGCATGTTTCCCTTTATCAGTGCCCACTTCTTCCATTTTAAAATGACAGTTTCTGCCCTGGGTTTTAGTTATAAAGCATCATTGTGAGATTATTCATTGGCTCAAATGCATCTATTGATTTATTAAATTAATATTCACATAGAGTCTTATAACAAGCCTCCTTGATGTGATGACTAATGAAACAATGTAATCCCCTTGCTGGGTTTCAGCATTAAGAAAGAAACCGTGTCAGGATGCATTGGAAAAAAATACTTTGTAGGCAAGTAACAAGAAAATTCGTAGCACTAAATTGTAGCAGTGAAAACTGTTTTTTATTTTTATGTGTTTGTTTGTTTTTGTTTTGCCTAGAAGTTAACTTTCTATTAAGGAGAAGAAATAACTTTAATTTTGTGACAAGCACTGTTTTTGAGATTGGATTCTAGTTTGTACTTTCAAAATAATATTTTCTTGCCATGGGGATGTATTTATCACTTTAATGGAGAAATCCCTGAAAACGAAACTCAGCATTTGTCACTTCCCCCACAGTCCAGTTCCTACGTACACCAATTACTACATGTGCTAACATGCCTTAGAAAGCCTCAGTGACTAATTTTATCAGAAGCTGTTATTCTCACATTAAAAAAATTATGGCTTTAAAAATGAAAATAGTTTTATAAATATGACACCAAAACTTTAGCTTAATAAGGAATTAAGCTGTGAAAAAGCTTTCACTAAAGCAATGCTTATTTCATGAGTTTTCCAAACCCTTTACAAATATGCTTTTTTGTAATCCTTGAAACACAAGTTTCAAAACAGAAAGAAAACAGACGGAATTTTCCTGTTAAGTCAGGCCAATCTGGAACCTTCTTTGGAAAAATCACGTGACATGTGAATAGTATTTCTTAAAGTTTTATTACCTGGTGTTCATTTGTCAAAAGAAATTTAAAAGAGCTTTATGAACTTTTATATGAATTATTAAATTTCAAAATTCATAAATAAATATGAATTATAATCACAATACATATATTATTTCCTAGTAGTGTAGAATATTGATATCTAAGAATTTAAAAACTAACTCTTGTCTGCTAGCTGACACCCAATACTCCGCCTTTCCCCATACCTGTGTGATGAGCTGGGGACACAAGACCCCTGCTTCTGTTGTTTAAATCATTTCAGGATCCTTCTTTTGGTGCTTCACAAAAAAAAGAAAGGAAGAAGGAAAGAAAAAGAAAGAAAGAGAAAGGGGGGAGAGAGAAAGAGAGAAAAAGGAAGGAGGGAAGGAAGGAAGGAAGGAGGGAAGACACGGCTTCTTACATTGATGAAAAGAGCATGAATCATGTTATGAAACTATTTCCTTAATGCATATGCTATGTCTGAAACATTAGGGATCGTTAGCTGGCACTAAGCACAGAGAGGTCTTGGGACTTGCCCAGGTCACACAGCAAAGCAGCAGAAGCTGGGTGGGCACTGATCTCTGGGTGATTTTGTAAAGTAGTGAGACTATGTCAGCCACTGGTCAGATGAAGAACTAAGGAGGGAAGGAAGGAAGAGAGGGGGAGGGGAAGGGGCTGGGAGGAAGAAAGGAAGAGGAAGAGGAAGAGGGACTAGGGGTCTGAGCCGCCCATCACCCTCCCTGACAGGGCGCGCAGCTCCATGTCAGGGCAGATAACAAGAATCACAGTGTAAACCTGCCCGACTTTTATTTCTGCCTTCCCAAGCTACTGGCTCCCTCACTAATAATCGGGATTTATTACTGGACCCATCTGCTGCCTCTATGAGGTCAAAAGGTAAACCACAGGCTCGGCCGATGTCACCATCAAGGTAGCTGGCAGCAAATGGACCCTGACAAGTGTACTTTTAAAAGAATATTGTAGCAAGAGCACTCTGAGCATGAAAGTCAAGCTGATAAAGAAAATAAAACCTAAAATACTAAAAAGATGTCAAGTTTAACCCATTAATCGAAGTGATGGAGCCCAGCTGCTGGTCGTGTATCTGAGCGGCAGGCAGAAAGAAGCATGGGTCCCCGTGAGCCACAAAAGCAGCCCGGCTCCTCTCTGCGCTCCGCACATCACGGCTTACTGTTCTTCCTGACGGACTCGGTGCGCCGCGCAGAGGGGAGGGAGAAGAATGTTCTCCACCTTCTCCAACTTCTCAAAGCTCTATCAGACTTGCAGAGAAATGCGTTTTCCTTTTTGCTATCTAATTGTAGGACTCCGCTTCCTGGGAGGAAGTTTTGGATGTTGACCAGGTATTCTGGTTTTTGTAAATGTTCTGAAGCCTGGAGATTCTTTGACAGTGAATTTTTTCACATATTCAGGAATGCCAGAAGGTTGCCGTTAAGGTTGAACTTTCCAGATGATTCTGTTTGTGTGTTCTTTATCAGCTTCTGGCCAGGAAATTCCTTTCACCTTTTTATTTCTAGCATAGAATGAAAAGTGAAAAGGGCAAAGACCTTGATGGAAGACCCAGCTCCCTGATCTCCAGTGGGGATGGAAAATTTACCTCATAGTTTGAGGACAAATTAGAAATCAACAAAGAATTGCTTGCTTTGTCTCAGCCAATGCTTTAAAGGAGTTGCCTACGTCTGCACAGCACCCCCAAACGTGTCGCAGGTGCTGACAGCTGATGCAAGTGCTTATAATTTCTCTCTACTCTCTGGATCATTTATTGCTGGCATCATTTTCTTTCATTTTTCCATTCTCTTTACCAAGAATCCATCAGATAGACAACTGAAGCACCGATAGGAAGACAGAATCCCACCCACCTCACAAAATAGATCCCGTGACCCGCCCCCACCTCTTCAGCACCGCCTTCAGGTGCTAGTTCCTTCCTCTCCCCAAGTGACATTATTATGACTGAACACGCCTGCGTGCCCCTTGGATCTAGCTAATTCTGTGTCCATTTCGTAGTCTGTCCTCGGGACGCAGAAATGAGGGAGAAATCCCAGGTGCTCCACGGTAGCTTGAACCACAGCTTCAACAGCACTTAGTTATGAAGATTAAATGAGATTGTACATAGACGGTGCTCAGCTCAGCACCTGGCACATTGCCTCTAGGAAATGGCAAGTGCCTATAACAGGACCGTTTCATTCTTTTAAGATTTCCTTGTGTCTGATTAATGTTCACACCCCACTTAGGTCTTGATACATTTCTTGTTCCTCGGGATCAATAAATGTTAGCTTCGTCTTCCATTTTCCCCATCTGTGATCCCACCCTCTCTCATCTTGCTTCCACTCAGATTTGGTCAAGACAGATTTGTAAGGTGATTGATTGAATTATTACTGCAGAGATGGGGAAAGGTCATTTTGTCCCCTCCCCAGTCAGTGACCTCAGGCTGACGTTGCCCGCAGCCTCCCCAGCTGCCCCCACGGGCAGGCACCCACTCTCAGGGCCTTCGCCACCACACCTCAGGCTTGGGGGTCTGCTGGTTCCAGCCACCTGCAGTCTCACCCACATGGGACGTGGGTCTGTGTCCCCTTCAGCTGAACGGGGGGAGCAGGGGACTATGAATGACTAAGTATCACAGGCTTTTTTTTTTTTTTTAAAGATTTTTTTATTTATTTGACAGAGAGATACAGCGAGAGAGGGAACACAAGCAGCGGGAGAGGGAGAAGCAGGCTTCCCGCCGAGCAGGGAGCCCGATGCGGGGCTCGATCCCAGGACCCCGGGATCACGACCTGAGCCGAAGGCAGACGCTTAACGACTGAGCCACCCAGGCGCCCCTAGTATCACAGGCTTTTAAAGAAGTTTACGAATACTGTAGTCTTCATGTTGTCACAGCCAGGACTGGACACAACCCAGTGAGAAGCCGAATGACGGGGCACAGCCCCACCACACAACTCTACTCCACAAGAAAAGTGCATGAAGTATTTATTAGTAAGCTCAACAATATGAAGAAATCTCAGGATAATTGTGCTGAGTGAAAGAAGCCAAACCAAAAACCAAAACAGACCACAACAGAGAGTACATTTAGTGTGATTCCATGCACAGTAGTTTCTAGAACATGGAAAGCTAATCTGTGGTGAGAGAAAGTTGCCTGGCATTGGGGGGAGGGCACGGGTTGTCATTCATGGTGGTGACAGTGTCACATGGGGACACACGGATCAAAACTCACCCACATCCACATTTCCAAATCGTGCGGTGTGGCTCCCGCCAGCCGTCCCTCAGCAAAGCTGGTAAAAAATACAACCATCTCATCAAATCATTACGCTATACACCTAAAATGAATACAGTGTTATATGTCAATTATTATCTCAAAAAAAAAGCCATCTCTTAAAATAAAACCTGGTAAGGGCGCAAAGGAAATGGAGTCAACCTATTTATTTTCTTTTTCAAAATGTGAAACCTTTGTCCTTCTATTTCATGCTATGTTTCTCGTTAAACATGCTGCCTCTTTTTCCTTTTGTTCAATAAGGCCCAGCTGCAGGGCCAGCAGCACAGCTCCCCCGGACACGGTGGCCACTAAGTCTACGCCTGCTCACTGGTGACGAGGAAGCCCGTCCCCAAATTGTCCCTGGCACGGTGGCATGTCCTCTGGGACTGTAGGTTCCGACCCGGCCGGGTCTCTACATGCGCTGCCCAGGGCACCATCCTAGCTACACGGCAGCTCGGCGTCTCTGCCTTCTCCTTACAGGGAACCCCCCGGGGGAATTTAGAGAGCTGGGTGGCAAACATCCTGGTGGCCGGGCCATGGAGAATGGACCCAGAGGGACAGGGGACTGGGAGCCCTACCCAACAGCCAAGAAGGACCACTATCTCTGCTTCTTGGCAGATGACACCATACACACCCAAAGAGGTTCTCCGTCACCTCCACCCCCATGCGGCCCCACCGAGGCAGAGATCAGAAATCACACAGGTGTCGCAGGCCCAGCCGGGGCCACAGGTGGGGGCGGGGCAGGGGCCAGCAGCTCAGAGACCAGCAGTTCAGGGCCCCCGGCGTGTCCACATCACTCCTTCTGCTCATACTGCCTCTGTGCAAACCCTGTCATCCAAGAGCACCTTCCCACTGCCTCGATGGGGCAGGTTAGATGTGCTTCCAGGTTCTAAGAGATGAAATCACATGTTTATGCTGTATATCAGCAGACCTGGGTTCCATCCGCTGCACACACAGGACGGGGTTCATTACAGTTACTTTTGCTACAGTTGTTTGTTTGTTTTTCTAAATAACAATTTATTTCACTGACTGTGCTATAGATGAAATGTTTGTGTTTTCCCAAATTCATACGCTGAAGCCAAATCCCCCGCACAATAGTATTCGGAGGTAGGACATTTTGGGGATGCTTGGGTGATGAGGGTGGCATTCTCCTGATGGGATAAGCATCTCTAGAACTCACTGAGGGACACAGCCAGAGGACACCGCCTAGGAACCAGGCCCTCACTGGACACCAAGATCTGCCAGTGCCTTAATCTTGGACTCCCAGTCTTGGGAACCATGAGGAATAAATGTCTGTTGTTTATAAGTCACCTAGTCTGTGGCACTTTGCTCTTGTTACAGCAACATGGGCGGACGAAGACAGATTGCTGATCCATTGTTCCACCAATGAAGTTTGGAAATGACTTCCCATCTCCTGTGGCCAGTCCATACAGATGATGAGTAAAACTCGTATCTGTGAAAGAAGGCATGATAAGCCCTGATACCGTGATGTATTTGAGCAAAAGGAAAGCTTTTTTAGATACTACTTTCTGAGACATGGGATTCCTTATGGTTTGAAAAGACCCAGTGGTTCAGGAAGTAGTTTGTCATGCTTTCCGCATGAAATTTATCTGGAAAGGTAATAGCTAAACCCAGTAGCATAAGGAGCTGCCACTTGATCTTTGACCAAAGCTCTTCCTCCCCTACAGACAACTGGGCTAACTTTCCAATAACATTCGTCAGCACCCCCCACCCCCCCGTTGGCTACTACACTTTCAAATTTAGAAAAAGAAAATGGTGTTTGCTACTTGCAACCCAAGATGGACAAGAATTTCTTGTGTGTAAAGCAACGGAAGCTCATGTGAATCATTGCACTCCTTGAGACACTCTTGTTCACCTGCACAGGAAATGCACACGGGGCTTATGAGCAAAAGACAATTGTTTGTGGTGTGCAGGCTCCTGGGTTGAAACTCGCCTCTGTCTTTGTTCTTCTGCTTTATACTACATGGGAGAATTTGGAAGTTTTTCCCACTCCAACTAGTGTTTTTTGTGCTTTCGTTGGGTTTTAGTGGAAGGACCTTTCAAGTCAATTTTGTTCTCCTTCCAATGTAAATGGACTGAAGAGCTCTTTCAAGGGTGTCCCCACCTGGCTGTCTTGCTAGGTTTCACTTAGATCCTGTTTTAACATTTACAAAGAGCATTTCCTTCAGAAAAGATAACATAACTGGTCAGTTTCTTTCCTCCCCACCGATCACCTTGGTGAGAAGCTGCCATCCTGCTTCCAGCCCCGCCCGCATTGTGGTGCTCATGCCGAATGCCAGTGATCTGGTGTTGGTTGGAATCCAGACTCTCATTTTCAAGTAATTTCCTCATGAACCAAACACCTGAACTGCACACCCCGCCCCCCCCCGCCGATTTGCCTGTAGCAGTGGAAATGCCAGATGGGTCAGATTATCTGATTACCCACCGAGATTTGAACAGAACCAGATAGTAGGATGGAAACTGTTTTGTGAATCTAGTGCATCACTCATTAATAATGCTTAACGTTTAATTTCAAAGAATCCAGTGACCCCCAGACAACTAGGGTGTGGAGGAGAGATTTAAGTGTTGATTAAGCTGAACTGTCAGTTAATTGGAAATATGATGGCGTACTCTAGAGTTTTAATTCTTCCGAAGCATCACATGATTTCACAAATGCATGGTCCCTCCTTGTCTGTGGTCAATCCTATTATTCGATTTGCAGCGAGGAATAAAAGGTGTTCTCTCAACATGTGACAGTGATGAAATGCTAAATTAATTTTATTATTTTCAAAAATTGAATGAATTTGTAAAAAGTAAATTTGTATTAAATAAGTCATATTTGAAAGAAAAAGTCAAATTTGATACAATTGTAAATTATTGTGAGCTAATTGTATTAACTTGAAAGAACTATGAAATAAAAATTACATTAGCACCAAGTACATACACTCTTTTGTATGTACCTGGTGGACAGAGGGCTTTCCTTTTCAAACAAGCATCTTTAAACGAATTTACTGCACTAACTCCAGGTATAGGGCAGCCCAGATGTTTCCTCCTCTGTTGAAAGGGCGCGCATACAGAAGGAAGGCCAGCTAGCTCAAAAATCAGCAAATCCACATGCCACGAGCAAAGGTCAGGATGGATCCCAGAGGGATGAAGAGCGCTGATCACTCACAGCAAGGGGGCTGAGATTTCAGTCTCCCCAATTCTGATTTGTTTGTGAAGTAAAATCATTCTCTCAGTTACTGCCTTAGCAGAGGAACAGTCAGTAACTTCATGACTCAAAATCAGTGCTGCAAAAATATTAGCCCTGACTTGATTTTAAATAAATATAAGGTTTTAAAGGAAAAAAAAAAAAACCTTCTGATAATTTCACTGTTTGACCCTAGAACATTACATACCTCATTTCTAGACAAGACATACTCCTCACCCCAATTAGGGGTGGACCATCTTGTCCAATGTGTGATTCTGAGCCTGTGCTGGCCCACGTGAACACTCTGTGCCGGCCCAGGTGGGCATTATGTGTCTGCTCAGGTGGACACCATGTGTCTGCTCAGGTGGGCACCATGTGCCGGCCCAGGTGGGCACTCTGTGCCAGCCCAGATGGGCACCTTGTGCCAGTCCAGATGGACACGATGTGTCTGCTCAGGTGGGCACCATGTGCTGGTTCAGGTGAGCACCGTGTGCTGGCCCAGGTGGGCACCGAGTGTCTGCTGAGATGGGCACTCTGTGCCAGCCCAGGTGGGCACGGTGTTTTTAGGTGTCCTGTGGTCACTTTCATTGGCAGCCCCTCCTCTTCTGAGCCTGTTACACTCCTTCCAAGCAGGAGAACACCAAAGGGAACTCCTATCAGAAAACTCTGGGTCCAACACTATTACCTTCATCAGACTATTTAGTGAAAGTTATGGGCAACCAAAACAACTCCACAATTTCAAGGACAAAAAGAAGAAAACATGCTTCCTGGCCTGCAGGCTGGCGTGGTGCAGGGGTGTGGGGGGCCCATCAGCCCAGCACAGGTGAGAGGCAGAGGAAGCGGAGGCCCCACTGGGACTCTCTGTCCTCTCTGAAAGCCCTTGACTGTCTTCCATTGTCAGTTGTTGGTATCTATCCATCACAGACCAGTGGCTTTCTGTGAGGAATGGCCTCCCATCACTGTCCTCGTGTGACAGGGACCTCAGTGGGAGCACGCACCACGAGTCTTGCTCACAATGTTGGGCTCACGACCAACGTCCAAGGCTCTGTCAGTGTCCTCTTCTTGCCTGTCTGCTTCACTGTGCACTGACCCAGAGCCCCTGTCTCGGACATGGGGATGAAGGTTGCAGGTCACCCAGGGCCTGGGGATTGCTCAGGAATAGCAAGCCCCGCTGCCGGGCATTGTGACTGCCCAGGCCATGCATTTCTGTCCCCCTTGGCCCCGTGTCACAGACAGTCCAGGTGGGGACACGTTCTGTCTGCTCCACCGTAGCCACGCCCGTGAGGACAGGAGCTCTGAGCCCCCTCCCGCCCGCTTTCCCTCTGCACCTGTGCCCCCAGCTCATGCTCCTACCCGCTCAGGTCTCTCACCGGTTCATGGTGCCACTCCCATGGTCTGAGATAAGATGCTCCATGGTCCCAAAGTGTAACTAAGGCTGTGACTGGCTGGGGGCTCCCTGGAATAGGCCCAGCCCGGGCGGCAGCGTCACTGTAGCTCAGACTTTGCACCTGGAAGTGAAAAGCTATAATAGCTGGTGTTTGAGAAAGAAGCGTTGTAGCCCCAACATGCCAATGAAGCAAGCTGCACTCTTTCTTATTCTTTAAAAATCAGTTTGTATAAAGAATAGCTTTGCTTCTCTGGGTGTTCTGTCACCATGCCCCCTCCCGCCTGCCAGCCATCTCCCCCGTTCCATCCACACCACCCCCTTTCCGTCCACACCACCCCCTTTCCGTCCACACCACCCCCAGGCTGGCCTGACTCTCGGCCCCGGGGACAGCAGCACCTCCAGAAAAGGACACAATGATGGACCACATCATATTCACTTCCTCTTAGTGTGTCAGGAAAAGGTGATTACATATCATCTCATTTCATGGTTATAATTGCCTTGAAGTAAAAACTCACTTGCTGGAACCAAAACTCGCAGATTAAACCAATAAATAAATAAATAAATAAAACAAAGGGTTGACATTTCCTTAAAACAAAGTGTCATTAAATTTTTAAAAACATCACTAGGTTATCTCTGGAAATTACTCAGTGGATAGTTCCAGAAAGTCCCTGAACTCATAAGATACATGAAGGGTCTTGTGTTCTTACAGGCGTCTGACCCTTGAAGGGATCCGGTCACCACGTGATCCTCTCAGTATCTCCAATCAGAATCCAGTAATCAGGGACACATCGAGGGACAAAGACAGAGACTTCTACGTTCAGTGGTTCTGGATGGTTCCAAGCGAAATGCCTTTGCTGACTTTGAATTCTCAGCCAGTCATTCTGGTCTCTTTAAGGAATGCCAACATGGCAGATGTGGACAAGAATGTAGTGGAATTGGTTCAATCTTTAATTGTAGAATTTTTTAAATTCCCCAAAATTTATTTACTGATTTATAATCTTCTCTATAACATAAATTATTTATGCTCCATTAAATAACAGATTCACAGAATTGCTTGAATACTGGTTATTTTTGTTTGAATTATTTTAATTATTTTTATTTGGGGCCCTATGTTTTCACGGTCATTTATTTGTTTTACTATTTCTCCTTATCTCTACAGCCCAAAGTATGTGATCATCTGTTTCTCATAATTTTTTTTATTTGTTTTTTACACATATGGGTTTATTGTGTTCACAGTAATAAGCTGTTTTAAAAAACTGAAAACATTTTGCTAATTACTGAAAGGGGGGAATACATACAGTACCCAGAAAATGTCATTTAAAATATTACATCTGTTTTCTATTTTTGAACCTTCATTACTTCCAATTCAACTTCTCTAATCACAACTTACGCCACATATTAATTGTTGAGCCAGATTTATCAGAAACCGTCTTTTATATAAAATCATCCAGAAGATAATTTCAGAGAAGGCTGGTAACACAGATGATCACGATGCTTCCTGCCCCAGCAGATGCACTCTAATGACACAGACATTGTTCATATTAAATACTCTATTTCCAATGCATGGGATGTTCGCTTATCCCTTAAATGTCTGTTTCTGGTACATTTTTCTGGGCTAATGAAGCACCACAGACTTCTGTGGGCTGAGACAATATTTGCACTTAACGATGATAATAGCCCAGCAGACATGACTCAATATTTGAGGATAAGAGTGAAGTTTCCAGGCTTAAAGAAACATATTTTTTTATAATTGTTCTCCTTTTTGAAATTAGTCATGTGTGGTTTAGAAGGGAAATTATGCATAAATCCACGCTGAGAAAGGAGGTGTTAAAAATCATCATTGTAAATGGTGGTATGATCCGGAATCACGGGTTAGCATATTCTGTAAGAGAACTAATGTTCAGAGCTGCAGGAGAAAATGCATAAGCATGGGAGGTGAGTGTTTAACATCACTGGGTCAAGAGCCCTTAGAAGGATAGAAAATCTCTGAAGCCCCAAACTGGGAAAACTGCATTTTTAGCCAAGTATGCAAAATTTTCTGTATAATTTCAGAAAGTTTACAGACTCTTTGAAACTCATCCATTGATGCCATAAAGGCCTTGAACCATACCAGATAGAAAGCTATCTTTACCTAAGAATATAAAAATTATTTACATATTCTCTGGGAGTTCCTTGTATCTGCCAAAAGATTTTCAATGGAAACCCTGAAACAATCTGGTTCTGAAGGAAATGAATCTTCTGGCTCTTTCCTGAATTTTCTGTTCATTTTTCCTCAGCATCTCCACACTTGCTCTGACTCTCACAGAAGACCCCCACCCAGGAGCTCACGTGCCAGGGAGCACCCAGCACAGCGCTCTCCACCTGAAAGATGTCTTCTGCTTCCTTCTCCTTCTAGTTCTTGCTTTCTTATGAATTTATTGTGCATTTTTTCATAATTCCGTGTCATTTCTTTCATTGGCCTATTTACTATGCCTCTTTTTTTAATGGTTGTCTCAGGATTTAGAGTGTATTTCCTAACAATTACATGTCCCATAAGGTAATATTATCCTGCCTCACATCCAGTATAAGAACCTTACAACACACACTACAGCTGTCTCCCTGTTGGCTTTCGTGCCAAAGTTGTCATACAACTACTTTGTATGTAATTTTTATTTTTTAGTTTTAAACAGTCTATTTACTCTAAAGGAGATTTTTAAAGATATAAGGGAAAATCTTCTATATTTTCCATGTAGACACCATTTTGGATGCTTTTTATCTTTAGATGTAGATCTGTTCCACCTGGTGACGTTGTATTTCTGTTTGCAGACTTCCTTCAACATCTTTGGTTGTGCTGGTGAGCTGGTGATAAATTATTTCAGCTTTTATATTGCTGGAAATGTTTACTTCATCTTCATTTTGAAAGATATTTTAGTAATATCAGAGTAGAAACAAACCAATGCAAATGCAGTCAATTTGTTATTGACAAGGTGCCAAAGTAAATCAATAGAGTATAATAAGCTTTACACCCGACGGCGCCGTAACAAGCGGACAACCGTGCGCGTCACGACAAACCTGAACCCGCCATACCTACGTCATGTATGACATTCAATTCAAGATGGAGTGTGTGCCTGAATGTAGGAGCTAATAGTATAACACTTCCTTAAGAAAATAGAGGAGATAATTTTAGTAACTTTGAGTTTTTAAAGAGCATTCTTAGCAACACAGAAATCACCACGTATAAAATTAAAAAAGTGAACATTAGGCTTCCTAAAAATTTTGAACTATTTAATTTCAAAAGACACTTATAAAAACTAAGAGGCAAAACCCAGACTTGGAAACACATTGCACAACATGTATCCAACAAAGAACTCGTGTCTAGAACATACGAAGAACTATTACAGCTCAACGATAGGAAGAAAAACTATCTAATTAAATAATGGGCAAAATTTTTGAGCACACACTTTACCAGAGAAGACTTGTGAGTAGCAAATAAGCAATAAGAAGTTGTTCTCAGTGGTTAGTTGTTAGGAAAGTGCAAATTAAAATCACAATGAGATGCTATTATATCAGAATACTTAAATTTAAAAACCCCGACCATGCCAAGCTTTGGCAAAGATATGGAGCCACTAGGACCCCCGTATGCTGCTGGGGAGAGTGCACGGTGGGGCCATCACCTCACAGAACAGCTGGGAAATCCTTCAACAGGTGACTGAATGCACAATCTGTGGTGCATCAGATGAGGGGAGGTGCTGAACAGAAGGGCGCTATCAAGCCAGGAAGAGACATGGAGGAAACCTAAACACACATTGCTAAAAGAAGTCAATCTGAAGAGTCTACACCCTGTACGACTCTGCCAGATGACATTCTGGAAAAGGCAGAACTATGCGTTGATGGGGTGCGCAGCTGGTCCATAGGAAGAGCATGGGACTCTTGATCTTGGGGTCGTGAGTTCGAGTCCCACACTGGGTGTGGAGATTATTTAAATGAATACAAATTTTTAAAAACTAAAAATAAGAAGATCAGTGCTGTCAGGGTTTTGGGGGATGGGGAGATGAAGAGGAGAAGGATAGGGAATCTTTAGGGCAGTGAAACTATCCTGTATAATACTGCAGTGGTGGATGCATGCCATACCTTTGTTAAAACCCATTAAGTTATACAACACAAAAAGTAAACTCCAATTTAAGCTATGGATTTTAGTAAATAATAATTATCTATATTCATCAGTCATAACAAATATACAACAACTCATGATGCTAAATAACTCAGAAAACTGTGGGAGAGGGGAAGGAGTATATGGGAATTCTCCATAATTTCTGCTCGTTTTTCTGTAAACCTGAAACTTTTCTAAAAAATAAAGTATATTAATATGTAAAAAAAAGAGGTTGGCATTTTCTTATAAGTTTAACATTTACTTGCCATACATTGCCATTCCACTTTTAGGTGTTACCTAGAGGAAATAAAGCATATGTCCACGGAGAGACTGGCGCATTAATTCTTGCAGAGGCTCCAAAGTGGACTCGTCAACAGGTGACTGAATGAACAACCAATGCAAACCCACGTCATGGAAGACAACTCAGCCCTGGAAATAAATTATCTCTTCACAGATGTCTCCTACAGATGAATCTCAAAATAACCGTACCAAGGGAAGGAATTTATATGATGAACGTATACACTACAGGGTTCCATGTATATAAAACTAAATTGTGGGGGCGCCTGGGTGGCTCAGTCGGTTGAGCGACTGCCTTCGGCTCAGGTCATGATCCTGGAGTCCCGGGATCGCGTCCCGCGTCGGGCTCCCTGCTCGGTGGGGGGTCTGCTTCTCCCTCTGCCCCTCCCCCCTCTCATGTTCTCTCTCATTCTCTCTGTCTCAAATAAATAAATAAAATCTTTAAAAAAAAAACAAAAAAAGAGGGTGCCTGGGTGGCTCAGTTGGTTGGGCGACTGCCTTCGGCTCAGGTCATGATCCTGGAGTCCCGGGATCGAGTCCCACATCGGGCTCCCTGCTTGGTGGGGAGTCTGCTGCTCCCTCTGACCCTCCCCCCTCTCATGCTCTATCTCATTCTCTCTCTCAAATAAATAAATAAAATCTTAAAAAAAAAAAAAAACTAAATTGTGAACTCCAACGCGTGAATTGTGTCGTGTGTGAATTATACTTCAGTAAGTGGTTAGGAGAACTCTCCTGATCTTGTTCCATTTCTAAATGTGTCCCCTCTCATGAGCCTGGCTCCTGTTTCAGGACAATGAGCCAGGTGTGGACTCACTCTTCCAGGCGATGCCTCTCCTTGAAGTCACGTCCCTTCACACATCCGCACATTCTTTATGACCCAGTTCAGCTTCTGGGTGAACCCTCAAATAAGAAGTATGCACTCCAGAGTCAAAACATTCTGGTAATACTTTTCCTTTTACTTCTTAGCATAGTATATTTATAGGATACTATTTGGAAATTATTCCAGGTAAAATAACCAATCTTATCCAGCATACACTAAAGAAACATTCATTTTGTAGATTTCAAAGTACATTTTTATACATATTTTTAGCGAGTCAGAGCTGAGGATAGAGCTCAATGGGACAAAATTAGAATCTTCCTTCTAAATTAACCAAACACTATGAATTAATATACTTTGGTCGCTTCTCGGCCTTTTGGCTAAGATCAAGTGAATTGATACACTTTGGGCATGGTGGGTTAACCAGCAGGGACCCACCTTTAAATACAACCAACTAAGGATAAAACAAGGATAATACAGTGGTCTGTGAGGCCAAAAGAGGTGTCTCCCTCCCTTTTTCCTTCATTTCGTCTTCCATCTCTCCAAATGCAGATGCATTTAATGATGAAAAGGAAAAAGAAATGAAACTTAATTCATTTATTACTGGAAGCAAAAGAGCAGTATAATTGAATTAAAACAGTATAATTAAAACACTGGTTTCACTGAAGACTTATAAACTAGTTTCGTTTAGCTCTGTTTTTTATTTATGATGAATGCCATCCCACAGTTGCTTTGAAGTTTAAGAAGTTAGGAAAATAGAAACAAAAATGTCTTTTGAAAATAAGATAACAGAACATACTAGTGTTCATCTTGAGTTTTTAAGGAAATTATGTTGCTCTAGATTGAATATTTTTATAGTAATTAGAAAAATAGTCATTCCTTCCATGGGACTGCTTCCCTTGGGCCCACACCAGCTGTGAGTGTCTTTCAGTCTCCTGGTCCCATTTTTATTAGGAACGGGCCCAGCAAATGGACTGGAAACAGGATTCTATCAGGAAGTCAGGGCCTGGGACCCAGGTCCGGGCACCAGGAGTGGGGAAAACTCCTAGCTGCTGTGCTGTGAGGAACCACCCTGAGTCAAGTCAGGCAGAATATTCGAATGTGGGGGATTTGCAATGATATTTGAGCACTGGAAGCTTGGGGAAACATGTGCTGTCCCAAGACCATATGCGCCCCCACATGTGTCATCAAGCAACCTCCCACCCAATGTTCTAAAAGAGTATGATAAAAAGTCACAGCTTGTGTGTTCTTTAATATTGCAAAAGATGGGGGTGCCTGGGTGCCTCAGTTGGTTGAGCATCTGCCCGTGGCTCAGGTCATGATCCTGGAGTCTCAGGATCAAGCCTACATCAGGCTCCCTGCTTGGTGGGGAGCCTGTTTCTCCCTCTGCTGCTCCCCCTGCTTGTGTGCTCTCTCTCAGATAAATAAATAAAATCTTTAAAATAATAATGCAAAAGTTGTAATTATTACAATAAAGAGACAACAAAGAAATACGAGAAATTAGCAAAGAAATAAAGTAAAAAAAGCTCCTAGAACTGAAGGGATCACGTGGGCACATCAGCTACCCAGAAAAATTAATTGTAAGTGGTGCACATCCAAGAATGTCATCACAAAGTATCTTATCATCCAGGGATAATGAGAGAATCCTGAAAACGTCTAGAGAGGAAGGATGAGGTGTTAGAAGGGCATCAATTTTCTCCAAAGGAACAGCAGAAGCTAAAAGAATGTGGAGCAATCCTACAGAATTCTCAAAAAAAAAGAAAAAGAAAAAGATTTATAGCTTAGAATTTTATACCCAGCTCAGGTATGAACATAGGTTAAGGGTTCAAGAAACTTAACTCCTGTGCACATTTGGAGTAGACCACAGAAGGAAGAGACATGAGAGCCAAGAAGTAGGGTTCTTAACCAGCAAAGAGGCATCGAGAATTTTCAACAAACTCTGCAAGAAAGGTCCAGAATTTGGAGGTCCACAGTACAGCAGTCCAGGTGCAGGAGGTCAGAGGTCTTTGGGAGAATAAATACTCCCCCAAATGTTTTAAAATGTTTTTATTAATGATGAAATGCCATGCATCTGACCACATTGAGAAGGCGCATGGTGTCGTCAGAATGTTAGGGCTGAATTTATTGTTGAGGACATAGAAAACTAAGCTGACAAAAAGACAACTCTTAATTCCAGGAATATGAGACATTTGTACAGAAAAGGAGCAGTACCAGGTGGTTCAACAGTGAACAAACACAGAAAACCACCTTGGGTTTATATCAATTTTTATTTAACAAAAACTATCACAGAAATGTGCTTGGAGGATGAGGAGAAGAAGTATTAGCTTTTGTATTTATCAGGAGATTTAAGAGAACTAGGTTTTCTTCCTCCGTAGGATGTCAGTTAATAATACCTAAGCTAAGAACACATGCCAATATAAGGATATTATCTAAATATAAAGAGGTAAATACCAGATGGAACAGCCATTATATTTGAATGTGGTTTTCTCTAGGTCAGAGGTGGGCAAGAGGAAAACAGTACATATTTTAGACTTTGTGCAAATAGTCACTTCTGGCAATACAGCATGAAATTAGCCATCACTGATACCAAAAAGAATGGTCATGGCCGTGTCTCTATAAAACTTTATTTACAAAGACATGCAGCAGTGCATACATGGCCCACAGACTGTCTGCCAACCCCCCCTGGATAGCTGTGACCAGGCTGGGGGCTATTTTTTTGTTATCTGTCTTTAGAACTGTCAGACATTTAATGACATGTATATGTATTCCCTGTAGAACAAATAATATATAAATTTAATTTTTTTTAATTTAATTGATATAAGACATTTTTCTTTTCCTGAACTGAAGGAAAGAAAATATTTTGGATTAAGAGAGTACACTATGTTCTAAGAAAAGATGAAAATAATTTGCAGTCAGTGGACACACGGTAGTTAAGCCATTGAAGGTCAAGGAATGTCAAAGAGCACTGCAAGCCCCCAACGAGGTAACCACAAATTGCTGGCTCAGGGGCAATGTGAGGGATGCTGCTCGGTTTCCAAGTTCTGGGAAAAGAGTGAGCACGCATGGTACCCCAGGCCATGATGCTGTTCAAGCTCAGACACTCAACTCCTTGGGAGGAGCAGGAACCTGAGAATATACTGGAGGGGAGGTGCGGTGGTTCAGTCTAGCAACAAAAGTCAAATTCAACAGTTAAAATAATTAAGAATGCAAAGGCCTTTGGAGACAATTGAGAATAACCTTGAATCAATTTACCTCAAGAACTAACACGAAGGGCGCCTGGGTGGCTCAGTCGTTAAGCGTCTGCCTTCGGCTCAGGTCATGATCTCAGGGTCCTGGGATCGAGCCCCACATCGGGCTCCCTGCTCAGCGGGGAGTCTGCTTCTCCCTCTCCTTCTGCCCCTCCCTTGCTCGTGTTCTCTCTCTCTCAAATAAATAAATAAAATTTTAAAAAAAAGAACTAACACTAAACAACGTAGGGAATGCACAATTACAGGAGGAAATGAGAATGTAATCTGCATCATGTCACCTCACGTAAGGTACTGCAATAGAATGTTGCATAACATAATAGGATGTAACCACCTGAAGTCCAAGCCAGGGGGAAGCTGAACGGGAAGTCCACAGGGTGGCTTAGATCTTTACTTTCTTAACAAAGCCACCCCTGTTTCCTTTTATTATGTGTAATGATATTCCATGGTCTGTTCTTAATTTCCTAGATCCCTTCCTCATAAGAAAGAAATATTTATTTGAATTTCCACTATATCCTTTATTTGTTTTCCACTTACTTAAATTCAAACAAAATTAGCTACTATCTTTCATTACAATATCTATAGTATTCTCTTATTTTCATGGAAGTATCACCAGCCATCTTTCTGCCTGTGAATAACCAGAAGGATATTTGGAATAATATTCACTAATGGTTATGAAGGTTACTTCTGATTGTAATTTTATGCACCTTATTATACTTATATGCTGTTACACCTTATTTGAATTGTTTATAACTGATGTATGCATAATTTCTATAAAACAATAGGGTGGTTTTTCTTGAGAAAACAAAGACTGGAGGTGAATATATAAATAAATAGAAGTATGTAAACAGTAGCTCTGGTTGGTGGGGACTAGATTATTTTCTTCTTTCTTATTATTTATATTTTCTTGCATTTTTTCACAATTTTTAATGAAAAAAAACTGTAAAAGAAAATCTATTGAGGGTGCCTGGGTGGCTCAGTTGGTTAAGCGACTGCCTTCGGCTCAGGTCATGATCCTGGAGTCCCTGGATCGAGTCCCGCATCGGGCTCCCTGCTTGGCGGGGAGCCTGCTTCTCCCTCTGACCCTCCCCCCTCTCATGTGCTCTCTCTGTCTCAAATAAATAAATAAAATCTTTAAAAAAAAAAAAGAAAAGAAAATCTATTGACTCTTCAGGCCAGCAGAGCCTCTAAGTCCTTTAAATATATTATTCTGCATTGGTAAATGTTGAAAAATGGCTTAGCAGAGGCAAAATAGCTGGTAGAGAGAAGCTGAAGCCTTGTGTGTATAATGTCCAGCTCGTCTGGGTATAACTGAGTCAATTTACATATTAGAACCTTCTAGATTCTGAGACCAATTCTGATCAGAGAAAGAACAGTGAAGTGGGCTTCTTTACAAAAGTTGGCTCATTATTAAGCTCTCTCCTCCTGCCTACAATCTAATTCCAAGCCCATGTTTGAATCTGGGTGTTTGACTCATCATTCTCATTAATCTCACAAAACTGGTTACACACCGCACCAAACACTGGATACATAAAACATGGTTTGGGGCTCTAATTCCACCTAGGATCTAGGTTTGTTCCACAAACAGGCAAACACAGTCAATGTGGGCAACGTCCACCTCCAGCTCTGGGGTCCCCCTGGATGGATACCAGCCCACTCACTACTGGACGTGGCCATCAACCACTTGCCATGGCAGATTCAGGTTGTTGAGTTCAGCAACTCAGGCTCTGACTTTTTACATTCAGACTTGGCGTTGTTCTTGGATTCCTGTGTTGGATTTAGATCCACCTGTTGCCCCTGCATCAGAATCATCATTCTTGGAGAACTCGGTGCGTGAGTTGCCCCAAGGCTTGTTAGCATGATTCCAGGGATAACTGGAAAGCTGACCCATTTCCATAGCCCTGAGCTGCGAGGGTACACAGACCAGACCTGCCAGGATGGTGCCAAGGGTCTGGTTTCTCTTTGTGTGGGCTGTGGACTGGACTTTAGCTGTCAAAGGGCTCCACGTGTAGCTCCAGCCAGAGTCACCATGAAGAACTACTATGAATGACAAGAAAGAGCTAGTCTTGGGAAGATCTGCAGGAGAATATCCCGATGTCACTTCTTCTAGGGTGCCTTCCTGAGACTAGATGGGGACCTTTTGTCCTATACTCTCGGGACATGCTCTAGTTCACAGTGTTTGCCGCTATTTAATTTTTAAAAATTTTGTTATATTTGTTCACAATATAAGGGCTCTGCTTATTTTACATATCATCCAATCCTATTTTATATATCATGTAACATCCAGTCAGAATCTTGCACTGGACCCGTGCAGGGTCTGTTCCCTGGAAACTTGCTGCCTTACTGAAGGCATGATGAATTAATGAAGAATACAGTTAACACTTACAGATCTTCTGTGACAACAGCGCTGAGATGCTGGGCTATCATAAGTGGCTCTGGCGAGAAAGAAGATAAGAGAGGGAGGACAGAATTGTCTCCATTTCATGTCATCTGATTTTTAAATTCCTGGCCGTTCAATGAGGTTTATAAGTAAGATGTCTAATTAGAACCCAACCAGACAGTTGAACACAGAACACCGATTTGGGGAATGGCAGTGCCTAAAATCTCACCACTTTAAATGGGGCTCATGGAGAGGAAACATCAGTATCACCTGGAAGCTTGTTGAGAAATGCAGAGTCTCGCTCTGGACCCCAGACTTCCTGAGTCAGACCCGCTGTTGAACATGTCTGGATGATCCACAGGTGCGTTAATGGTGGAGAAACGCTGGTCTAGGTACCAGGCTGGCAGTGGCCATCCAGCCCCGTGGCTGTAGGGCCTCCATCCTGTTGGCTTCTCAGCCTCTGTCCCCAAGAACACCTGGATGGTAGGGACTTTTCTGTGGGAATCTTTCGTACAAAGGCACAGTCCTAGTGTTCCTGCACATTCTAAATGTAATCCTGTGCCCCTCGAGGGTGTCTGGCTTGAGCGTCCACTGATGTCCTCCCATATGGCTCAGTGTTCAACGTGGACAGACAGGCGGGTGAACCCTGGCCCGCCCACCTGGCTACCTGGTGATTCCGGGCAAGGAGCTGCCCCTTGGCCCTTGGGTTTTTTTCCCGAGTCTGCCATGACACAGAAGCGCCGCAGACCATAGGGCGTCCACCAGCAGTCTGCAGATGCAAGCCTGGGATCAAGGTGTGGACAGGGCCGGCCCACCTCTGGAGGCCCAGTGGAGGGTCCTCCTGCTTCTGGCCTCCGGTGGCTCCCAGCGTCCCTCCGCGCCCACGGCCACAGCCTATGGATGAATCCCTGCAATCTCTGTGTCTGTCTTCACGCGGTCACACCATTGCTGCGTGTCCCTATGTCTTTTCGTCTTACAGAGACACCAGTCATTGACTCAGGACTCACTCCAGCCCACCATGACCTCATTCTAACCTAACTGATGACATCTGCAATGACCCTAGTTCCAAATCAGGTCACGTTCTGAAGTTCTGGGATGGGATTTGAGGACACCGTTCACCCCACCACACTCACGTATACAATGTGACAGTCCTCGTTCTTACCCACAGGGACACTGGGGGCTGGGACGACATGAAATAACAGAGGCACACGCAGACAGAGGCCTGGCGCTCCCCGACGCAGGGATCCCCGCTTCTGTGCGCATGCCTACCAGCTCCCCAGACCAGCATGGCCTCCGCACTGACGTGTTCGTGTGCATCGCGAGTCTACCAGTTGACCAGCATAGAACTCACACACTCGACAAGTACTGTTCGCTTGAGGACGTCTATTTGATGGCAGGTTTCCTTTTAGATCTCCGTTGCACATGGTGATTATAGATGAAGATTTTTATTATTGTGTAGAAAGCATAAATCCAGCCATGGAAATGTTTGGGGACCAGGTATCATTACGTGTGTTTCCTAGACTTCCCCGTGGGCTGGTTGTGACTTGGCCCCAGTCCTTGGCCTCAAGATTTTTGGGGTCTTTTGCACGAGGAGTCAATTGGATAGTATAGCTGAGCCTGGTGTATTTACTTGAAAACCATGTTGGGTACACGAGAAATACGATCTATACCCAGCACCATCTTTTGATCAAGCCCCAGTTGTCCTTTGACACAAATACTCTGCATCCAGCATGAATTCTGATGGCAGCAGAGGGGGGCTGGTCTCTCACACTAATTGAATTAGAAGTGCAGGTGGGACATCCCTTCTGAGCCGGCACTGTGTGGGAGACCGCGCTTGGCTGGGATCAAGCGAGGGAGGCCGGCTCCCACAGGCCCGCGAATCACCAGCCAGTGAGTGAGCAGGCTTGAGAGTGGCATTTTTTGACAGAGTTACACCCCAGGAATGGAGTCAACCAAGTGGGGAGTGAAAAATTCATTTTCTGACAGGGGTGTCAGCAGAATCATCAGGAGCCGATGACAACAAATCCATAGCTGGGTAAAAACCTGACAGGGCGGAAAACAAGGGACTTCGCGGCTGGTCCTTCCCTCCCAGCTGTCCAGAACATGATTTCACAGCAATTACTGTCCCAGCTGGCTCTCCTGACTGCGGGCCTCACAGGCATCCCCCGTCGCCGGACTCACGCGAGAAACCAAGCACGTGGAAGGACAGTGAGGGCTCCTCGGCGGACCCCAGAAATATTCCTCCTTCCTCTGCAGAGTGGACCCTGTCCCCGCGTGGTGGTGGCTCTCCGGACGTCCCCACGTCAGACCCCTGCCCGTCCGCTGCTCCGCACCGCTGTCCTGCCCTCCCTGGCACTCACAGGATTCTGCCACTCACAGTCTTCGCTTCCCAGAGACACCGAAGATGAAGCAAGCCAAGTTTGCAACAAGAAGTGTTAGTAGCAATGAAGAGGCTTTAATGCCTCAACTTTGTGCTGCTTGTTGTTCACATGTTAACTACACTCTGTGGACCCGACTGACGAGGGTCCCATTTCCAGCACAGCATGGAGTGGGTGATCTCCTCAACTGTAAAATGAAGCTGCAAGAGCACAGCATGAAAACGTATTAGCAACAGTTAGATAAGGGGGACCCCAGCAAGGCGTACGCACTTGCAATTGGTGAAATAATGTCTGCACAAATTGTTTTTGGTACATTAAGTACCTTTCACAGCCAAAATCAAAAAAAAAAGAAGAAGGAAGAAAGCAAAAACAGACAGAGACACAGAACGCACACACAAAAGGCAGAAGCAGTCTGCTCTCGAGCGAAGTAATCTCATGCAGAAATTTTTTATTGAGACTGTTTCTCTAGCTGACAGACCTAGTGTACAATGATAAATGACAATGTGCCAGGCGGCCCGTCAGCTGCACTGGGGAAATCTCACGCACCCCTCCGTAATAATAATAAGTATGCGTTTCTTCCAGCAGAAGGTGTTTTAAGCTCGTGAGCACGGTGGCCAAGCAGAGTGGCATTAAATCGCGGTGAGCTGAGGCTGAGAAAAGATTTATGTACGTGTGCAGATCTAGCAGCTCTTTACCGGCTATGACATGCTGACAGGAGAACAGGGTTATGAAAAATGACCTGACTCCACGAAGCTAAATCCGAGCCTGTCGAGGCTCTGGGCAGCCCCGGCGTGCCCGAGCTGCGCAGTGACTGTTGTGGAAAACCAGCAGTATGATAACCAACCTTAAATGCATTAGTGTCTCCAGGAAGCCTGACGAACAGAACTGATGGGAATGTCACTTCTGAGAGTTACCCAGTTCAAAGGGAAGATTAATCACAGGCAAAGATCTTATACCATGTGAAATAAGTAGCTAACGGGTCGTGAAGATGGACGAGCTCCCCTTGGCCCAGGGCTCCTGGCCTCCCGGCTCTCACCATTGGTCTAAGCCTCGGGTTCACCGCTGAACCCTTCCTGCCCGTGGGACAGGAACCCATGGCGGTGGGTTGTGTCCGAGGAGTTCCAACCGAGTATTGCCCACAACACGCGTTCAGTAGAAACTGTCTTATATCTTACACACATGGTGGCAGAATCTTCCTAAGAAATATTCCAGTTATGATGCCAGACCAAGGCTGTAAGGTAAAACGAAAGATCGTATCTGCTCTGTAATGGTGAGGAAACAGCAGAGTGGCCGTCCGGAGAGAACCCTGAGGAACGTCATGCCTCCTCCCCGCACCACCGGTGGGACCACAGTTTAGTGCCTGAAAATCTGCCGTGACCCAGTTACAGACCCTGTTGTAAGTCAAAGAACTCGGACTCCGGTCTTTGCTCTGATGCTAGGTGGCCTATGAGGACCTCGATTTCCTCATCAGTAAAGTGAGCTGGCTTAATGATAGTCTGGATTAATCAGCTTTAGAATCGGGGATATGAGACGTACCTTTCACAGGCAAAGTGCTTCTAGAGATTGAAGCAGGAATCCAGACAGATCTGTCTTTCTAGTCTATCATTCATTGGGGTATTAACAATTTCTCATATAAAATGAAGGCAGGATCCTGAAGTTTTGAGTGGGCTCCTTAGCCATTGAATTGAGACAGATGAGCAAGGTTTCGTTTGTCTCAAACACCTGAGCCCAGGACTTGCTCGAACCTCACCATGCTGCTGTGCCCATTCTTCCCCAGGGCCAGAAGCCCTGAGGGGAGGACCTCACGCAACACGGTGCACCGCCTGGCTGAAGAATGGCCATGTGACTGGTCACTGGACACGTGGGAGCCGTGCATGTGGACCGAGTGACTGCCAAGTGCAGGGCATTTTGTCGCCTGTGAAGCTCACACGGCCCTATCGCTGCTCCTGTCTGCAGATGAGGAAGGGAGGGAGCCCGGGGGACGAGGGAAGGCAGGCCAGGCCCCAGCACTAGGACGACACAAGAGGTGGGGAGCTCCACGTGCATTTGCTTACCCCTCCTGTCAAGTCAGTGTGACCAATGCAATGAACCTGAGCTGTTCCACACAGGTTAACACATACCTGCTCACGCACGAATACAAACCTGCTCATAGGTGCGGCTGGTCTCTTCTGTGTCAAAGCTCGAAAATGTATCAGGCAAGAAATACTGACCCACAGTAAGTTAGCAACTCAGCCAGAGCCCAGAATTAACTAAAATCAGTAAAATACGACTCATGGCTGCCTTTCCCAGCTAAGTTGTGGCCCTTTATGTATGTTTACACAAATTCTACATTGAACGTGTACCAAAATCATAATATGAAATGTTTGCATCTTTTTGGTAAACAACAACAAATGAAAGTCTATATGTAAAGAACGTGGGACAAGGTGTCCAGGTTGAAAGAAAAAGCAAATTCATGGTCTAAAGGATCAGTGGACATCATTAACTTTCTACAATTCATGTCCCTTGACTACATTTATGTTCATTATATTTATGTTATGCATCTTTCATTTGTTCTCAAGACATTATTTTTATCAGGTAAACACGGGGAACGCTACTGACCTTCAGTCTTTGCTACAAAGGAGCTCTGAAAGTATCCACTTGCAAGAGTCTCATTTACAGAAACTGACGCTTCCTGTTTTAGTTTTAGCTGTAATTACTAATTTTCTAACATAACCTTGAAAGCAATCTGAAGACAAAAGGGGCCTGATGTGAACTGAAGCCCTTTTAGAAAAGAGGCATTATTCTCCAAAGTTCCACAACGAAGTTTGTCACTCTTTCGAAGCTAATGTTCCTGTTTACCGTGTTGCTCCAATGGGCAGGGTAATTCAACCAAGACTGAACCGTGTTAAAAATTCTTAAAATGTTGCTCAAAATTAAACTTATGCGAAGGAAGTCATTATAAGTGGATCCCAGTGGGAAAGTTGGAAGTTTCTTTTACCTTTCTCGTTTGTGCATGATGACTTCCAAACAAATTTCTCCCAAATAAATGAACTTTAGCAAGCATTTGAAACTTTTTATTTTAATGTTAAGATAAAATGGAAACATCTTATTAACACATGTAAAATCAATAGGTTGACAAGTAGCATCTTTGAATTCAGACAATGCTTAATCAAATTCATGCCTTTATCAATAACTTATCCTATAGAAGTAAATATTGTTTATCCTTAGAAGCCATATTGACCAGCCAGCCAGCTAGTACATTGGCTTTATTGGCCTTTGAGGATTCTTATTTTCCATTTGTATTTAATAATTGATGAATATACTTTCCTTTGCTATTAAGAATCTCAAATGCATGTTTGAAAAAGGTAAGGTACAAAAAGCAATTTTTTAGAAAAGGAAAAAAATAAAATAAAAAGAATCCATCCTGGCCACATTGTTTCTGATGAGAATTATTCCTTTGATATCAGACCTCAAATTTTACAGTTACTGAGGATTTTATGCTCTGCTCTAATAAGACCATGGATAAATCACCCTTAGGAAGAAGAAGAAAATAGCTTAACTAGGATAGCAGGACCTGATGTTTTTCATACAGCTATATGAGGGCTAATGTGTGAGAGTAGCAGGCATGACACCATCCGTTTGTGTGCGAACATCAAGAGGAGAATTTAAAACATATCAATAAATTACAGAAATGTTAACGCTAACCAACGTACTTCTGAATGTAAGAAAATTGTATAAAACATAGTGATATTTAAATGGTTAGAATCTATATTTGCAAATTTTAAATATAAAAAGATATCATCTGTTATAATATACCTATAACAGAAATGCATTATGTTACTGTCAGTTTTCTAGGATTTAAAAATGTTATGTTTGTTCAAAGCAAAAAGAGCTTATTTTTTTCAGAGGCCTAAGTCTGTGATTTACAATGAATACAATCATTTTAAATACGATCTTTGTATTTTTAAGAGCAAAACAGAAACAATATCTTCTGATATTTTGAAATGCTATAAATGTATTCTCCAATAAGTTTTAATCCTATAATGTATTCTCTTGCTGCGTAGAAACATGTTTCCATACTTTAATTTCGTTTTTATTTAAAATGAACCAAAAGCCAGGACCTACTTTATGTAATAATAAACTTTCTGTGGCATAATTACCTTGAAATCTCAACTCTGTCTGAATCTGTCTAATGTCAGATCGTATGGTCATGATTCAGCTGAACCAAAATATCACTCAACAATTCAGGGGTTTTAAATAGCCTAGGACAACCAACATAGAGCTGTGATGTCCAGCGTTTATCTACCCCTTACAAAAGCTACCACATAGTCCAATTCTTAGTCTGCAAACTGAGGCAAGATAGGTATTTGTGGAAATGCAGCTCATGGACGGCTGCTGTGGCTGGAAACTGGCTTTTTATGAGACAGAAGCAGGGAGGAGCCCTCTTCTCATGACCCAGGGCACCTGGACCCCCAGAGCTGGAAGAGCTGAGATGCGATCTTCAGGAATATCCGAGAACTGAGAGTGGGCTGCTGAAGCTACTACTGATGACGGAGTGGCCACGACAGGACCCAGACTGGGTGGAAGGACTGGGTCCTTCTCCCTTCATGTGGCTAGAAAGCTTTGGCCAGAGAAAGTGCAAATGCAAGGATTTCTAGAAAATGTATTGGTGCTGGAACCCCTGTCCATAGACAACAACTCAGTTACTTGGTTCCAAGTCAACATTTTCAAGTTCATTTTAAATTGTCTAGTGTTTCCATTTAAAACTAATATCCAGGGGCGCCTGGGTAGCTCAGTCATTAAGCGTCTGCCTTCGGCTCAGGTCATGGTCCCGGCGTCCTGGGATCGAGCCCCGCATCGGACTCCCCGCTCAGCGGGAAGCCTGCTTCCCCCTCTCCCACTCCCCCAGCTTGTGTTCCCTCTCGCTGTCTCTCTCTCTGTCAAATAAATAAATAAAATCTTTAAAAAATTTTTAAAAATAAAAAATAAATAAAACTAATATCCAGGGGCACCTAGGTGGCTCAGGCAGTTAAGTATTGACTCTTGATTTCGGCTCAGGTCATGATCTCAGGGTCGTGAGACTCAGCCCCACATCTAGATCCACACTAGGTGTGGAGCCTGCTCAAGATTCTCTCTTTCTCTTTCTAAAACAACCACAACAACACACACACACACAAAACTAACACCCACTAACATGGAGCTTCTCTTCCATCTCTTGGATCAAATCCGTTACAGCCCTGGGAACTGGCAGGGAACCACTGTCTCCCCTGAGTCTCCGAAGCCAGCTCCTCATCGTCCCCGGGGCTCAGGCAGCAGGAAGCTCACTGTGAGCCCAGCCACGGGTGGAAGTGGAAGAAAGCGTCTGGGTGAGCCACGCGGGTCCTGCACGGCACAGCAATGAACGCCAAAAGTGGGAAAGTAGCGAAGTTGTTTAGTGTGAATAAAGAGGATCTATGTTTCTGGGCCAGAACAGAGGAGTCGAAAGCACGTGCTTTCATTCAAGTAGGCCATCACCAGTTTGTTCCTTGAGGGAGCTACTTAACCCGCCTGAGCCTCAGTTTCCCCGTCTGTGACCTGGTGAGGCAGCCTCGCAGGACTGCTTGGGATCGAGCGTGCTGATTCGGGGGCGCATGCAGCGGACAGGTGGGCTCTTACCGCGGCCACAAGGCATATTGGGACGGCCCGGCGTTAGCCCTGGGGCATGCTCTTGGCTCTCCGCACTCGGCTCACTGCAGCGGCCAGGCGCCTCTCCTCCACCCCTGCGCGAGTCTCTCCCACAACCATACTCTGCTCCTTCACGGCAGACGGCAAGTGTGGCCAAAATAAAAGGGTATCTGGGCCGATGATGGAGTCTCGCCCTTTTGGTCCCGCCCTCCCACTGGCCTTGCGTGCTCGCCGACGCCTGGGCAGGTGCGTGGCTCACAGCGGGTCAAGCTGGGTCTGCGTCTGTGTCTCGGTGTTCAAGCCCCCACACTCTCCCCGGCTCGGCGGGCCGCTCCTCGCCATCTGTTGCAGCTCTCTGATGTGGTTATTTGGATCATCTACGTCCACCGTAGAAGTCTCCCAGGGCCGGGGCACCCGGGTGGCTCAGCCAGTCAGGCAGCCCACTCTGGCTTTCAGCTCAGGTCAAGATCTCAGGGGCGTGCCGCCGAGGCCCACGTCAGAGGCCGAATCTGCTTGTCCCTCTCCCTCTGATCCTCCTTGGCACTCTCTCTCTCAGAATAAATAAATAAATCTTTTTCAAAATAAATAAATAAGTAAAATGAATCTCCCAGGGCCTTAAGCAAACAGGACGCCCCACTCACCTTCCCGTCTTCCCCGGGACTGTGTTGCACACGTGTGTCCCTCGCACACGCTGAAGTAGTTAAGGTGATTAATCCATGTCCACCACAGAGGGTGGAACTTGGGGCCAGTTGTATCCTGTCTCCCTTTATGTACACGTCAGCCTCTGGAAAGGCACAATTCTCCTAAAAGACAGGAAACCCCACCACGGTATGTACAGTGACCTCTACACGCTCGGTCCTTGTGGGGAAAACATACTGAAGTGCACAGTGTCGCTGTATCCCAGCTGCGATGAGGCGCAGGGGCGTCCCGCTGCCCTGCACCTTGACATAGACATCCAAGCATCTGCAGGCTGTACAAGCGCTTAGTGATCTCCGTGGACTTGGTTTAACCTCCTGTAAAATGGGTTCACCTCACCAACTCACAGCAGGGTCGTGCAGATCCCTGTGGCTGACTTCTCTGTTCCTTTTCGGAAAGCCCGCCGTAGACGGATAGCACTTTGAAGGCTAAGTCTGATGAACTGAAGGCAAGTTTTGGCCCAGGGTCTAAGCCCTCGTGCTGAATTTCTAGGCTCGTGTGTACTGAAGCACCTTTAATGTTCCTTTAATGGAGTTGACTTTTTTTAAGCAGTTAATGTAATTCTCGGTGGTAATGAGAGCCTGCCTCTTATGCAAGTCGAATGCGCAGGCCTGAGGACAAAGTGCCGAGAGGTAAAAAGGGGCTTCTGACAGAGGAACAGAAGCTTCTGGAAGAGTTAGAACTTGCTCTACCAGGTGCATCCCGTGTCAGAGGTCAGAGCATCCGCTCCTCGCTTCCCCCGGGCGAGTCAGAAAGGCCTCGTCTGGGTCGCTGTGCCCCTTGGAGTTCCTCAGGCTTCTTCAATGGGCTCTGCTCACGCCCATCAGTGAGCTCCCATTCCAGGAACTGTATCCACTTCCAACAGTAGTAAAACAGCATAAGTATTTTGCAGTTAAGATAGAAAAGTGAAATCTAATAATTTACAATAATGATTGTAACACAAATCGTCTCCTCCTACAAAGATCACATTGTTCCCCTTTTGCATAAATGCAGCACATAAACTATAATGAATTTTAAAATCCTTTCAATGCAGTTTGCATTAGTGATATTTGTGAAAGTGTTTTAGAGGCTCGAGACTCTAAAACACTAATGAGCGAGCGTGTCTGTGCCCGTAGTCCGCACCAGTGGCTGGCGGTGGACATGCGGGGTCAAGCCCCACGAGCAGGAGGTCGGCCGGAGGGATCGGATCCCTCACATCCCGGGGCATCCCAAAGGAAAGGGGGGGGTGGGTTGGGAAGGGTCTGGAGTTAGAATGGGGTTTTCCTCTGATGTTCCACTGTTTCCTTGCCTATGTTTTCAGTGATGATCGGTGGGTGGATCCCTGAAACATGGGTGTTAGTGAGGTGAGCACACTGGAAAAGCAACATCAAACTACCACGTTGCTGGTGGCTACGCAGACAATGTTAGCTGCATATTTAAACACTCAGTTTGGCCATTTTCTGTTCTTCTGGAAATAATGGATGGCATAGCATCGAATGTCTTCCCCATTAAAAAGAGAGAGACAGAGAAAATGAAAACAAAACAACACCACGGCCCTCCACGAAACACAAAATGATGGATGTTAGAGTTTCCAGAAAAGGCCTGAGAATCCGGGTCTGTAAAGAGCTTCCAGAGCGGGTTGGGCTGTGCAGAACAGAAGGGGAAGATCGGCAGAGAGGACGGTTAATGAATACATCGCTATCTGCTGGGCAGGCCTCCAAAATATTAATTCCTTTCTAATGAAGTTTGTCGAAGAGTCTCTACAATCATGTTCCTTATTTGCAATTTCTTGGCTCCCTCTCTAGTGACTATCCTCACAGCTTTTAAATGTACCTCCCATCTGGAAGGAGGGCCATGCTCTCTCTGGTTCTCCTGCCTTAGATCCAATTCCAAACAAGCAGCCCCTCCCCAGAGACCAGGCCCATCACTTGTCATGCCCGTGTCTAGGCTCCGGGTCGGGGTCAGTGAGAGCCCCACGGGCAGGGTCTCCTGCATGGCACCGGGATGCTGAAATAGCAGCATGTGACACATTTAAAACTTGCTGTTTGTGCAATCACTAAAAACTGCACCATTAGCTGGATTTTCAGATTGCATGAGTGCAGATCATTAAGTGTTATTACAGTATTAATTATTAGAAATGTCCTGTACTGCCCAAATTAAATTGGGATAGTCAACGACCTGCGAGTTCCCAATACCACGGATAATTTAACTGGAGATCTGCCACAGTGGGTAAGGTGTCTTCACATGCCATTCACATTATTTCACAGTAAGTACCAACTGAGGATCCCAGAAGAAAATGAATAAATCAGATTTTAACATTTATCTATGGCAAAAGGAGCTTTCAGAAGTAAAGGCGGCCGGGACGGATGGTGGTGCTCGCACGGAGACATGACGCCTGGACACACAGGTGCAGCGGGCGCTGGACCTTGCCGTGCCTTCTGGTTATGCGGTGACCGCATGGGACTCCCGTCTCAGAATCTGTGTTAAGTTGATTAAAAAAAAAGAGGAAGTGAGTATCAACATTTGAGGCTGATCCATTCTAACCTGGATGAATATTCCCGAAACTCTTCTGACCACATACCACCAAGGCACTTCCCAAATCCTCACAAACACAGGCTCTTCAAAGCCATCAATCACCTCTTGGTGGTAAGAGGTCCTGCCATCGGGGCGGACAGCATCCTGCTCCACAGCAGAGCTCCACCTGAGCCTGGAGGGGCCAAGGGAGGCTTCTTGACCACGTCTCCTTCCCGCCAGCACTGAGGGGCGAGAGCCCCTCCCCCCAGGTGGGGTACAGACATCTGGTGGCCACCAGCCACCTGGCCCCAGGCAGCAGGTGACCCCATTTCTACTAGAGCTGGTCATGGGCCATGTGGACATTTTCTTAATTGAAACAAAAAACCTAGGAAAAATATATTTTTAAGAAGAAGGGTGGATTTTTTCCTAAGATATATATTAACAGTATATAAAGGTAACTCAATAGTATAGTGCAATAATGTAACTGTGATTGGAATATGTTAATGTCCCACACTGGGAAGAAACTATGTCTGACTCCCCTGCCATGGGGGTGGCCTGGGGGGGTAAGGGGGGGGGCCCAACCCAGAGCACGGCTTTCTTGCCTTCACCATTTCTCTCACCTGTGAAATATCCCGAGCATCAAAGAAGAAAACAGGTATAAAGTCCCCAGTTTGACGCCGACCTTTGAAAAATGTTGAGTCCCGTTTCCTCATGCACTTTCTCTTTCCAAATGGGAAACTCAAGTCCAAGGTGAACAGGAGGCCCCTCAATGGCAGAGGAGTAATTTACTACAACTTCCAAAACTTCTAACTCTGTTCTACCAACAAAAAGGTTGAGATCATCCCAACTGAACACCTGGATATTTAACATCATCCCTTAGGTTGGATTTCTAAATTTTTAATGTTATTCACAGTCTAACACAAAAGTTAGTTTTTTCAAGCAAATGTAAAATACAAAAAAAGTCATTGGAGGCATTAATATATGATTAATGTTATATTAATACATGACTCCAAATGCCAATCACCTTAAATATCAAAAATTGGACAATGATAGAGCTATTAAATGGCATTTAATCTTAAAAACAATGGTTATACAGGCTACGTAGTGATATGGCAAAATTTATTATGTAACATTAATTTAAAAAGTAATATCAGTGGGTGCCTGAGTGGCTCAGTCACTGAGCATCTGCCTTCGGCTCAGGTCATGATCCCGGAGTCCAGGAATCGAGTCCCACATCCGGCTCCCTGCTCAGTGAAGAGCCTGCTTCTCCTTCTCCCCTCTCCCTCTACCTGCTGATCCCCCTGCTTGTGTGTGCCCATGCATGCTCTCGCTCTCTCAAATTAATAAATAAAAATAAAAAGTAATATCAAATTTTATGTGTAAGCATAGTGCTGACATTGTAACTATGCCCAGAAATTGCACATTAAAAAATTAAAACACTAAAAATTGTAAACATGATTGAATGACTATATATACACATACATATAGATGTAATCTATGTACGTACACGAATGATGCTTTAATGGAACTTGGACCTTCACATTTAATCTGAAATTTAATAACATTCAAGTTTCCTCTGCAATAAGGAAACCTACCCAAACCCCTATTCCTCTCAAAACCTACTTTTGCTTAGTTAGGAACAAAATCCTTCACAGTAAACAGCTCCTCGTCCTGGAGAGAGCCTCTGCTGTCTCAGTGAACTCTGTCTTACCTGTACGTGGAAGAGGAGAAGGGTCTGAAGCAGGAGGGGGGAGGGGCGGGGTGCAGATGGTGGACAGCGCGGTCCAAGCCCCAGCCCTGCCCACTGGCTCTCGTGGAACCAAGTCCAGGGGTGCCCAGAGCTCTCCCCACAGGGCCTGAATCAGCCACGCGAGCTTCTGTATAGATGGTCATATGAATGGCACGGACCAGTGGCAGGGGTGATTTATAAAGCTCCTTCAGCACTGGGTCTCTGTAGAGCCTCCTTACAGGGAAGGAGCCATCACCTCCCCAGCTCACGTGCCGGATAGGAAGGTCCTAGAGGTGCAGCAAACTCCTCCAGGCCCAGCACTCAGTGACCACAGGAAGCCAGGTAGAACACGGGCCAGAGGAGTCAAAGCCAGTCTCCTTTCCACCGATCACGGAGGACTCAGCTGAGGTCTCCCAGAACAGCACAAAGTGGAAACACTCACAGACGCTACCTTCGGAATAGCGTGGACAGCATAGTGGCGGGAGGAAGCCCACAGTAATGAGAGACTCAGACGAGTGCCCGCCGTGTGGCCCGGGAACCAGCATCATCCTTCCCAGAGACCGGACCCCAGCAGAAACGGAGAGTTTCACACACTCAAACCAGCAGCCGTTTCTGAGAACGTGGCATCCACGCTCTGCTCCAAGCACAGTGGCCACTCAGCCTGCTCCCAGGCCTCACTCCTCCATCTTCCTGCCGCGGCTCCTTCTCATCCCCATCACGTGTCGAGTCCTGGGGTCGGCCCGCGGAGGCTGTGGCTCACAGCTCTGCCGTGAGTGGTGGCCCCCAGGGCGGGCAGTCCCGTCAGGGGGAGCCGGAGCGTGGCCAGTGCTGTGCCCGTGGTGGCTGTCTCAGTGGCTCTGTTGAGGGCTGACCTAGAGGGGCAGCCTCCACACTGGGATGGGCTCTCCTCCCTCTGCCGCTAGGGTCTGGAATACCAGGGAGAAGGCAGCGTTGGCTGGAGAAGAGACGGCAGGGAGTGGGACAGGAAAGAAGCACCATCAGGAAAAGGAGCCCCCCACCCAATAAGAGAGTAAACAGAGGCAGGGAGCCTGCCCAGCCATCTGCACTCCTACAGCGCGGGTTTGATCCAAGAGCACCCCTGCCCCTGCCCGACCTGGTGTCCAGGTCACTCGGCATCCTCGGCTCGGGAGCTACAGTATGTACAGAGAACAGATCACCTGACGCTGGACACAGCCCGACCTTGCCCGCTGGTTTTCCGCACGTCAGGTTGGTCGACGGTTGAAATCCCAACCAGACAAGGTGCACTGTGGGTGCACAGAGCTTTGCTCTGACCCAATTCTGTCTCCACCAGTGGCTCCACAGGTAAGCAAATTCTCTCCCACTTTTAGAAATATGTTTTGATTGAGAGAAGAAATACTATTTTAATATTTCCACTCCAGCGTTTGTGTTCTTGTCCCTTTCTGTCAAATCCAAAACTTTTTAGGAATTTAGTCTTCCTGTTTTCTCAGTTGCAAATTTTCAGACGACAGAACAAAATTCAATCTGCTGCTGGGAAGGTAGCCTGGCAGGAAACTCTCCAGCTGTACCAAGGCAAGAGCAACAAAAATGTGAATTTCCCCTCCTCAGTCTATTCGACTCAATGAGGTGGTAACTCCACAGCCCACACTAGGCTATTTAAATGCAAACGCTAGTAAGCACTGTCTGTTTCTGTCTGTTATTTCAAAAAATGGAGAAGAAATTAAACATAAAAACTTGTTAAAGCAAAGTTAAGATTACAAATTTAGGCACAAAAAAAGTCAGTAAATGCAAATGCCAATGTTCTAATTGTATCATTAACTTAAACACATTTCACATCCTGGTTTGCATTGACTGTAATGTTTAAAAGGTCTAATTAGAAACTTAAGCTATTGTGGGAGATATGGATGAATACTTTTATTATGAGCGCATTTATTTTTACAGCTTTACCTCTAAGTGGTAAGCTCCTTGAAAGTAGGGAGTTTCCCATACAGGAATTCAGTAAAGTGGCAGGATATAAAATCAATGCACAGAAATCAGTGGCATTCCTATACACCAACAACAAGACAGAAGAAAGAGAAATTAAGGAGTCGATCCCATTTACAATTGCACCCAAAACCATAAGATACCTAGGAATAAATCTAACCAAGGAGACAAAGGATCTGTACTCAGAAAACTATAAAATACTCATGAAAGAAATTGAGGAAGACACAAAGAAATGGAAAAACGTTCCATGCTCATGGATTGGAAGAACAAATATTGTGAAGATGTCAATGCTACCTAGAGCAATCTACACATTCAATGCAATCCCCATCAAAATACCATCCACTTTTTTCAAAGAAATGGAACAAATAATCCTAAAATTTGTATGGAACCAGAAAAGACCCCGCATAGCCAGAGGAATGTTGAAAAAGAAAAGCAAAGCCGGCGGCATCACAATTCCGGACTTCCAGCTCTATTACAAAGCTGTCATCATCAAGACGGCATGGTACTGGCACAAAAACAGACACATAGATCAATGGAACAGAATAGAGAGCCCAGAAATGGACCCTCAACTCTACGGTCAACTCATCTTCGACAAAGCAGGAAAGAATGTCCAATGGAAAAAAGACAGTCTCTTCAACAAATGGTATTGGGAAAATTGGATAGCCACATACAGAAGAATGAAACTGGACCATTTCCTTACACCACACACAAAAATAGACTCCAAATGGTTGAAAGACCTCAATGTGAGACAGGAGTCCATCAAAATCCTAAAGGAGAACACAGGCAGCAACCTCTTCGACCTCAACTGCAGCAACTTCTTCCTAGAAACATCACCAAAGGCAAGGGAAGCAAGGGCAAAAATGAACTATTGGGACTTCATCAAGACAAAAAGCTTTTGCAAAGCAAAGGAAACAGTCCACAAAACCAAAAGACAACCGACAGAATGGGAGAAGATATTTGCAAATGACATATCAGATAAAGGGCTAGTATCCAAAATCTATAAAGAACTCATCAAACTCAACACCCAAAGAACAAAGAATCCAATCAAGAAATGGGCAGAAGACATGAACAGACATTTTTCCAAAGAAGACATCCAAATGGCCAACAGACACATGAAAAAGTGCTCAATATCGCTCGGCATCAGGGAAATCCAAATCAAAACCTCAATGAGATACCACCTCACACCAGTCAGAATGGCTAAAATTAACAAGTCAGGAAATGACAGATGTTGGCGAGGATGCAGAGAAAGGGGAACCCTCCTACACTGTTGGTGGGAATGCAAGCTGGTGCAGCCACTCTGGAAAACAGGATGGAGGTTCCTCAAAAAGTTGAAAATAGAGCTACCCTTGGACTCAGCAATTGCACTACTGGGTATTTACCCCAAAGATACAAAAGTAGGGATCTGAAAGGGTATGTGCACCCCGATGTTTATAGCAGCAATGTCCACAATAACCAAACTGTGGAAAGAGCCAAGATGTCCATCGACAGATGAATGGATAAAGAAGATGAGGTATATATATACAATGGAATATTATGCAGCCATCAAAAGGAATGAGATCTTGCCATTTACAATGACGTGGATGGAACTGGAGGGTATTATGTTGAACGAAATAAGTCAAACAGAGAAAGACATGTATCATATGATCTCACTGATAAGAGGAATTCTTAATTGCAGGAAACAAACTGAGGGTTGCTGGAGTGGGGGGTGGGGTGGGAGGGATGGGGTGACTGGGTGATAGACACTGGGGAGGGTATGTGCTCTGGTAAGCGCTGTGCATTGTGCAAGACTGTTGAATCTCAGATCTGTACCTCTGAAACAAATAATGCAATATATGTTAAGAAAAAAAGAAGAAGAAGAAGGTAGCAGGAGGGGAAGAATGAAGCGGGGGAAATCGGAGGGGTAGACGAACCATGAGAGACGATGGACTCTGAAAAACAAACTGAGGGTTCTAGAGGGGAGGGGGGTGGGAGGATGGGTTGGCCTGGTGGTGGGTATTGAGGAGGGCACGTTCTGCATGGAGCACTGGGTGTTGTGCACAAACAATGAATCATGGAACACTTCATCTAGAACTAATGATGTAATGTATGGGGATTAACATAAGAATTAAAAAAAAAAAAGTAGGGAGTTTCCTTTAATTCACTGTGTGTGTGTGTGTGTGTGTGTGTGTGTGTGTGTGTGTGTGGTATGAGTTATCTGGTGTTGATCCAACGAAAATGAAATGACCCTGGGAAAAATACTCAATTTGGCCAGGATCCATACAGCAGCATATTCTAGTAAAGGAACCAAGTGCCGATTTGTGGAACAGGGAGATGGCCCACACCATCTGACAAACACAACTCGAAAATGTTGATGGTCATTTACAGACTTTCATTAACTTGAAAAATCTTTTCCAAAACAATTTTAACTTCCGTTTTCACTTCTTTTATTTTTTTTTTTAGTTTTTTTTAATTTTAGATTTTATTAGGTAAACATTTGGAACATCAGTAATGAAATTAGAAAAAAAAATATGCCTGTATTTCGGGACCCCGGAAAATTACCAACTCTGCATCCTCCTTCTTCCTCCCTGCCCTCAATCCTGTAATGCACACTTTTGCATAATTGGATAACGGCAGTGCAGATGTGTGGACTGCATCCTTGCTGCGATCCGTCGTTCGGGGTAGCGTTGCCGGCCTGGCTGCCCTGGACCCTGCACGTCCGAAGTGTTTTACCTGGCGCTGCTGGAGACGTATGCCCCTGATGCACCTGTCCGGGGGGCGCGGGGGGGGGTTAAAGTAATCCTGGAAAGTCCTCATGAGTTTGCAGCACGGTAGTAATTTGTTCCAATAAATTATCCAACTGAGCAGAAGTTTCAAAAGGTCATAAAAAACACAAGTACAACTACAATCACTTTTTCAGGCAGACCTAGACTATCGCCTCCTTCTTTTAAGATTTGTAATAACTAATCTACTAAGAAGATTATAAAACATTTATAGGCCAAAAAAAAAGAAAAGAAAAGAAACTAAAGAATATATTTATTACAGGGGCCCCTGGGTGGCTCGGTCGGTTAAGCATCCAACTCTTGGTTTCAGCTCAGATCATGGTCTCAGGATCGTGGGACTGAGCCACACGTCAAGCTCCCCCCTCACCAGGGAATCTACCTGAGAGTCTCTCTTCCTCTCCCTCTGCCCTCTCCCTGCTTGTGCACACACTCTTTCTGTCTCAAACAAATAAATCTTTAAATAAAAACTTCAAAATTAAAAAAAGAATGTATTTATTACAATATAACAAAAGATCAATAAAAACACTTCAAATTAGTAATTTTAAAGATAAACAGATAAAGTAAAAAATAATAGCAAGCAAAATATCTGAAAACTCCTCATTCTCACAAATGATAAAAGAAACGATAGCTAAAAGGAGGTTTACAAAAAGAGGCAAGCCAGGGATTTGGAGAATTTAAACAACAGTGCACGAACCAATGATTCATATGGAGATGGTGAATTGTGTATGGATGATGGACGTTCACTTCAACATGACTGGTAACTGTAAAACAATCAGAAGTTACATTTCAGTGATAATAACACAAATTATATATACTCTTGTGGAAAATTATTATAAATCATAGGGGAACATTTTTATGACAATTCTTAATGGCCTAAGACAATGCTTATTATCTAATACCACTTGAAAGAATGGAGAAGGAGTAAGGTAACTTTGCATTGGAAAATCTACAAGGAAAATTTTCAAATGGTAACAGTGGATTTGTCAATATAACAGAATTATAGATTTTTTTATGATTCTTTTCACTTTTATGGAGCCTCTATATTTCCAATAATGCGAAAGTGTTGTTTTGACAACTCAGGAAAAGTGAACTTACAAAAAGCATCATTCCTTCCACCAGAAGGAAATGCAGTATGATTTCATTTATCTTGTCTTCTGATTTCGGTGTTATTTGCCTGAAGTATATGAAGAACATGCATTCTCACACAGACTAGTTTGAAAGGGAGGAGTATTTTAATAATTTTTCTGATAATTGTGCATACTGTTCTTTGATAATACACCAAAACTCAATAAGTGCTCATCTCCTAAAGATTGGTTGGAATGTGGAATCCAAAACCGTCTCAATGTCTCACACACGAAAACCCACTGGTGTCTCTTGCACTTGGAATGGATCTTCTATCCATGATTTTGTGTTGTCGTCCTAATGCTGACCCCATTCAGTATAGAAACATTACAACCGTTATTATCACCCCAATCTCATCACAAAACCATGCCACTGAACTGTGCAAGGCACGCACACCTGTGGGAGAGCAAGGTCCGCAGCGTCCTGTCAGGATGACGGAGCCCTGGGAGGTCCCTGGGACCCCGCGCATCCTTGGACCAAACCTGGGGAACCACACTCCACTGAAGCAATTCTTACACGGCCAGGAAGACCCTCCATTTGGCAAAATCCAGGAGCATGTTTCTGTGGTCATTTTCATGGCTCCCCCTCGGTCTGGAAAACTCTAGGCTGCCATTTCGAACCCGTCCAGGACTCCTCTCAGCTTTCCAAACACACCTTTCTTTCCTCATTCACGGGTACACGTCTTTCCCTCCCCAGCCATTCAGTTCTTTCACTCTATCAGCCTCAGCTCTCGACCCTCGCCCACTGTCTCCCTGTGATAATACGACTTCAACCCCTGTCCAAGCCGAGATGAGCGCAGCACCCCGCCCCCAGCGCCCTGAACCCTACCACTGGCTCCAGAAGCTCCATGACATTCGGGCGTGTGTGTGGACGTCCAAACTGTGATTTCCTCTCTTCTCTGCTCCCAAACTGTACCATTTCCAACTGTTCACATTTCCCTTCCTTATCAGTGCATTACCTAATGCCGTCCATTTTATCTCCAGATGATTCGTGAAAGCTCCCCACCTGCTCCTCTGCTGGGTCCACTCCAGTCTAAATCACTGCCTTCTAGGCCAAGGAATCATCTCTAATGTAGCTCCTCACACTTGCTCGGCCCCTTGCACTTCACATCCATGCCTGGCACGGCACGACGCTGGTCTTTCTAGAACACAGTGGGTTCATGTCACGTGCCCAAGTGGCTAACTTCTGCTGAAGGTGCAAACCGTGTCATCTCCTTATACCGACCAAGGCCACCCAGCAAGGTCTCACAAGGTCTGCAGCCCCTGCAGCCCAGTGCCAACAGCCTCTCCAGCTCCTGTCCCGCCCTGCAGGCCCCGGGCATCCAGTGTCTGTCGTTTCTGGGACCAGTGAGCACCTGCTCCTCCTGGACAGTCTTCCTTCAAAACTCAGCTCAACTGTGACTGACGTGGGAGCCATGCCCAATGTCCGCGAGCAGACCAAACCCCCATTATCCGCCCTCTGCTTACTTTATTTACATGATTCTTTGATAAAAATATTTTGAGTTGAGGGAGTTCTGGAAGTATTCTGGATGCAAAGCATTTGTCAGATATATGTTTTTAAAATGTTTCTCTGAATGTGAAGCTTGCCTTTTTATTTTCTTAAGAGTATCTCTCAAAGAACAGAAGTTTTCAATGTTGGGTCCAACTTACTGAGATTTTCTTTTGTGGTTTGTACTTCATGTTCTATGTAGAAACTTCTGCCTCCTTAAAGATTCAAAGATTACCTCCTGCGTTTTCTTCTAGATGTTCTACAGTCTGAAATTTTATGTTTAGATGTCTGATCGATTTTGATTTAATTCTTGAGATCAAATGTTATGAGACAACATTCAAGGTTATTTTTTTATTTATATGAATAAGCAGCACCATATGTGGAAAGATGATTATCTTCCTGTTGTCTTACCTAGCAACTTTTCGGAAAAATCAATGGCTCAGGTATGTGTGAATCTACTTCTGGACTCTATCTGTTCCATCAGTATGTGCGTTTATCCCTAAACCAATACTTCAGTGTCTTGGTTATTATAACTTTACAGTAAGTCCTGAAGCTGGGCAGTGCAAGTCTTCAAACTTTCTCACGGCTTCAAGATTGTTTTGGATATTCTTCCATTTCCACAGAAATGTTAGAGTGAATGTATCAACTTCTACAAAAACGTCTGCTAGGATTTGGGAGGAGATTTCATGGCCTCTCCAGATCAGTTGGGACAGAATTTATGATTCTTAGTGACCTGGTCTAGCTCTCTATTGACTTAGTGCTTAGGGCTCCCTTTGTTTCGTAGTTATTAGTGTATAGGTTCTGAACACAATTTGTTAAATCATCTCTAAGAAGTTTGTGTTATAGACAACAATATTTTAATTCTAATCTCTAAATTTTTGTTGCTGGTATATAGATACAATTGATTTTTGTATATTGACCTTGTATTCTGCAATCTTGTTAAACTGGCTTATCAGTTCTATTATGTTTTAGGATTTTTTTTGTAGGTTCCTTAGAAATTTCTTCATAAATGATCACTTCCATGCAAAGATAATTTTTTTTCAGTCACAATATATTTTATTTTATTTATTTTCACTTTCTTGCACTAGCTAGAACCTTCAGTGCAGGGCTGAATGTAGTAGTGAAAGCAGAGATCTTTGCATGGTTCCTGAGGCCAGGGGCAAGCATTCAGTCAGAACCCAGTAAATGCAATACTAGTTGTAGGGTTTTCATAGATGTCCTTCGTCAAGTCAAGGCAGTTTCCTTCTACCTTTAGATCAGTGAGAGTTTTTATGACGAATGCATGTTGAATTTTATCAAATGCTTTTTCTGAATCTACTGAGATAACTGTATGGTTTTTCTCCTTTATTCTGTTAATATGGTGAATTACATTATCTAATTTTAAATGTTAGAACAGCCTTACACTCCTGTAATAAACCCCACTTTGTCATGATGTGTTACCTTTTATACACTCTGGAAGTTGATTTCCTAGATTTTGCTGAGATAGTTGCATCTGTTCATGGGGTGTATTTATCTCTAGTTTTCTTCTCCTGTGCTGTCTTAGTTTGTATTGGGGTAAATGCTCACTCAGAAAATGAACTGCAAAGTGTGCGCTCCTAATGTAGCTTTCTATGGAGTTTGCATGTTGTTATCATGTCTTCCTTAAACAGTTGACAGATTCACCAGTGAAGCATTGTGGACTTTGATCGTTCTTTACAAGATATTTTTAAGTTAAAAATGTGATTTCTTTAACTAATAGAGGGCTATCCAGGTTTTCTGAATCTTCTGATTTGTGTCGTTAAGTTTGGAAAATGTTTAGCCATGATTTCTTGCAGTGTGCTTTCCGTCCTCACCTCTCTCCTGGTCCCCTGAGGTTCCAGGTGCGCCTGGCTTAGCGGGTTTCTTGTGTCCCCCAGTCACTGGACGTCTGCTCACGTGTGCCTCAGGAACGTGTCCAGGGGATGTCGGCGTAAGGACCTCCTCTTGCTGCATCTTCCAGCTCGCCAGGTTTGCCTTCCCTAATACGACTCCTCCACAATCCTGCAATGAATTTTTCATTTCAGATATTACACTTTTCAGCTCTAAAAATTCTATCTGTTCCTTTTCACGTGTACTTTTCTCTCCAGATTTTGTCTATGTCTTATCTGAAAACCTTGAACATATTGACAGTATTTGTATTCATTGTTCTATGTGCTGATGCTGTCGTTTCTCTCATGTTGCCTCTGCTTCTATGGATTTTTTCCTTTAAAATTTTCCCTACTGATTATAAATCACTTTTCCTGATTCTTTACATAGTTGATGATTCCTTTGGATCCTGCACATTGTGGGTATTTTGTTTTTGAGTGTCTGCAGTTTGTTTTCTTCCTATAAAGCTGACACTTGCTATAAAAAGTCAGGTGGTAAATACTTCGGAGTCTGTGGCCCAAGAGCAGCCTCAGACAATAGGCGCACACACGGGCATTGCTGTGTATCAGTCAAACCTTATTTACAAAGCCCGATGATGGGCCAGATGCAGCCCTGATCTAGGGACTGTAGTTTGCCAATCCTTGCGTTAAAGAATGGCCAAGTTTGTTTCTACTTAGGCAATTAGTTACTTGTGGATTTACTAGCATGTCCTTTGCTCTGGGCACCACTTAGCGTTAATGTTAAGGTGTGACCTTTTTTGGGTGTTTACTGAATGTCTTAGGTGATTAACAAGTAGTTTCTACTGTGCTGGTTAAACCCGGAGTTTCTCCTGTCCTGGGCAAACCAGCCTGGCCTCATGGAGGACACAGATTTCTCGTCCTGCGTAGCTCTGCCCTCTCCAGACCTCGGCCGCTGCAAACCCCACAGTCCTCAGCCCCCTGAACTTAGGTTTCTGTCTCGGCTCCGAGCAGTTTCCCTTCCCAGTGCTGAGGCTCCAGAAGGCTCCGGGCAGACACGGCCGATTGCCTCAGGGACCGCCGTCCTGTGCTTCTCACTGTCATCGTCCGCACACAGCGGTTTCATGCCCGGACCCCCGCGGGCGGCTGTTCAGGGCTGAAGGCAAGCCCCTCGGTCCCCGCTCCCCGATCACCTCACCTGCGATGTCATCCACTCACTCACTCCGGCAATCGTCCAGAGAACAGTCCAAGTCTCTTCCTCGAAGGTAGATCTGCCAAGTGCCGTGTTTCCAAAATCGAGGCAAAGCAACTGACCCGTGGCAGAGCACGCCAGGAGTGATGGGGATGCCGCACAAGAGGTCCACGGACCCGGACCCTCAGTGCAGACTTCACAGGTGCTGGATGGAGGAGAGGGCCAGGCCCCAGGTGGAAGGGCTCCGGGGAGGCCCAGGGGAGAACGTTCTAGACAACGGGAGCACTGCCGGTGACCACACAGAAGTGTTTGCAGCTAACAAAGTCAGAAAATGGATGCATTCCTGGTTGGAAGCATCTAAGGAGAGCAGACCTGCATGGGAGTGAGCCCTTCATCCTCGCCTCCCCCCCTCCCCCCACCTGCTTTGTCCCCTTCCTCCACCCCTCCTCGGAGACTTCTCCAGACAGGTGCTCCCCAGCCTTCCTCCCCCACGGCCCCTGCTGGCATTGACCCCGTTTCCACGCCCAGGTGTCAGCCTCAGAGGCACCTCCTCGTTTCCGCTCTCACACCCTCCGCCCTCCTCCATGGCCGAAAATACTCCCAAAGGCCCTTCCTCGCCCCATCCCCCACCCAACGCTGCTCTACAGTTTCCCTTTTCTTCTCTACCTTATTGCAGGAGCTTCTCCTGAGACCTCTGAAGTCATTTCAGAAAACTGCGGCAAGATTAACTTGCGTGAAGATTTGGTTAGACTTTCTGTGTGCCCATTGTGTCCGGAGAAACCAGCCCATCGCTGCCGGAGGAGGACCAGAGACGTCCACGCACACTCCCGCTCACGCTCCAGGCTCAGCCTCCTCACCCTGGGCTCTGTGCTCCTGTCCCTGAGGGCCGTCTGTCTGGGCACCGAGCGGGGCGCTCCGCCAGGCACGGCTGCCAGCCTTCGGGAACTCTGGTGCTGCAGACTCCCCTCTGCCTCCTCCGTCCCGAGGGAGCCCCCACAGGGCGGTGCTTCTGACCGCAAAGGTCGAACGATGCCTCCTTCCGAAGTGTGATCATTTTCAACCCATGCTCTGGAGCCAGGGGCCCCGGCATGAGCCTAATGCCACCATTTAGAGGCTCTGTGACCCTGGGAAGTCGCTTGATTCCTCTTGGTCTCCATGCTGTTGTTGGCAACTTGGGCACAGTGGGGTCCTAACATTTATTATTTTACCATTGGCTGCAGATAGGTCACTCCGGGATGAGAGGTATCAGGCATGTGTTTGAAGCAAACAGTAAAGAGATTGTTAGGTCGCTTTGTATAAGAAATAAGTGATGGCTTCTCATGAGGCAGAGCCGCAGATCGAGAATAGGAAGACGGGACTCACGGCGCAGGGGGTGGGGCAACCAGAGTTTCCACGCCTGAGTCCCATGTGCCAGGATCTGTGGGGGTCTGACAAGCAGGTGGGGGGGAGCAGCGCAAGCAAAACGGTCTGGTTGCGGTGAGTGAGGTGACAGAGGTAAGCCCACAGCAGGCCGGCACCATGCCCTGCCATGGGCCTCACAGCGTCCAGCCCTGCAGGAGAGTGTCCCTGGACACAAATTAGAAGGAAGACTAGCTGTTTGTGGGCAACCCGGGGCAAAGCACAGCCTCGTGCTTACGTCCCAGAGCATGAACATGCTTAGCTAGGACTTGCTGATCCGGAAAACTGGCAAGCAGATATACACCCTTCCTATACTTTCCTCATGTGTTTTTGGGGAAAATAATTTCTTAAGGTGAAGAGTAGCCTTTTCTGTTTGATTCTCCTCCCCCGTTACACATGTGCAGCTTCTCTCATGCTTAAACACCCCATCTGTCCTATTGCAGTGACCCCAAACCTCCTAATCCCACTGCTTTCAAGACGACAGACCTGGGCTTAATGCCTTTAACCACACTGTTATTACTCAGATACTAATGTCCACACAGCGTGAGAGCTAAAGATCCATGTCAAAAACATTTTTCACATGACACAGATCCCGAAATGATGCCGAGGCATCGCAGGGTGCAGAGCCCATGGAGGGATGATTCCAAGGGAGAAAACACGTGTTAACATCTACTTGGGCTCGGAGAAAGCTAGGAGAGCCCCTGGCGCCGTTTTAGAGCCCAGCAGCCCCAAGCTCAGGTCGTCACCCCTCGGAGCTGCACTGCTTACTCTGGGACACGGGGATCCCTCTCAGGGGCCCATGTGAACTGGGGGCCGTCTCAGCTGTAGGTTTCGTTCCCGGGAGGCTGTTTGTACCCACGGCCGCCAGCCACCCACCTTTCCCGTCCCAAGACAGAGATGGCGTTTGCATAAACTACTTCTATTTGTTATGATTTATTTCTCCCCACAGTAGAAGGGAGTGGGGTCTCTAAGAACAGTTCTCTTACTTTGAGGAATCATGTGTGTTCCTATCTAGCAATCTGTGAAATGTATTTGTACATAATCCATTTCAAAAGAAGTACCTTTCATGTCACAAAACATTCAATATGCACAGAGGTACGGATGCTCAGAATCTGATACGATGAAGGGGACAAGGGTCTAAAACGAAGAAAGCGTGCACAGCGGGACGTTCATGCTAGCAAATGCCAGTTCACACCTGTTAGCTGCTGTGGGGAGAACGGCAGACAGAAACCTCTCCCATGAACTTGCACAGGGAAGAAACCATTTGCCCGTTGACTGTAGCCGTGGAAGCGTATTGGAGGGACCTTCTGTCCTAAATAATTGTCACAGCCGTGCCATTTACCAAGAGCCGAGACGAGAGACGCTGCGTGTGTAAGGATGGTGAGCGTACAGTTACGGACATATGCACAAGGACATGCATGCCAACACTCACGCTGCCCCCACAGAGCGTGTATATGCACCACTGTATGCACGTGCGTGTCTGTGTGCACGCCTGCTTGCACGCCCCTGGGAGGGGTGGCAAGGACTGGTTTCACAAGTACCAGGGTTTGCTGCCTAGTGTGCCCATCCTTGTGTGACTGTGTCTTCACCTAAGACAGAAGAGGGGAAAAAAAAGAAAAGAATGAAAAAGGATCAGATTCGGGTCCCCAGGGAAGAAAAAGTCACCTGCAGTATAAATGTACAGTTCCACCAGATAAGTAAAAACCACAGCCGCCTTTGCACATTTTGGATGGACCCATTTTTATTCTTTTTCTGTCGCCCCGACTCCAAGAGGCAGTGATATATAATTATGGATCGCCACGCTGCCCCCTGATGTCACGTCCGGATTCGCGTGGGGCCGAGGGGACCCGAATGAGTTGTAGTGTTTTGGTTGTGGGGTCATGTTCAATCACCAAGCCTGCTTATGACAG